>NC_056618.1:3359500-3369825 GCF_018340385.1 Cyprinus carpio | reverse complement strand
ACGTGTATTCTTTTCGGCTCACTAAAAATTAATCTTGCTGCCGCATTCTGGATTAATTGTAAAGGCTTGATAGAATTGGCTGGAACAGGACGGCCCGGCATGAGCAGATCTAAAGGTCCTTATGGTAACTTATTTTACAGTAGGTTAATGTTTATTTTGGGGGCGGTGCCAAAACACACTAAGAGTCAAAGTCAGACATTGGACTAGTCCCTAATTTACTGATGTAACACACGGGAAAAATGTGGTAACGGACGGCTCGACAGATACACAATAACGTTTGTTTTGATTAAAAGATTTAAACCATCATATTTTATCATAGTGCTTTCATCAAAAGTTTGTCAGCCTATATGACAGTTGTGATCATTCTGTTTTGAGATGCGGTGCTGAAGATGAACCGTAAAATGAAGCAGGAGTTTTTAACAATGGGATTTAACTCATCATGATCTCATATAGAAATACGCTTCGTTATTTATACAACATAATGTAACCAATTACAACGTATATGCTGTCTGCACAAAAATGCCCTGAATGCCTTCTCATTATAATGTTATATGTATATTACGACAGTTCCAGTCATAATAGTATATTCTGCATTGCTTGGTGCCTGCTCGCGCTGCGGTGCTGAAGAAGAAATCACCGGAGTAATACAATGAAGCGTTTACTGCGCGAATATTCGACTGTGAGATCGGATTAAATCAGTGCTCCTCGAATCAAGCATCGAAATCTTCGACTATTCGGGGTCACCACTATGGTGTTCGCTTTTTTCATACTCTTGTAATCCTATATTGATTATCATTATTTTCTTCATATTGATTTAAACATTAAGAATTCATAGTTTGAGGCATGATTATGTTGTACTTCTTTTGAAGTTTTGATTGTCTCTTTATGATCTGCTGATGAATGTGTTTGCTTCCATTACAAACTGTTCCTTGTTGTATGCTATAATACATAATTAGATTATATGAATCTATCATTATTGTTTGTATTATCTGAAAGTGAATGTTAGCCCATCTGTCGCTCTCCAGATTTGAATGAAATGTCAATTTTCCTTAGCACAACTATCTAGTCATCATGTTGTATACAGTGGATTTTTTGGTGTGTCGTGTCGGTTCTTGTATATAGCCACAGTTGCTGGTGTTCCTGGTCGTTCGCCTCATTAAATGTACTTTGCTCTCATCTTCTGGTAGTCTTTATTTATTAAATAAACTAAACTGCTGACACTTAGATCCAGCTTTCAACTTGCCTTATTGCAACCAACCAGACACTTAAACAGAAGCATTTTTATGAACATTTTGATTTATAAAGACCTTTTACACAGACCTCAAAGAGTGAAGTGCTTATTCAAAGCAACTTTGTGCATGTACAAGTAATATACGGTACATAATTTAAAACTGGATGCTACATCACACCAGATCTGTGTTCGATTTTACCTGCATGGACAAAATCATCCTAATTGCAGATTTGAACAGAATCTGATTCACTGATAGATGACAGGATGTGTGCTGATTTGTTTCTGATTCGAACTGTAAATGGCACTGTTCATTTCTCTCTTTACGTCCTGTGATTCATTGGTTTCTTTTACCGAAGGAGAAAGCCTATCTCAAACCATAAGTCATTATAAAATGAGATGCATATACACTACTTTTTATTTACAACTTTGGAAAACTGATAACATTGAAGCCAGTTTATAAGAACATTTATTCTGGGTTTTAGGTTTGAGATTAACTTGATTTAACACAGATTGAACCATGGACACACATTTGTAAGGTAAAATGAGTGCTACCTTTAGCTTGAAGAGACAAGAGGAGTAATTATATACAGAGTTGTGTAACAATAAATATTCTATTCATGTATGTATAGAGTATTTCCAGCTCTGCAGCGTTCTATTGTGTTTATTTATCATGAATGGTTTCCCGGGTAATATTGCTTCCACGACTAAAAACATACGTTTTCATTTAAATGGTTTTGTATATTTTCTATTGCTTTTGGTAAATATTTTGATTTTGTTCTGCTCAGATAGGTATGAAGTACAGTCCAAAGTCTGGGCATTAATATTAATTATTAATGTGTCACCTGTTAAATGTGACAGTCGCTGTGCACTGATCTAGAGTATTACTTACATTTAGTCATTTAGCAAATCTTTTTTATTAAAATCAGCAGATGAGTATCACAAGCACTTTATTACAGGAGTTATTATAATAAGAATAAGATCCTTTTCAACAAAGTCAACAGAGCAGGTTAGGTCTGGAAGTGACTTTATGTTTCTTTGTGCAAAAAAGAAATAGATAAATACTTGAATGACACAGCTATTATAAACCATTTATGCACAGGACAATTTTACTTGTGAAATAACCCTTTTTCAAAATCTGCATCACATAACAACAAGATGGACACCTTAAGAGTTTTCAGTTTGGAAATAATTTTTGTCCCTGAGAATTTGTCCAGATCAGTAAGTAGGGAAAGTCAATAGATGGCAATACAATCACAATTAAAAATGTAACTGGAATCTTGATTATTAGGATTTTTAAAATGCAATATATTTTACAAATACAGTTTTTGGGCATCTGATGTAATCCAGATTACATGAAAAACTACAAAGAAAAAATCAATCAGAGAAACAGGACAAGTTTTGAATCCAGGTTTTTCTCCTTTAAATCCAAAGGTTGTATATGATGTATCTCCTCTGTGCTTTAGAAGACATTTGTGTGCAGTACTTTATGGAGAAATAAATGGGCGCACATATGTTGACCTCATATTTATGCATGAATGAGAAAAAAAAATGATAAAGTGGTTAAAATATAATAAATGCTCTTGTCCTGCTTCAGATTTGCCGTGGTGTATTATCACTGCTGGTTTTATTATTGAATTGTATTTTGGTGTGCCTACTTTGTCATTAAATATTTAAAAAATACAAGTAATTTTCAAATTTTTTATCCTGTTACTACAAGTAATTAAGTAAACTTAATAGTAATTTCACTGTGGTATTGTCGTAAAGCATTCACCAAAATAATATGGCTGTACTGTAAGTAATGTTCAGTATATGTTTTGTGAACATCACTGCAATTAATGCTTGATTTACATCAATCAACTCAGCCATAATCTTAGTTGAGTTTTTTGTGAATAGATTCTATATATATATATATTATATATAGATATTATAATATATATACTCTATATAATATAGCTATATATATAATATTATAACAGTTGCCACAAATTGAATGTAAATTTAATGAGTAATCCCGTTTTGCCGGCAAATGGCCCCAGCGGACACCAGATATAAAGCTCTTTGGATGAAAGGACTAAAAATTCCTAAATATGCATAAATGTCATATATCACATAAATGTAAAACATTATTATAGATTAATCAATCAAAATATTTCTATCTGAATTTTTTTCTTCAATGATACAAGAAGAAATCACATTATCATACACACATTTCTAATCAACCAACACCTCAGTTTTATATAATATAGATATAAACTAATCATTCAAAATTTCCAAAATTTTATAGGGTATATGAACTATGGCCATTAACATTGTCTTTTTGTTTTTAAAATATGCTGCAAAGTGGTTTTGATCTTTTCATTTGAACCCCTTTAATTACAATTAAGAATATGATTCATAGATCTTTCATCTTTCTAGTATGTAATATTATTTTTCCATTTACAACTAATAACAAATATTGTTGGCTTTTGTATTTGTGGGGTATGGTAGATAATGTAACAAAAAAAAAAATAAAAATAAATAGCAACACAAATAAGAAAGGGGGAAGGAAATGAAAACAAACGACGTTACAATGGATGACATTTTTAAACATTAAAATATTAAAGAATAATTATCATTTTGGCTACTTAGATGGAGAGGAAAAGCTTAGTTTTGCCATCACTAAACAGCTGAGAACACATAATTTCATCTGTGCATGATTAAAACACCAATATATGTCCACAATATCTTTAATCTGTTCTCTGTTTTCTCTTCCTTTAACCCTAGCAGATCTGACGTCATTGAGCAGAAGAACAGCAGCAGCTGCAGCAGCCAACGCCCATCAGAGTAGTGACGAGACCAACCGCATCACAGCATTCACTGTGTCACAACAACCGACCGTGCCTTCTGAAAATAAGAAAAAAAAACATATATGTGGTTAAGATTTCTGGTTGGGTCAGGAGCGAGTACCTCAATCTGGTGTCTGCTCCTTAAAAATCATTTTGAAAGGAAGATTGTAGGCTCTGGTTCTATTAAAAAATGCTTAACCGTAATCTGATTATTAGAAGTTTTAAAAATGCAATATATTTACAAATACAGATTTTGGAATCTGATGTAATTCAGATTACATGAAAAACTACAAAGAAAAAATCAATCAGAGAAACAGGAAAAGTTTGAGTCAAAGGTTTTTCTCCTTTAAATCAAAGGTTTAGTATATGATGTATTTTTTCGTCATCTGTGCTCTAGAAGACATTTGTGTGAACTCTTTGTGGAGGGAGAGAATTATAAATGGGGACACATATGTTGACCCCATAGTATGCCATGATGACGAAACAAAAAAAAAAAAAAATGATAAATGGTTTGAGTTTAATTAGTAATATTATAAATGCTCGCTTGTCCTTTCTGTCAAGATTTGCACACGTGGCGTATTATCACTGCATGGTTTATTATTGAATTGTAATTGGCCGGGTGCCTTTTTTTCCTGAAATATTTAAACTAAACAAGTAATTTTCCTATTTTTTATCCTGTTGGCTATCAAGTAAATAAGGTAAGAAGTCTTCTAGCTAATTTCAACTACTTTATTGTCGTAAATCATTCGCAAAAATAATATTTGTACAGTGTAAGTACGGTGTCAGTATAGTTTTTGTCGAACATCACTGCAATTAATGCTTGATTTACATCAATCAAAACTCAGCCATTAATCTTAGTTGAGTTTTTTGTGAATAGATTCTATATATATATATATTATATATAGATATTATAATATATATACTCTATATAATATAGCTATATATATAATATTATAACAGTTGCCACAAATGGAATGTATATATTACATGCGTAATCCACCGTATCTGGGCGTAGGCAAATGGCCCCAGCGTACACCATATATAAAGATCTTTGAGAATGAAAGGTACTCAACAAATCTCCTAAATAGGCACATAAATGTCAATATATCACATACAATGGAAAACATTATTATAGAGTAATCAATCAAACTATTTCTATCTGAATTTGTTTTCTTCACATGATACAAGAAGCCAAATCAACATTATCATACACACATTTCTATCAACCAACACCTCAGTTTTTGTATAATATAGATATAAACTAATCATTCAAAATTCTTCCAAAATTTAGAGGGTATATGAAGATATGGCCATTAACATTGTCTTTGCGTGTTTTTAAAATATGCTGCTAAAACGTTGTTTTATCCTTTTCATTATGACCACCACTTTAATTACAATTATAGACATATGATTCATAGATCTTTCATCTTTCTCAGTATGTTAATATTCATTTTTCCATGTACAAAATAATAACAAATATTTTTGCCTTTTGTATTTGTGGGGTATGGTGCAGATACTGTAACAAAACAAAAAAATAAAAATAAAAAAGCAACATAAACTGAAAGGGGAGGAACAAATGAAAACAAAAGAACGTTAAAATGGATGCCATTTTAAACATGGAATATATTAAAGAAAATTATCATTTTGGCCACTAGATGGAGAGACAAAAGCTTCGTTTGGCCTATCACTAACAACTGGAGCACACATATTTTCATCTGTATGATTAAAACACCAATATATGTTCAACAATATCGTGATGTGTCTGTTTTCTTTTAACCTATAGAAGCAGATCTGGAACGTCATTGAGCAGAAGAACAGCAGCAGCTGCAGCAGCCAACGGCCATCAGAGCAGTGACGACCAATCGCATCACAGCTTCAACTGTATCACAACTGACGTGTGCTTCTGAAAATAAGAACAAAAAACACATTATGTGGTTAAGATTTCTGGTTGGCTCATGGAGCGAGTACCTCATCTGGTGTCTGCATCCTTAAAAATAATTTTTAAGGGAAGATTGTAGGCTCTGAATGCGAAGGGAAGTAAGGGGAAAAAATCTATTTCATTATTTGCCAATTAATTGGGGGAAAAAACGCAAATAAAGGCAATTTGTGCCTGTAATTGGGGATTGTTAGCAAAAAAATGTGAAATCTGTATAAATATATACAAACATCTAGCAGTAAAATTGTTGAAAAAAAAATTTATGACAGTTTAAAAATATGCAAAATTTCCTATATTCATTTAAATCAGTGTAAATTGAATGCTAAAGAGAGGTTGAATTGCCCAATTATCAAAATCTATTAGATGGGTTTTCAAACAAAAAGCTGAAGGAGGCAAATGATTAAGTTGGAACGGAAGTAGGTTGGCGAAAAAAAAAAAAAACAAAAAAAAAAAAAAAAGAAAAAAAAAAAAAAAAAAAGAAAAAGATATATTGAATAATGATTGGAACGCTATGAGTGAAAACCAGAAAAATAATTGCTAATTTATGTGACAAAATTTTTAATGAGTTATTCAACCTCGAAACTCTATTCACTTAAATGTAACAAGCCATGCATTGTGTTGTTGTTTTTTTGTTTTATTCATTCTGTTTCATCGTTATTTCCCAGAAACACACTGATCAAACTGTTTTGTGGATGCTTCCCATTACTTTAAAAGAAACTGAATCGTAATAAATCGGTCGATTACAGATGGTCTGACATTCAGAATTATTAAGAAGAGAAAAATATAGCTACCTTCTTGGTTGAAGGTGTTGATAAATGAATCTTTTCATTCATCAGAAATCACGTAGCTTTGTTAACGCGCTGGATCTCTTCGTTTAGGAGTCACACTTGGCTCCTTCAAGGTCAAAAGTGACTGAAGACTTGAAATGTAACTTTTTATTTATTTATTTATTTATTTATTCCTGCAGGAAAATCAGTGTAATACATTTTTGTTCCATAATATTTTCTGATTGTTAATCTAAACTGTTGAGGGTATTTTTGAGACTTATGCAATATTTATACAGTTTTTTATAGAAAGCTATTTTTTTCATTAGAAGTCAATATATATTTGTTATTTAATTATTTATTTATTAATTAAAGCACAGTAACGAAATCAGCCTACTACTCATCCAAAAAACATTGCACAAGAATTCTATGTTGTGTTTCCAGTCAAGACTTGGAGAAGAAACTTGTTCATGCCTTCATCACCCAGCGGTGGGATCCTATTGTAACTGGTCTCCTTACGCGGTCCTTCCAAAAAAGACCATTAGACAGCTGCTGCAGCTAATCCCAGAACACGGCTGCCTGGATTCTTGACTAGAACCAGAAAAGAAAATCTGAGACATATCACACAGTCTCAGGTCATTACACTGGCTTCCAGTTACATTTAGGCTTGATTTTAAAGTACACTTTTACTTCATTTATAAATCACTCAATGACCAAGGACCAAAATATATTGAAGATATGTTCACTGAATATAAACCTAACAGACCACTCAGATCAATTAGGATGAGTCAGTTAGGTAATACAAAGGGTTCACACAAAACCAAGGGGAGTCCGCCTTTAGTTACAATTCTGCCCGCAGTTGAAATCAGCTTCCAGAAGAGATCAGATGTGCTAAACACATTAGTCACATTTAAATCTAGACTCAAAAACTCATCGGTTTAGGCTGTGCATTTATTGAATGAGCACTGTTCGATGTCCGAACTGATGCCACGGTATCTTCCCGTATTCACTCTATTTTATGTAAAACCATTGTTCTATTTTTTTAAATGCTGTTTTAAATTCATTTACAATAAGGTCAATTTTAAATTCTTTCTAAAGTGTTTTAAAATTGCTTGTTTTATTTTGTTATTGTTCTCATGATTTATTGTAGTTTCTTTTATGTAAAGAACTTTGAATTAATCATTGTGTAAGAATGTTGCTATAAAATAAAAACTTGCCTGTGCCTTGCCTAATGTTTAATAAAATGTAATATTTCACATTTAAAACATAATGAATTCCATTTAAAATCCCCAATTTTATGGAAGTGAGAAGTGTCATTGGTGGCATTAAAAAAATAACAATTTGCTAGTCCTCTTATAGCTCCCTATATACATTCAGACATACATATAATCATAGTCTTTAAAACAAACTTAGAATACTTCTTGGTTGTAAGTGATATAAGGTGTATTGTTGATAATTGTGTTATATGTACAAAAACATTTTGATATGTCAATCTAGAAATTTTTTGAATTAGTAAAAAGTGTATTTTAAAATAGTAAAATTAGTATGTCTTTGTCCCACTGAACAAAAAAATCTATCCTTAAAATCAAATAATTTTTCATAATTTCAGGCACCTTAAAATCAAAGTAGCCAATTCAGTGAATAAGTGCGCATCAGCGCTGCTGTGTACCTGCTTTATGGTTGACAGAGGTTGAGTGATGTCCAAATGTATGCGGTCTGGTTGCTTTGATGGAATTGTTGAGTACACAGCTGTAGCTGGTTTTATCCTGACTGATCCCACCTCCAGAGGTAGAAGAGAGACTGATGCTGAGATAAGACACACTGATGCTGGACAATAAACTGTTTCCGCTGTACCAGGAGAGAGTCCACATGACCCACATTCACCACTATGAACACAATGAATAATGATGATGATGATGATGATGATGATGATGATGGTAGTGAACACATTGTGAAGAAGAGTTCACTGCTGATGACAGGAACAGACAGACGAGCTGAAAAATATTATTGTTAACATATATTGTTTTTTTCAGCATCAGTCTCATGACAGTGATCTTCACTCCTCTCTCTTTACATTTATAAAATATTATTGTTAACATATATGAACAAATATCAGACAGGAAAATTATCCTTAATTAATGTTATCTAGTTAATTTAATAATCAATAATCAAAATAATAGAAGTGTTAAGATACAACTAACAAGTTAATGAAATCATTATGTAATTCACAAATAGACAGTGAGATGTGAAATCTCTTGCTCTACACTGTGGGTCTTAGTGGATAGAGTCCAGTGTGTTCGTTGTGGTGTTTTGAGATCAGCGATCCAGTTTGATGATCCAGCTTCAGTCTGTCTCTGAATCTCCCATCATTAACATTACATATATCAGTGATTCTGCCGGCCAATACATCAATTTAGCTATTTAAGTGTTTTCAGCTCAAACCTCCACTGAATCAGATCCTCATCCATCATTCAGTAAAACCAGAGTTGTTAGAGTGATGAATCTCCCTCCAGCACTGCCACTTGATCCACTGTACGATCACCAACACACATGAGAAACAGAGACACAGATTAAAGGTCTCAAAAATTTTGTTGATTTTCTTCACAGATCAGTTTTGTAAATGTACGAAGAACAGCAGCCAGACCAAAAGTAGCCTGGGATTCATATTTTATTTTTAGTTAGCTGACACTGTTAGTACAGCTGGGTCTGGAGCCAAAGGGACATTTATCTGATTGGTCCATTCAGTGCCTCTGAGAGATTAAGTCCTGTTTCACAGTCAGGTCTTAGACTGAAAACAGAATTAGGCCATAGTGTGTAAAAAAAAAAAAAAAAAAAGCCTGAAAAACACTCTAGCAACACAACTGGACCGAGCCGGTTCATTTATGCTTATTTCACCCTGGACACAAACACAACACATTGTGCTTTCATCACACAACAGAAGCAAAAGAGCAGTCATCCTTTGACACTAATATATGTGGGACATCGTTCAATAAAGCCAGCATGAAATCAAATCGACTTTTTCTATTTTTTTATGGAATGTTAAAGTATTTATTATAAAGGATTTATACATTTTTAATAAATGTGCAGTCATTATCTTTAATAAAAATAATTTGTCTTCCCTCTAACAGCTACATCTCTTCTCTGATGATGTGTTTACTGCCACGAGGGCGGGGCAACTTGTCACTCACTTGAGATTGTCCAATAGCAAACCACAACCATACAATTACCTCCTCATGAACAAAAATAAGCCCCGCCCTACATTTGTTCTTATGTTCTACATTTGTTTGAATGTCAGGAATAGGAAATAAAATACTCTGTCCATTGCATGCCAAACAGAACAGATTTCACACATTTACATTACATTTAGTCATTTAGCAGATGCTCTTATCCAAAGCGACCTACAAATGAGGACAATGGAAGCAATCAAAAACAACAAAAGAGCAATGATATATAAGTGCTATAACAAGTCTCAGTTAACTTAAACACAGTATATGTAGCAAGGACTTTTAAATAATAAAATAAATAAAAAGAAAACAGATAGAATAGAAAAAGAATAGAGCAAGCTAACG
>NC_056618.1:3359294-3359364 GCF_018340385.1 Cyprinus carpio | reverse complement strand
CGTTTTTAGCCGATTCTTGAAGATGGCTAAGGACTCAGCTGCTCGGATTGAGTTGGGGAGGTCATTCCAC
>NC_056618.1:3350132-3358903 GCF_018340385.1 Cyprinus carpio | reverse complement strand
ACTGGGTTTGCAGGAACCACAAGCAGTTCTGTCTTGGCAAGGTTGAGTTGAAGGCGATGGTCCTTCATCCAGCAAGAAATGTCTGTTAGACAAGCTGAGATGCGAGCAGCTACCGATGGATCATCAGGATGGAATGAGAGGTAGAGTTGAGTGTCATCAGCATAGCAATGGTATGAAAAGCCATGTTTCTGAATGACAGAACCTAATGATGCCATGTAGACATAGAAGAGAAGTTTTCTTTTCACACAAAAGGAAACTGCAGCCTGATGACTTTGTAGCTATGTCCTTGATATTGACAGATTGACAAAAAAACTGAAATACAAATATAAATAATCAACATAAAATGACAAATAATCTGCACTACCAGTGTAAATCATGGATATATAGAGATGCATATGCAGCTGAATATCAATCTCATATTTCACATACAAATAGTAAATGATATTAACATCTTACATTCACGCAGTAACTTTAACATTACACTCTTAAAAATAAAGGTCCTTTATTGGCATCAATAGTTCCATGAACAACCCTAAACATCAACTGAACCTTTCAAATGCAAAAAAAAAAAAAAGGTTCTTTAGATTTTTTAAATGTTTTTCAAAATGGTTAATTTAAGATCTGTTCACTGAAAGTTTTCTTGGGTAACCAAAAAGGTTTCTTCAATGAAATCACTGCAAAAACATCATTTTGGAGCATTATTTTTTAAGAGTGTAGCATTCATAGATTCTTTACTTTATTTCACAATAAAACTGTTTCTCATAGAGGAAGTGAAATTGCAGAGGTCCTTTTAATCACATGCTATACTCACAAGAACACACACTCACACACTCTTCACACCTCAAGACATGCACACACTAACATACATTAACCACAGACATGGAATAATAGCCACACTGTAATGCACATGATAAAAAATGAAGCTGTGGAGATGCAGTGGTAAAACAGTGTCTGCAACGGAAGACCAAGTGTTAGTAAGAAGTATTCTAATGTACTCCAAGCACACATACTCTATGCTATTTTGTGCTATTACACATAATGCAACAATTTCCACTTAAATAATACTGGATATAATTTCACAGTTTTGTGTATTGTGATGACTTGGGTTCATGTCATTTAAAGACTCATTTAGTTCTATTGTTTCAGTTTTCACTATTTCTGTTTAGCTCTGTTTTCTTTAGTTTCTATAGTGTTAGGATTCCATGGCTTTTGATTTCCCCTTCACCTGTGTCTAATTTAGTGTCTCTTGTATTTATAGCCCCGTGTTTCTTTCATTAGTCATTTATTTTACACAAAGCCATACCGTTGCATTTAACTTTGTCTTGGATTATTGTTACTTCTTTAGATTGCCATCTTTGTAGATCCTCACCCCAACTGCACATTTAGCCTTCCACTGCAAAATTAACACAGTCTAACTATAGTTAGTTTGTAGTTAAACTAGTACATTAAATGAACTGGTTAACTTTAACTGAGGAGACACTGAGACATCAGTTTTTTTCTTATTTCTGCTTAGTGACTTCATCTGCAGAGACATATATACACCAGAGGTCTGTGCTTTGTAGTCAGATAATACATCAGAGATTATTTGATACATGGCAGACTCTAATTATCTCAGGCTAATTTGGATTTATTAAAATATCTGCATTAGGTTGTTCGAGATTACTGCACATTCTTATGTGCACTGGAAAGACAGATATATTGATAGTTGAAACCATGATCAGCAGTGCAGCAACTGACTGCATCAAGACAGAAACATAAATGACACTACAACTAAAATCAAGGGAAACAGCCTAGCTATATAAAAGCTATATATTAGATATTTATTATTATTATTATTATTATTATTATTTACAATCTCTAAATCTCTACATTTCACAGTCATTTGCCTCTAGTATTTGTACAGGCTTGCATTATTTATTGGATTGATAGTGGAATCTGAATTCATTAGGAGCTCCACACAATAACATGCCACTCGTATATAAAAAAATAATAATAATAATTAAATCTTGTTCTGTAACTTACCAGCCAGGCGGCAACAGCATAAACAGCAAAAGCCAATGTGTGAAAACATTTCATCATTAATCTGAAGAAGTTTCCAGTCAAATTTGAAACCTTGCAGTAAAGCTGTGTAGAGAATAAGCCGTTAACAGCTGAACTATCTGGCTGATTTCCAGACTGAAGACTGAATCAGACCATGCCCTATGTGTTCAACAACACTTCCTGTCTAAAACTACCTTAAAGACACTCCAGTAAATAATTGGCAGCTAGAGAGCCTTTATTTTTTCTTCTTGACAAAACTATTATTCACAGCTTATTAAATTTTCAGTGAAGGTGCCACAGAGTAGTATGTTATTAAAATCTTATTATTTTTCATTTTTTTTCAACTTTTTTGTTAGTCTGTAATGTTACTATGGAGCATAAAAAAAAAAGATTCAAGTAAGCTCTTAAAGCTCAAAGTCAAAATCAAAAGGGGAGATTTTTTTTTTTTTTTTTTTTACATAAACTTGACTACAACACATATTTTCTCCGGGATTTGTATATAACAAATATCAATGAATGGGATGAGATCTGCTGAGCTTTTGCAATGAGGCGGCAGTGCGCTTTTAAATTGATTTGATCTTTGATGCAATATTTACACTTTGAAGCACAGGCAGCTATGGTAGTAGCAGGAAGAGACATTTTCTTTTCTGAACAGTGGTGTCAATCCAACACACTCTAGCCCCCGAAAACCAATCACAGCACACACGGCCCAGCTAACCACATCACAGCACACACTGGCCCAGCTAAACAATCACAGCCCCATTCATGTTCCCGAGATACAGGAAAATGGGAGGCAGTCATGTCAGAATGGATGCAGATGTGTTTGGAAGGTATGTAATAAAGGAAATAATAATGCGTTTTTACGACGCAACAAAATATAATAACCTTTTATAGGTACAACCCAAGAACAGAAGCAAAGGAATTGTATAAAAGAGCATTATAGCGACCACTTAAAACAATGCACATACGTTTTTGGTACTGTTCAGCCATTTGTAGTCGTTTAATATCTGTAGCATTAATATTATTTAACATTATGAAGACAAACGCATATAGCAATATTAGATGAAAAATTCTGAAACAAACCACTTTATGACAGACACGACGAATGAAAAGTGCTTAAAATTATTGGAAAGGCCATGATTCAAAACAATAATCTAAAGTCTAAATTGATTATAGTTTAGGCCACTCAGTGTCAATAAAATACAATACACACTACATGACCAATCTAGGTACTAAACAGGAACCCAGGGTAATTGTGTCCCAAAATATAAAACCACAGAACAGAAGAGTTATTGGGAGGAAAGCCATTCCCAAATGGAGTAGAGTGACAATGACGTGCAGTTGTTGTGAGGATCGGTAGAGGGCAGGCTAAATGTGTTGGATTGGTATCAAAGCGCACAAGAGATAATTTATTTTATGTGCAATATGACTCCAACTTGTGAAGTGATGATGGGTACGCTGTTGAGGCAACTTGGAACAGATCATCATGCTCTCCTCAAGCGTTATTCCATCACATATATATGACAATACACAACCCAATAGATACAATTGCTGCTTTCAACAGGCCTACCGTTCAGACCACATGTGAGCCCGCTATGTGTATGCTAGCATCTATACACTTTCACTGCTCTAGCGTGCTAACGCAGGTCCCATTTAATGTACTAAGCTGATCTGGGGATTCCTATTGTAATAACAATCTAATAATCGAAGGCACGGTTTTTTCACAAACGTGGCTTAGCGTAAACCAGGACCTAGGCCCTTAGTTATAGATTAAGATATTTTGTATTAAGCCCTCTTTTAACAGATTTAAGCATATAGTACTTATGAATTAGATAAACAAGTTACAGGTGTGCACGTCTCTGAGCACAGAACAATGTACACTGACATATGTTTAAGCATCTGTTCAGAGCAAGATATTTTCAGTTGAGACAAGCTCAAACATGTATTTATTACTCTTGGCAACCGTATCTTACTAGGCTTGTTCTGTTCGCTGTGTATTTAGTTAACATCCGTTGTTAGATCCTGGAACCCCCCCCAAATTCCGGCCAATTCAACCATCGCAGAAAACAAAAGAAGATCCAATCAAAGATACATTCAACTTCTTCAGGAAAATATCTAGATTATAGGCTTACAATCATCGTAGTTAGGTGCTTCATATCTTGTTAAGATCAGCTATCACTTTCACACTGATTTTAGGAATAAGTTACGTAGGAAGGGAGGTTAGGTTTAGTGGTAGGGATTAGTATATGTTTTTGTGGACAATAATGAGAGTCTGGATCCAGGATTGTCGAAAAAAGGGGGGATGTTGATCCCAGGAAAGATGTCCTTAGCTGGTTTAAACATCACAAGTAAACCTTGTTTGTTATTCATGTTATATCTAGCATAAATATATATCACAGCTTTGTTCTAAAACTAAAATTTACTCATTAAGCAAAGTGAGTCTATGCTGCTGTATTGTTATGTATAAAACACTGGGCGGTTTATTCACTGTTAGAAGTGGCACACACATTGGTGAATTCGTGCTTTATCCTGTTTGCATCTTACGTCCTTATTTCAGATTTAAAATTAAAGTATATAATGTTGTGATTCATTCTTGTGTAAGCTGCTGAACAGGGACAGGATATCCTATACTTACCGAACTAGGGGAAACTTGACTCGTTCTCGGTGTTCCTCTGTTGACTCCTTATATGGCTATGCGCATGGAATGTTGACTTTAGGAATCTATGTTGTTAAAGTGCTTAAGTATTAGTTGAATATTCAGCAGCAAAAGAAAAAAAAAAACAATACTGAGTGCCTGATCATTTTAATACAATATGAATATTTAGTTGTTAAAAGCGAATTAGTGGTTAAGACAAAGTTAGCATAATTGCTTGGCAAATCTGGTTTTAGAAAGGGTTAATTATTAATAAAACAACACATGAACATGTACAACATTATTATTTATAATGCTATGATAAAATATATTCATGAAAATAAATGTTTTTACGTTATAAAATAAATTATGTATGACTATAAAGGATTAACAGATATAGAGAGCAACAAAATTATAAATATATATAGATTATATAATTCTATATCACTGATAAATCTATATATTATGTACGATTTAATGCATAATCTTCATAAGTAGATATTTGATAGCCTTATGCATTTTAAGAAATATTGTTATCATAATTTACCCACACATATGAATCCATCATATCAATGATGACCAACATCTGTGTAAGGTTTTGTAATAAAACTCCTTTTGTCAGTTAAAGAGGAATGGAATTCTATTGGTAAGCTAGCTCCCGACTTTACTGACACTTTTGATGTTGCTTTTCTGTAACCTGTTTCATCAAACTCCTTAAACTGAGCTAGTGAAGATTCATGATAGGATAGTATCATTCACCTGGGGCCTATTGGTGCTTGGACTCAGAATATTGTTGTGATCTTTATTCACTGATTATACTAGCACTTTCTACATCCCAAGCACAGAAGCATATATGTGGGAGTGGGTTGTGTTGTTTAGCTGTTTCTTGGAGGTTGAGATGCTTTCAGATCAGCATGGAGTGATTGTAATGTTTGAAAGTTATCTTGGAAGTGAAGTCTATCTGAAAGAAAAACTCAGTTGTGATTGACACCACTAAGGTGTGCGTTATTCACGCACAGTGATTGTTGACATATACATGTTTTTTATCATTATCCTTTTTTGTAGAGTCGCAATATAACTGATGCTATGAAAAGCATTTGTTATTGTTGTTAGGAAAAATGAAAAATATTTTGAAGAAAAAAAAAAAACGAAAGCGGGAATGACTGTTAAATGTTGTAGTAAATGTCTTATTGTAAAGTGAGTTTCTCTGTGTTGACATCTGCTGTACTAATCTGATGCCAGAAGAGAGTTGGTTTTTGAAACATGTTGTACAGCAATACGTCTGTTAAGATATTTCTGTAGTATAAACTAGAAAGTAAGTATCTGTTTATATGTGTTATATTGAGAAAAAAAAGGAACAGTTAGTGTAGACAAAATAAGAGTTGAAAAATTAATCTGGGGTCATATTTATTACATCTACTTGGGTGAGAAGAAAAATGTCTCTAATGAGAAAGTTTATGAGTTTGAAACGTTAAATGTCCCTCTCCGAGTGAGCTGATGTTCGTTTATTACTTTTTTTTTGGTCTATAATTGTTTACTAAATGTGATTTTAGTGTGTTTTCTTAATTGTATTTTAAGATCATTCGGCTATGATGTATAGAACAGTATTGATTTTTTTTTTTTGTTGTGATGTGTTTTCAAACATAACTCATTGTAAGCCGAGCACCCAACCTAGAACGAATCAGAGGTTCAGCGCGGGCAAATTTAGATTTTAGTTGCTATTACATGTTCATAATAAAAGAATAACTTTTCAAATTGTCAACCGACATTTTATGACAGATATTAAGTGTACACACCACCCATTATGCAAATCTACAAAAGATGGTAAGAGAGTATGAATGGTTTCATAGTAAGAGGATTTGAAGTACGTAATAGAGAAGAAAAAAAATGTATTCATCGTGTCTGTAGCCACACTAAGATGCGCCTCTTAAGGATATCTTGTCGACTCCTAACTATTGCTAGAGAAGGAGAGTGGGTAGAAGGAAAAGCCAATATGACACCTAAAGAGTCATAAAGCTTTTTTGACATCACTGAATAATACATTTAGACCACCTTATCTTTTAGATGTAGTATCGTTTCTCCCCAGACAATGGTTTGGTTTACCCCTTGGAACCTCGAACTTCGTCGACCGACGCACGGGAAATGTCCTCAGCGTGGCGCCTCTGAAGTATGAATGAAACTGGCAATCCTGATTGGTGTTTGGCGATATGTGTGTTGATTGACGAACTAAGGCGGCTGGTCTCGGAGAACACCTATGGTTAAATCTTTCGGGGCATCAGGGAGAAAGACAGGGCTTTCCTCCTCGATGCCCGATTTGGCGCTTCTGGCCTGTTCGGTGTTGATGCTGGGGAAGCAACATACATCCCAGGGAATCAGAATCAGGGAGCAGACATCCTGTCGAGGTAGGGGCTGAGGCCCGGGGAATGGAGACTCCATCCCGAGGTGGTGGAGTCAATATGTCAGAGGTTCAGCCCAGTGCGAAGTGGGATCTATTCGCGTCCTTTGTGAGACGACTCACTGGGTCCACTGTGGTTTCTCTCTCACACACATCCAGCCCCACTCAGTTGATGCCATGGTACAGACGCGGGCCGCAGGCTGGGTCTGTATGTTTTTCCCCCGACGCTCTGCTCCCAGGAGTTCTAGAGAGGGGTTCGTCGTGACGGCATCAGTCTATTATTGGTAGTCCCATTGTGGCCGGTGGGCCGTAGTATGGCTCTTTCCATTACAATATTACTCCTGGACGGCCCTCCATGGAGCTCCCCTGTCAGGAGGGACCTGTTGATACAGGCAGAGGGCTCAATATTTCTCATCCCTTGGCCCGAACTATGGAAACTGTGGGTCTGGCCATTGAGGGGGGCACAGTACCCAGAGGCTGGCCTGTCAGCAGGAGAGTAGTGGAGACCATACTCAGCTCCCCAGAGCTCCCCTCCATGAGGAAATTGTATGGCCTAAAATGGAATGTTTTCACCATTTGGTGAAGAGAGCGTGAGAGCGTGAGGTGGACCCAGTTAACTGCCCAGTGGCTTCTCCAGTGCTGGAGTTCCTCCCAAGATCGCTTCTCGGCTGGTCTTTACCCCGTCCACTCTCAAGGTGTATGTGGCTTTCGCCATTTCCGGCTTTCCACGCTCCTCTCTGAGTGATGGGCCTTTGGGAGACAGCCGCTATTGTACGTCTGCGGGGCTTGGAGGATGAGACCCAAGGGCTCGTACCAAGGTTCCCTCTTGGGACCTGCCAGTGGTTCTCGAAGGGTTGGTTGAGGCCCCCTTCGAACCGCTGGAGTCGGCTGAGGCCAAGAACCTTTCCCTAAAGGTGGCTTTCTTGTTGGCCATTACCTCTCTGAGGAGGGTAGGAGATCTCCAGGCGCTCTCTATAACTAATGGCTGCCTGGAGTTTGCTCCAGGCGACATCAAAGCCATCCTACATCCTAGGCCAGGCTATTTGCCCAAGGTGCTGTCTAACGTGGCACGGCCTATGGTTCTGCAGGCTTGTCATCCTCCGCCTCATGTGACGGCGGATGAAGAGAGACTTCACCTGCTCTGCCCTGTCAGAGCTCTCAAAATATATATCCAGAGGTCCTCCTCATGGCGGAAGTCAGACCAGTTGTTAGTGTGTTTCGGGTCGCCCAAGAAGGGGCTTCCTGCTTCCAAACAGACCATTAGCAACTGGATTGTCCAAGCTATATCTATGGCCTACCAGGTGCGCAAATTGCCTTCACCTCTGGCCGTGAGGGCTCACTCTACCAGAGGCATGGCGTCCTCTAGAGCCCTCCTTTCAGGGGTCCCGATCCAAGAGGTCTGCGATGCAGCAGGATGGGCCACCCCTCACACTTTTATTAGATTTTACAGCCTGGACATTCCATCGACACCTGGCACAGAAGCTATCTCTGTTGTGTGCCGGCGTCCTTTTGTAGCTTCCGCTTATGCCGTCATACATTACGTCATGACGCAACACCAATCAGGATTGGCTTACGTTCATTCATACTTCAGAGGCGCTACGCTGAGGGGCATTTCCCCAAAGTGTCGGTCGACACAGTTCTCGTTCCCTTTCTCTGGGAATAAGGGTTCCCGAGACGTTTTCCATATATATATATATATATATA
>NC_056618.1:3346678-3349806 GCF_018340385.1 Cyprinus carpio | reverse complement strand
TTGTATATATATGAGTATATATATATATATAGTAGCAGGAGAGGTATATATATATATATATATATATATATATAAATACAATTCTATTTGCATCCACACATTAAACCTATTGCTGTTTTCTTTGATAACTGTATTTTAATTTAAATTCTTGCAATGTTTTATCTTTACAGATTAAAACTCAAAGATATTTCACAATATTTATGATATCTGTTTCTTGTCTCCTTTTCCTGTAGATCTGATGTCATAAACCAGGAAAGCAACAGTGGCCACACCCACCAGAACAGAGATGACCAACCGGATAACAGCTTCAGTATCACCACAGCAGTGGACTTCTGAAAAAAAGAAAAATAATAATAATAATAAAGTAGTCATTTTCAACCAGCTGACTACAGTCTCTGTCAGGAACTCAAACTGTAAAAATACAAGTATAATCAACATGATGAAAACAATTCCAATGTTGCAAAAATACATAGCCTGCATACATACATAAATACATTTAAAAAGGAAGAAAATTATAGGGGACTTACTTGGGGCTTACACGAGGTGTGAATCTCATAAACTGCTTTCATTATATGGAAAAAGTAATCCCAGCCGCTAAAACCTTGAAATATGTGTGACAGAGTTGAGTGATGTTGAGATGTGTGTGGTCTGGTTGCTGATGGCTGGATTGTTGAGCACACAGCGCTGTAGCTGTTGTTATCCTGATATTTCCACCTCCAGAAGTAGAGAGAGACTGATGCTGAGATCAGACACACTGATGCTGGACAATAAACCAGCATCAGTTTTATGTGGACCAAAAGAAAATCACAAGGACGACCAGAAAATAAAATCAAGAAACACTAAAACCAGGAACTATGATAAGTAGACATAAAAAACAGCATCACTACTACCAGAAGAACATTGTGAAGAGTTTCTGCTGATCACAGGAACAGACAGACGAGCTGAAAACATGAAAACAAATGAATAGATGATTAAGTGTTTTTTTCAGCATCAGTCAGTCAGTGATCTTCACTCCTCTCTCTTTACATTTATAAAAGATTTTACATATATTAACAAATATCAGACAGGAAATTATGCTTAATTGAAGTTAGATATTTTAATAATCAATAATCAAAATAATAGAATACATCTAGCAAGTTAATGAAACCAGTATTTAACTCACCATAGACAGTGAGAGTGAATCTCTTGCTCACAGTGTAGCTCTGTAGTTGATAGAGTCCAGTGTGTTCAGTTCTTGTGTTTGTGATGATCAGAGATCCAGTTTGATAATCCAGCTTCAGTCTGTCTCTGAATCTCTCATCAAGAATATCATCATATACAACCATGCTGTCGGCCATTACATCGATTTCAGATATTGAAGTGTTTTCAGATCCAAACCTCCACTGAATCAGATCACCACCCATAATTTCAGTAAAACCAGAGTGTAGAGTGACTGAATCTCCCTCCAGCACTGACACTGACTCCACTGTAACTTTATCACCAAACACACCTGATGAACAGAGACACAGATTAAATATCTCAAATAATTTTGTTGATTTTCTTCAATAGATCAGTTTTGTAAATGTAATGAAGAACAACAGCACAGACACAAAAGTAGTCTGGGATTCATATTTTCTTATGTGTTATTTTTAGTTAGCTGACACTGTTAGTACAGCTGGGTCTGGAGCCAATCTGATTGTTCTCTTCAGTGCCTCTGAGAGATTAAGGCATTGTTTCACAGACAGGTTTTAGACTAAACCAGAATTAGGCCATAGCTAATAGGCCATAGGCCAGTTTTTTACATTAAGTAAGTTTTTATAAAGTGCCTTAGAAAATAACATTACTGTTGTGCATATCAAGACAAAACATAAGATCAATCAGTGCAAGTTTCTTTCAGATGAAACAGCTCAGACTTGTGGAACTATGATGTCACTTTGTAGGCAAAAACCCAGAAGCAAGTTTATAGAGTGGTGGAACTATGATGTCACTTTGTAGGCAAAAACCCAGAAGCAAGTTGGATTTTAGCACTTCCGGTTCCATTGTCTCAGAGTCAATGGGTTTTTTGAATGAGAGTTTGGTTAAATCCCTAAAATAAAGTCCGTGGTTCACACAGGCTCAAGATACTTTCACATTTTAATCTACGACATAAAACACACCAGTTACACCCCACTCATGATTTTTTAAAACTGTTATGTTTCTTAAAAAAGACGGTTGCTAACAAGTTGCTAAATGGGACTACAGACGCTGTCGGAGAAATTAAACATCATCACGCCGAACAGTTTATCAGTTTACAGTATTTTTCTAATTGTAGTATAATTTGTAATACAATTATTTGTAGAATAACCAATTAATAGTTTCCAGCATTTTGTTTTGTTGGTTGGGTTTTTTTTTTTTTTTTGCCCTCGTTTTATCGCTTTCCTACTGATGCGGAGACTCTGGGTTCTTAAGGTAAACTTAAACACCACATTTAATGGCTTAGTCACGGTGAAAGTGAAACTTTAACGATGCATGCACTGTTTAAAGCCACGTTAAAATTTTATGTTTACGGTCTCATGAAGCTGTTACAGAGCCGATTGAGGATTTTCTAGAAGCAAGGATAAAATAAGATTTTGTGTAACTACACACCCTAACAAAGCTGAAACGTGGTACTTTATTCACTAAAATAAATTTAATCTTACCATATCCAAAAACTCACTCACTCTGCTGTTATTTAACAGATTAAATTCACTAGATTTTTTAGTTCGTGGAGACATGTCTTTAATTAAAATATTCATATTAATTAAGGATTTATTGACTTTTAATCAACCTTATTTCAAAATGTACAGAAATCCGTGCTTTCATATGACCTTTAGTTATGATTATTTCATTTTTTCACTATACTGTTTATTATTAATGTCTCATTTCAGTTTTAGTTGGGCTCTAGTTTTAGTTTGGCTCTATTTAGCTTATAAGAAAAGGTTAATGTAGCGTGGATTAAACTTCATATACAGAGTAAATCCTCTTCACTGAACATGTTAAAATAAGTTTGAAACAGTTGTGGGAGGTGTGATGGTGGTGACACTGAAGTCGAGTGAGCGTGGTGCTGTAGTTCATTTATAGTCTAAGTTTAGCTTTTAAGTTCTGGCACTTTTATTTAGGCTTCAAAATTT
>NC_056618.1:3336321-3346393 GCF_018340385.1 Cyprinus carpio | reverse complement strand
TGGATGGCACTCGAGATGGGGGAGTTAACAGTGATACTGGATGACACTGCCCCCAGACATCCTGCCCTGAAGTGTGTTGCAGGTAGTCCACTGCAGTTGCAAGGCGGTAAAATAATGAGACTGGAAAGATGTTCCTGTATGTCTGAGGCCTGCATGGCATACTGATTTATGTGAGTGTAAAACTGTGCAGGAGATGACTAGTGATAGGGATGATACTGATGAGTGGGATGATGGCTCTGATGATAGTGATAGGGATGATACTGATGAGTGCAATGAGTGCTGTGCATTATTTTAAGCTGATTTTCAGCTGCAATGAATCCGTTGGTGTTGTTTTACCATTATTCATGGTAAAGGAGATTAGTGCAGCATTTTGAGTCATTTCAATGGCTGGGCCGAGTGTGCCTTCTTATGTTTCTTTGGAGTACAATTTTCTGAAAATTTTGGTCTATAATACATGGTTTCTCAATTTCCGGTAAATGTTATGTTTAATTTTGCTTGGTGCTAATCACTTAGGAGATTTAGGCGTGTTTTGTACAAATTTGCCATATTTTATGGTCTACATTCACACTTAATTATGTGCACCAATATCTTTCTCAAATGTTAAGGTACAAGTATAATGGTCAGTTTAAGAGATATTTTGTGTTGCTAAAATGAATATAAATAAAGTTATAAGCAAAACCAGCATAAGACTTTGTTTTTGAGTTAAATTATATACATTTATGGATGAAGTGACAAAAACTACAGGTCTTACTGCAGAAGAACTTTAACATAAAGTCAATATGGTATTTGTCTATGCAAAAATGCATTTAAAAAGTAGTGCCCAGGCGTGGGAACGAAAATCAATTTCTAGCCACTTTTTCCTAGTTCACCTTATGGCCTAAAAAGCATCATTTTGGAGCCTTAATTTTTAAGAGTGTAGCATTCGTATATTCTGTACTTTATTTCACAGTAAAACTATTTGTGGAGGTCCTTTTAATCACATGCTACAAGAACACACACTCACACTCTTCACACCTCAAGACATGCACCCATACGTACATTAACCACAAACATCCAGTAATAGCCACACTGTCATGCACATGCTCAAAATGAAGCTGTGGAGAAATGGTCAAGTGGAGTCTGCAACCGAAGACAGAGTGTTAGGAACTAAAAAATATTCTAACATACTCCAAGCACACATACTCTATGCTATTTTGTGCTGTTACACATAATGCAGAAATTTCCACTTAAATAATACTGGATATAATTTCACAGTTTAATTTTGTGTAGTGTACTGGCTTTGGCTCATGCCCTTCAAAGCCACTTTTTTGAGGCTTGTTTAGTTCTATTGTTTCAGTTTTCACTATTTTGGTTTAGCTCTGTTTTCTTTAGTTTCTATAGTGTTAGGTTTCCATGGCTTTTGATTTTCTCTTCACCTGTGTCTAGTTTAGTTGCTTTTCTAGCCTCTTGTATTTATAGCCCCGTGTTTCTTTCATTAATTTTACACAAAGCTGTGAGGTTGCATTTTAACTTTGTCATGGATTATTGTTACTTCTTTAGATTGCCATCTTTATAGATCCTCACCTCAACTGCACATTACATGTAGCCTACTGCAAAATTAACACAGTCTAACTATAGTTATTTTGGATTAGTTAAACTAGTACATTAATGAACTGGTTAACTTTAACTGAGGAGACATCAGCTGCTGCTGAGTCAGATGTTTGTAGAAGAGCTTTGTGAAAGTTGACTCAGCAGATCAGATGAAGACTGGAAACTTTCTTTTCAGATACCTTTTTATCACACTTGGTGAGCTGAGTTTAACTGTTCAACATATGTGCTGCACGATCTTTTCTCAAAACTAGCTTCACTTTTTTCATCATTTTGCTCAGTGACTTCATCTGCTGAGGCAGTCATGTTTAGTAGAGGTATGTTGCAGTGTGAGTTCGTATATACACCAGAGGTCTGTGTGATATATACAATACCTCAGAGGTCTGATATGTAGGCTCGCATAATACATCAAAGATTATTTGACAAATGGCAGACCTTTAATTATCTCAGGCTTGATTTGGATTTTATTAAATATCTGCATTAGGTTTTCTGAGATTACTGCAGAGATTGTGTGCACTGGAAAGGACAGATATATTGATAGTTGAAACCATGATCAGCAATGCAGCAATTCACTGAATCAAGACAGAAACATAATGACATCATAACTAAAATCAAGGAAACAGCCTAGCGGTTATTATTATTATTATTATTATTATTATTTTACAATCTCTAATACTTGTACAGGCTGCATTATTTATTGATTGATAGTGGAACTGAATTCATTAGAGCTCCACACTAATAACATGCCACTGTAAAAAAAAAAAGGAAGAAAAAAAAAAAAAGTTCTGTAACTTACCAGCCAGGCGGCAACAGCACAAACAGCAAAAAGCCAATGTGTGAAACATTTTCATCACCAGTCTGAAATAGTTTCAATCAAATTTGAAACCTTGCAGTAAAGTTGTGTAGAGAACAAGCTGTTAACAATGTAGACTATCTGCTGACTTCCTCCAGACTGAAGACTGAATCAGACCATGCCCCATGTGTTCAACAACACTTCCTGTCTAAAACTCACCCAAAGACACTCAGTAAATAATTGGCAGCTAGGAGAGCCTTTGTTTTTTTTTTTTTTTTTTTTTTTTTTTTTGACAAAAACTATTATTCACTACTTATTAAATATTCCTTTTAGGTTGCGGTTTACTAGACAGTATGTTCTTCACTTTGTTGGTCCGCGTTTGAATTTCTCAGCTTGAATTTCTTTTTATATATATATATATATATATATATATATATATATATATATATATATATATATATATTAAATGAATAAATATAGAGGTAGATGTGAATTTTACTGAACTCAGATGCTGTAACTCTCGCTTGATTTTATGAACATGTGACTCTGCTCTGTGAAAAACCAGCTAAAAGTCTTTTTTTAATTTCTTTTTGTGATTTACTATTTTACAAAAATCGTCCTTCATAATGTAAAGAACATTCTGTGAAAATGTAACCTTGATATCTTTAATACTGACTGAGTAAGGACATGTCAAAGATTGAAATCATAGTGAAATTAAAGGTTAAAATCAAACTTTGTTGCTTGTTATTTAATAGATTTTGAGACTTTATCCTGGATTTCACAGACAGCGTCACATATTCTTTTGTGGTTGTTATATTTTTAACCAGTGAAGGTCTGAACAGTTGCAGTGCAAGTCTTAGCAACAGTTTCTGTTTCTTCTCCAGTGTTTGCTGATGCAGTGTCAGTGTCAGTGTCAGTGATAGAGAGAGATGCTGATACTCTAAACACTGATGTTACCGTTACACAGAGATATAATATATACAGTATCAATAGAGAGACAACTGGAGTTGTCTCAAAAAAGATTGATGCATCTCCACTTCCTTCCACTTTAGAAAACTGAAAAATTCTGTGAAAATGATGTTATTTGGAAGCTGAGAGAAAAAGACTATATATCGAAAATTAGAGCAGTAGGCAATAAATCCCCAACCAAATCCGCGGTATTAAAGCCCCGTCCAAACTCCTGCAGACCCAATCACAAGCTCACAATCATGACACCACACCTTACAAAAACAAACCATCAAACAAAAAAAAACTTGGAACTAAACTCTGCAGGGCTCCGGCCCTCCATGAAATGAGATAGATGTAGCTATCAGTTCAGCAGGTGTGTGAACGAGTTCAACACCCCTGCTATAAATGATCACTATTTGGGCATCTACATGAGAAAAAAATATATATAACTGTAACCGGACTGGCACAAACCAACCCGTATAAACCCGATAGGGGCAATAGACCCGCTCAAGCTATTCAACTAAATGAATGCACAGGCACCGGTGCAGTACATGGTCTCTTTATTTCTTTTCTCTTTTTTAAAAATATAAAAGGGGGACAGGACAACAAAATCAAAACATCACTTAACTACAAAAACAAAATACAAATATGGCAATAATAAGAGAGTCAGATTGGTTCGCTTAGCCTACAAATCTTAGGCTGAAAGTAACCATCTCAGTTATTTCTACTTCGCAAATTATGGAGAAACTTACAACCTTTCACACACGCAGTAAACCCAATATACACACACATTCAGTCGCAAGAGGTCGGTGGCCTAGTGGTTAGAGAGCATGACTCCTAACCACTGATCTATATATGACTGGATAAGCTCGCGCCAGCGTTCTAAACTGCCAGCAGGCGAGTGAAGCCACCGGAAGTGTTCGATCTGCCATCTTACTAATCCCTACCGGCAGAGAGCACCATTGAGTCACATTCAGACCGCTGACCTAAAATCACCCGATTTGAAGCAAATCAATCAAACGGGACTAGTTCTTATGTTATGTGTATGTAAATTAATGTTTACTTAAGATGTTATCTGCAGTGTTTACAGTCTTTTGGGGCAGTATAAGCAATATATTTAAACTGTTTAGGTGGGTGTGTCTGCTGCACACTGCCTATTTCTTTATGAACATTATTATTCAGGAATTATTAAACATGAACTACTCTTACTGCCATGGTCTAAATACAATAAACTGAGAATTCACCACTGCATCACTAACCCAAACCCTGAGGTAACCGAAATGGGTTTGAGTGGCATCCTGCAGTGGGATGTGTAGTACGTCTAACTGGAGGAGGTATCAGATCCCCTCTACCTTGTCCATTACCAATTACCGTAGACGAACCACCACACCCTGTATCTTTAGATGAAACCAAGCTTTCACCTGATGTGGCCAGATACTGTTCCCCAATCCCCCCAACACTAGAATCCTGACCTCCAGAACAAGGGTAGGGATGTAACTGTATTTCCCTTTCCACTTGTCCTTTACTGATCTGGCTCAAAGCATTTGGATGGGAAATTTGGACTTCCACAACCAATCCATCACTTTCTTCCACTTCCATCTCCTCCTCTACTCCTTCACCACCCTCAACTCTTCCTTCAGCCACTGGTACCCTGCTTACATGTGAGGTAGGGACTGGCTTTAATTCAGATCTATGAAGGCACTTAGAGGGACCCGCACCATCTTGGCGTCGCACTTTGTAGACATTGCCGAGGCCATCCTTACATTCCACAACTTCAAACACGCTAGGGGCCCATGCATCTTGGATCTTATTTCGCCCTAAAGTGTGACTCCTACAATAAACCAACGTACCTGGAGCAAGTATGGATGCATCATTTGATGGCATCATTCCCTGGTACGGGGCCCTCTCCTCTAAGTACATCTGTGCACTATCATAGACCAAGGATAAATGCTCTTTATGCTGGAGAATCCACTCACTTACACTACCTCCTACTAACTCCTCTCCAGCCACACCCAAAAAAATAAAAAATAAAATAAAAAATCAATGGGCAACTGTGGCTTCTTCCCAAACATGAGTTCATAGGGGGAGTGTTGTGTTGACTGATGAACAGTGGTGTTATACGCAAATAAGAGTTGCGGAAGGAAGTGTGGCCACTTTCCTTTCTTATCTCAGGGCAAAGTCCTTAAATCGGGCAATGTGCGATTAAAACATTCACACTGCCCATTCCCCTCAGGATGGTACGGGGTGGTACGACTCTTCTGAATTCCATAAATGTCACAGAGATGTTTAAGTAACTCACTCTCAAAGCTACGGCCTTGATCAGAATGTATACACTTAGGAACACCATACACACAAATGAACAAGCCATTTTTCCATTTCTTATATTGCATTCTAAATAGGAAATGAAATGATCAAAAAGTACCGTACACAGACCCATTATTCATTTTTGTACTTTCTGTACATTTTGTATTTTTGTTTTGCATATTCACGTGTAAATAAAACAGAATTATGTACATTGTTATTTTTAATGCAGCTTATTTTTTTTTTTTTTCACAAAAACATTCTTCTATATGTATATATATATTTTGCCCTGTAAATAATTTTTTACATATTAAAAGAAATTGTTCTATGCATTACTGAAAACACTTTTTACAACTATTTACAACATAGCTTAGGTTTAACATCAGAAAAACAGCATCAGTTTGAGCCCGGCCCTGCCTCCATGTGTTCTGGGATCTTCAGGAGGTCAATCTCTTGGTGAATGGCCAGTACCTCCTCAGCGACTCGAAGGACAATGCGGTGACAGTGGAACGAGGGACATGTCAAACACTCTGGAGACCAGCTGTATGATGAACCACTAGCAGACAGAAGAGAAACACCAGGGTCTGGATTGTGGCACTTCTCAGACCTCGCTGCTCAACCCAAAACCATTAAACACCTGTCCAGCGCTGACACATTCAGCTTTATCCTGCAGTACAGGGGTCTGGTCTGATTTAGGTGAAGAAAAAGGGAAATTGTTTAGAGCTAAGACAAAGAAATATTGAGATACTTTAGTAAACTTCTTTTAGTAACTACTAATACCACATTGGGGAAAAACTACTAGTCATATTTAAAACCTTAGCTGAAGGGATAGTTCACCCAAAAATGAAAATTCCAAACCTGGAACAACTTGAGGGTGAGTAAATGATTACAGAACTTTCATTTTTGGCTGAACTATTGTTTAAGTAAAAGTATTATCTTGCATACTCTAATATACTTAAGGTATTGAGAGTAAAAGTAAAGGTATACAGTATTGTTCTGAAAAAAATAATGTGTCAGGATGGTTTTGCATTAATATTGATGCACTACTGTGTATGTTGCATTTTACTTCAGAATATGTTCAAATATGTTGAAAATGAAAGTATCGACATTTTGTCAGAATATTAACACATTTTGATAACTATATCAAAGGCTGCATCTGAAGGACTCGGACCGGCCAAACAGATAACTTTTCATCACTAACACCTTCCAATTAACACTTATCTTTACAATGCTCTATCATTATTTTACAGTTTTAAGCAGGACTTACTGACCAGAATTTATGTATACAACTGTCAATTTAAACATTTTTATTTTCCTGTCAGTTTTAAGCAGGACAAAACAACAAAAAATAAAAAATTGCACCTTTGTAAGATATCAGTCAGCATTTGAACTGCTATGTGTGTGTGTGTGTGTGTGTATTTTGTGGTTTTTCATATGTATCATTACATTATTGAAGTAAGCTCCAAGCCAGTACCTGCATTTAAAGTTGTAATCCCACAAAGGGCAGCAAACCAGTGTAACTTACCTGGCCTCGGTCTTGACTAAGCCTGAGGTACATCACCATCTCCTCCATTACGACATAAAACATAAAAACAAAAATGAGCAATTCTGGCTCCACCTATCCTGACAGGATTGTTCTCTCGTCAGCTCTCCTCTCGCACTGTTGCTATGCAACAGAGCGCTAATTGGGAAACTCTGATGGTGCAATTAATAAATCCTGCGAAGCAGAGCGTCCTTCATGCACTTTGGAGGCATGGCCTTCAAAGTCTGTGCCCTTCGAAGTGTGTGCACTTAACTTTGGGACACAGCTTCCGACTGTATAAAAACAAGGACATGGTGTCCGTGACATCACCCGTAGGTTTCTGAAGAGCGTTTTTGAAGCTCAAAGTGCGCTGAGCCAGCCATCGCCATCTTGGCAGCTCGTCACCACGTGTTTCTCCCGGATAATCGAAAATGGGCAAAGAGGTAGGAGCTGGCTGCTGAAACCACGCCCACCTAGCTTGACAGTGGTGACAGCAGCAGCAATCCACCTGTCACTCAAGTGGCCACGCCCTTAATTATGCAGAACTTTAAGGCAAAATATAATTTAAATATATTTTAAGGGATGAGTTATAAAAAAAAAAATTCACCCCCCACACAGTTGTCATGAAGAGCAATATTAACTATATAGACCAAAAACACTTTTTGTACCAGGATTTGCCTTGATCTTCTGGCATATAAGAGGTGTTTGTACCATTAAAAGGCATTTAAAGGGGTCATGAAATGAGAAACCAAATATGCCTTGATCTTCTGGAATATAAGAAGTCTTTGTACCATTAAAACATCCTGCAAGTTTCATAGTTTAAGACGTCCTCCCCATTATAAACGAGCCATTTTTTTAATCAAGCTCTAACTACAGCTCGCTGTTCTGGACCATGTAAGAGTGACGTCACGGTGCGAAGTGACGTTCCAACATTTGCAATATTGACCTCACCTGCCTCCCAACTGACAACCAGCCTCCTAGCGCTCATTTTCGTATCGTTTGGCGCGCCGCGCGCCTCACAAGTGGTCAGGGATCTATCCGACGGACAGCGAGTGTGGTGTTCCTGTTGTCACAGGAAAGATAGCGCTGATGTGCCAAGACGCACGACTCGTGCTCAACACCTAATAAGGTTGGTTTATGCATTGCAAGAGCCATCGCTTCGAATGCATCACCCGCACTACCAACAAGTCTCCGGCTCAATCCAAATGTTTCTTGGCTTTTTATGGGGGGTGTTTAATAATTATCCATAGGCACTGTCGTTTAGCCCAATCAAAACAGTGGGCGTTAACACTGAACTCTTAAAGGGGAAATAAACCTAAAACAGACTGCTTTGAATCAACGTATGAGAAAGCTCAGTTGGGAAAATGTTCAGTAATTCACTACATTTTGAAAAAGTTTTTTTTTTTAAAAAACTATATTAATACTATAATTGGCACCTCAGGGAATTATACGAATAAAATAAAAAAACCCATGTCATGACCCCTTTAAACATGGGGAGTCTATGGGACTGACTCCCTTTTGGAGACAGCCTCTAGTGGCCAGTCCATGAATCACAGTTTTAGTCAGTTCCGTGTTGGTTTCAGAGAGAGAGCAGAAGGTTGCCGCTTGGGTTAAGCTAAGAAATAAAGATGGCATCTGAAAGTTGCATTTGGTGGTCAGTTTGTATGTTAATGTATATTTCTGACTAACTTTTTGCACTTTTGATGTTAGTTCTAGCAAGAAATCAGTATTATAGTAATTAAATATTTGTTTAGTTATCACCAAAACACGTTCTATTTTGTTGTAGATCATTAAACCATTACACTGCCTCAGAAATCTGTCTGAAATCATGAGGTGCCTTTGTGCACACAAGCTGCCTGCAAAGTCATTGCCTGATAAGACAGTGAGGCAGAGAGTCAGCTGCCATAGGCTTTCGGATGCAGCCATAGTAAAAAATAATTCTACAAAACCTAAGAGAAAAGAAAAAAAATCGAATTATCATGCATTGCGATCAAATAGCTTCTCTTCCCTGCAAACGATACAATGAAGAATGAATGACTGTTTAACTTAAAGGCATAAACAAAAAAAAGATAACCAGTTATCCTTATAGAGAATCAGAAGTAACCATGTGAATGGATAGACTATCCTGCTAATATGGCGGCAACTTCCCGAAATGCAATGGGTGAAATTGTGACGCAAGTCCTCATTCTCTATAGCAAACAGATCAGGCACATTTTCTTTTAGAATCATCATTCGATATAAAGGGAAAGTTAAATAGTGAAACATTTTATTTTATGAAAATATGATCAGACAAGCTCACATCATGCAAAGGTGAGACATAAAATGTTACCCTATACATTCACACTATGCTACACAATAGTTAATACAAACTTTTAAAGCCTTTTTATTTTTTTTATTTTTTTTATTTTTTTTTTTTTTTATATTGGCTTACATAGGCTACCCTAGTGAAAAATAAATATACTAAAATGTATTTGAATTCATTTTAATTTATGCTAAGTATACTATTCAACCACGCCGTTTGCACTGCGCTCTTCCGTTACTTAATTTTTATTTTGGTGTGTCAATCTGTTAAATTACTTAGTATAGGAAATTATGATCTGCACTCATGGGAACAGTCTTATTTTTACATTTTATTTTACATTCATCACTGATGTTAAAAGACACAAACGCTTTGGCTAAAAGCTCTCCTCAGTGTGCAAAGCAATTCAATCCCTCCACCCTCCCTTTTCAAACCAGTAATTATATTGATGTCATCATTCATTAGCCAGTGTTCAATTACTAAAATCATTAAATCATTTCCATTGAAATACTGGACAATTTTCGTATATATATCCAACACAAAACATAACATCCACTAGTACACCACACAATATATCAGTGATTTAAACAAGAATTATTTAGGATCACATAGCCTATCACCA
>NC_056618.1:3329669-3336004 GCF_018340385.1 Cyprinus carpio | reverse complement strand
ATATAGTGTGGTGTACTAGTGGATGTGATGTTTTGTGTTGGATATATATACGCAAATTGTATAATAATTGTATAAATAATTTGTGATTTAATAATTCATTCATCAGAGGTTTAGAATGCTGTTAAAATGATTTGCCTGTTTTTGCATCTCTAATCTGTACTAGATAACTTTGAAACTTATTTTGCAGCACTTTTACTGTTCTCCTGATCATATGTATTATGTAAGAATAGTTGAGGAAAGAAGAGAGGAAAACATTGGTAAGCAAAACGTTGTTTCGACATTACAGAACAATAGCTTTAGACCACATTATCTTTTGAATGTAATTATGTTTATTTCCCCAAATAGTGTGGTTTATTTTTCCATATAAAATCTAAAAACATTTATATTTTTTATAAACTTGAAAATTTGTTTGCATCCACACATTAAACCTCTTCTTGTTTTCTTTGATAACTATATTTGAATTGAAATCCTTGTGTATATTTTGTTCGTTACAGATCAAAACTCCAGAATATGTCACACTTTACAATATCTATTTCTTGTCTCCTCCTCTTGTAGATCTGATGTCATAAACCAGGAAAGCAACAGTGACCACACCCACTAGAGCAGAGACGACCAATCGGATCACAGCTTCAGTAAAACCACAACAGTGGATGTGGTCTTCTGCAAAATCAAGTGAGAAGATAAAATAGTGATTTTCAACAAGCTGATGATATTCTCTGTCATGGAACTCAAAACTGCGAAAATACAGGAATTATAAACATGATGAAAACAATCCCAATGTTGCAAAATAAATCAATTAATTAAAAATTGTTGTTCATTGTATGGAAAAAAATAAATAAATAAATAAAGAATCAGTATTGTTGTACCTGAACATGTGTGACAGAGTTGAGTGATGTCCAGATGTGTGGTCTGGGTGCTGATGGGATTGTTGAGCACACAGCTGTAGCTGTTTTTATCCTGATATTCCACCTCCAGAGGTAGAGAGAGACTGATGCTGAGATCAGACACACTGATGCTGGACAATAAACGGTTTCCTTTGTACCAGGAGAGAGTCACATGACCCACATTCACCACTGAACACAACAGTGAACAATTCTGCTGTGATGATGATGAAGAACATTGTGAAGAGTTACTGCTGATGACAGGAACAGACAGACGAGCTGGAAAACATCCGAGAATAAAGATAAATAATTAACTTTTTATCATTTACAATGGTAATAAGACAAGAATATGTGAAAGAAAGAAAAAAAAAATCTCTACTCACCATAGACGGAAACACTGAATGTTTTTGACAATCTTTTAGCACCACTTATCTGTAATTGATAATTTCCAGCATGTCCACTTGTGATGTTTGTGATGGTTAGAGATCCAGTTTGATTGTTCAGCTTCAGACGGTCTCTGAATCTCTCATTAATGCCATCACATGTGTAGAAGATTTTTTTCTGTATGCTGATTTTTGCTATGAGAAAGTTATCAAATCCAAATTTCCACAGTATGTCATCGTCTGCATGTATTTTAGTAACATCCGTGTATAGAGTGACAGAATCTCCCTCTATGACTGCTAATGACTGTGTTTCATTTGCCCCAACACCAAACACACCTGGAGAACATGATCAGGAATAGATTAAGACTATTGATGGTTTACAAAGCCTAAGGTAATCTGTAATTTGTAAGTTTTGAACTGAAGTGCATTCAGAAAATGAATTTTGTCGCCTTGGAATTGTGAGGTTCTATCTGACATTTTTGTCAAAATTGAGTTATTCACATATGCTTATACAACTTATGTACATTATGTAATTTATTGCTAACTTGGTTCTATTTTAAGTTATGTACATTTTGGTACTTTTTATTTAGAAAACAAAAATGTTTTATCTACAAAGTCAAATGCTAACTTGGTTCTATAAGTTTCTATCTGTGAGCCAATCGGCACTTCAAATGCACACAAGAGGACCAATCAGGAACAACTTTCTTTGTCACGTCACTGGACTGCTCCGTGACAGCACGAAAGATTAAATGTTAAATATTTCAAATCTAAAATATTTTAATAATATATAGTCATTTAAAGAAGTGATAATAAAAAAAAATCCGAAAGAAGAGTATATAACATTAAGAAGAGATAATAAAATAGTTAAAAGTATAAAAGAATATCTGGTTTCTGATTTATTTATTTTTGTAAAAAGTGATTTTGTTTGTGGTTTTGTAGCCTTTTGTATTTTTGAATTGATTGAAATTGAATTGATTGATTGAAATAAAAAATAAAAAAATTAATCAATCAATAAACTAATAGATTGCAACAGAGTAGTTCCATTTGTATATAATTTGTAGCAGTCAACTAAATGAAAATATTTATAGCTGGAAAAACAAAACAAAAAAAAAACGGTTTCACACAGGTTTTATCTTTGAACTGTAACTTACCGATCAGATGCCACCAGCAAAAAACGAACAAAAGAAACATGTTAAACATTTTCTTCAGTTGTTGAAAAGTCTGATCTAATAGGATCTTCTGCTGAAAACATTTGAGATGTTAATGTAGTGTGTGAATCCTCCCATGACAGAGTTTGACCCACTTCACCCAGTTCACACACACGCACGCACACACACACACACACACACACACACACACACACACACAAACAAACACGCTCACGCTGACACACATGCCTATTTAAAGTTGGATTATGGTGTGAATCTTCCTATTTCATGGTCAAACTAAATCTAATTGATTTTATAATGGTTGTTATTTATTAGTTCTCAGTTCTCAGAAATCATGTGCATGACAAACCAAAATAATGAAGTTAAAACCATGCCCAATCTCACATCACCACTATTACTAAAGTGTGACTCAAGCAGCTCGACTAAGTCAACCTGAAACCTGCTGTGGTGTGATTTCTATAGAAACGTGGTTTGACCTGTTAGGTGGTCACTTGTGCCTCTGTGCTTGAAATTCTGAGAATCTGTGTTTAGTTTTTAGGTGAAATGCTTCTTCCTGCCCTGCCACTACCTCAGAGTCTGACTTCCTTTTTAAACAAAACTACTTTAGAGTAACCTAAAACACTAACTCAATTTGTCAAACCTAATCTTCGACAACAGTCAAATAGAGTGGTGGAAGTGGAACTATGACATCACTTTCTACACAAAACCTCAGAAGAGAGTTAGCATTTTAGGACTTCCGATTCTGTCATCCCAGAGTCAATGGATTTTTTGAATGAGAGTTTGATTTAATCCCCTAAAATAAGGTCTGTGGTTCACACAAGCTCAAGATATTTTCACATTTTATTCTACAACATAAAACACACCAGTTACACCCCACTCGTGAATTTTTTTAATTTATTTTTTTATTTTTTTATTACCTGTTACATTTCTTAAAAAAGACGGTTGCTAACAAGTTGCTAAATGGGACTGCAGGCGCTGTCGGAGACATAAGACATCATCACCTTGAACAGTTTATCAGCTTACAGTATTACAATCGTACTATAATTTATACAGTTAATTGTAGAATATCCAATTAACAGTTTCCCAGATTTTATAATGTTATTTGATTAAGTGTTTTTTTTTTTTTGTTGTTGTTGTTTTTTTGCTTTGCAACACTTTCCTACTGATGCAAAGACTCTGGATCCGTACCATAAGGTAAACTCATATTACTATTAGGGCTGCATGATTAATCAAAATAAAATTGCAAAGGTGATTAATCTCAATAAGGCAGAAGCTGCGATTGTCATGCATACCTTTCAATGAAGCACAGTTCTGTGATCAGCAGTAAATCTCCATCTGAAGGCCAGAGGGTGCTGTTGCACTGAAACTCCAAATACGCCTTGCAGAAGAAACCCAAGAAATGCCTATAGCGGTCATTGAATAAACAGAAGATTAAACTGCTTTCATTAATTCAACATGACTAATACACACATGACTATGACAATATATGGTTTATGTGAGTTCGCTCTATAATTTTTATTTTAATAAAGTATATAACAATGCAGTGCTAATTGACATTTAATCGCCTTTATCACTGCTTAGAATACAATGAAATTCTGTGCCACATCATCTAACAGAAGGATTTATTAACACTCAACTGACGTTATGAAGTGAGTTTGGAGTTAAAACATGTTATTAAATGCAGTATTTTCACGTGCTTTCAGATGGAGCAGCATTTACTACACAGAGTCTAGTTCACTGACAAGTTGCAAACAGCTTTCATAATCGCAGAACGATTTCTTAGATTTCATAATCATGTGATTAAATCGTCTGCGATTATGAATGTGATTTTGCGTAGTTTGTCAGTGAATTATGTCTCTGCATAGTAAATGCTGCTCCATCTGAAAGCATGTGCTGGAGATTAACTACTAATCACAGAACTAACATTAAACATTAACATTAAAATCTCACTCACTCTGCTGTTATTTAATAGATTAATGCACTAGAATTGTATTGAATATTACATGGAGACAAGTTTTTAATTCAAATATTCATATTAATCAAGAATTTATTGACTTTTAATGCCTTATGAACACACACACACACCGTGAACACAAACTCGGAGCAGTGGGCAGCCATTTATGCTGCAGCGCCCGGGGAGCAGTTGGGGGTTCGGTGTCTTGCTCAAGAGCACCTCAGTCGTGGTATTGCCAGCGCGAGACTCGAACCCACAACCGTAGGATTAGGAGTCAAACTCTCTAACCACTAGGCCACAACTTCCCCAATGTTTCAAAGTATTGTTTCTGTTTGCAATAGCTCTACTGTGCTGTAACATTGTGTAGTACGCTATGTGGTCAACTCTGGAAACGCTGCCTTCTCATTCACTGATCCGCTAACCGCTATGTTATGCTCACATGTTCTGATAATAATAGCTTTCTAGAACTAAATATTATTTGGAAAATTGGTGCAAAAAAAAATATATATATATTTTAATAGCCCTACTTTTAGACCTACCTGAAAAACTAAAAAGCAATTTATTTCATTTGTAGGCCTGTTATTTTTTATTTGTGCTATCGTAAGTAATTTCTTTATTTGTTCTTTTTTTATAACTCCTTACTTGTCTTTTTTTATTCAATTCAATTCAATTCATTGCTACTGCAACAAAATTAGCCCACTGTAAAATCATAAATACAGTGAGTGAGCAAACTTTGTGAGATAGTTATACTGGTAATTAAACAATGTTTACATAAAAGCTTTTTTTTAAATAATATTAAAAATATCTGTATGACAGTATATTCTACTGAATATCTATACTTTTCAAAGTATCATATTGAAGTTCGAAATTCAATTATTGTGACAAAATTTATTTTGTAGTGTGCCACAAATTTGTTAAAATTTCCAAAGGGTACTGCGACTAAAAAAAGTTTAGGAAGCACTATTAGACTATAATGTGAAGTCACTGTCAGGGCTAAAAGGAAATAAAAATGGTATGTGTTAGGAGATATATGTAAAAGGTTGTATTTGCGTCAATGAATCATTAATATGTCAGAAATCACAAGTGAAACCTTGCTTTTGGCTATTCTCCGGGAATAGTCTTGAGGCATTTTATGAGCAGAATTAATTTTGTTGTCCATCTACATTCCAGACTTCTGAACTGACGGAAGGGAAAAAACTAAATTCTTCAGATTTGTACAAAAGTTCATGGTGAGGCTGCATCACCCACAACCACACCCAACAAGTTTTTTTGAAAACAGAAATGAGTCTGCAGTCAAGAAATTCAAAGGAAAGAGAACAGAAAAAAAGTTGAGGCATAAAGTTCAATCTGTGGAGTGAAGAAAGAATGAGGGGAGACAAAATTAAAAATTGTTTAAAGTGTTTAGAGAGCATGCTTGTTTTAGTCACATCTTTAATATATTGTAGAGATAATTTTTTAGCAATATTCTGATTTCTGTATATTCTGATGTTAAGATTTTATCCAATTTAAAATCAACACAATGTGTTCTTTCTGTTGTTTGGAATTTAATACATGAATTACGATGATGATTTACACATGATTTATTTAACTTATAACCTGTACGTAGTTTTTGGGATTTGTTAAATATGTTGTAAAATATGTTTGTCAGAACATATGTGTTAATAAAACATGTGTTTTCAATTAAGATGCAGAATATTTTTTTAATAGAAGGCTCACTTTACCAGAACACTTTAGATGAACTGTATTCAAATTGAAATATTATAGCTGGACCCTGACCTTAAAAAAAGTAATTAAGAAAAAAAACAAACAAAAAAAAAAAAAACATCTAGGTCTCTAGATATCACATTTTACAAAAAGTTTACTTGTCTAACTTATTGTTTCTAAATGTTCTGCATAAATTTCATTCATCACTAATAATGGTACTAAAGCAATTATAAGTAAGTTTACC
>NC_056618.1:3329171-3329539 GCF_018340385.1 Cyprinus carpio | reverse complement strand
CACACACACACACACATCTTTTCACAGAAAGTGAAGGTGAAAACAGGTTTATAAGCATAGATATGTATCCATAGATAATCTTAACAGTCTTAAAAAATAAAATAAAATACAAGCATACACACATACAGTACATGCAGACAAAAGACACCAATGCACAAAAACACACACCTATACAACATAATCAGTTCAGTCAATTTTTAATTGCATTGTTTAATGAAATATTCAGTCAAATCTATATGTAATGAAATGCATTTATGGTGTTGTTGCTATGGAACACCTTTTCACATTTATATTATACTTTTTCACATTTCAAAAAATACAATTTATAAAAAATGTCATTAGATCTCTTGCATAGATTTTTTTTGATG
>NC_056618.1:3328946-3329094 GCF_018340385.1 Cyprinus carpio | reverse complement strand
TTTTTTTTTTTTTTTTTTCCAGAAAAGGTGGTTTATATACAGTAAAGGTTTCAAAGACACCACATGCCCTGCAATCATGGCAGTTAAAACAAAAGTGTATTAATGATGTTTATGTATAAAACACGTTTTAAGACAATATATTTAAATA
>NC_056618.1:3324792-3328009 GCF_018340385.1 Cyprinus carpio | reverse complement strand
TATATATGTTTTCCTCATTGTGTAGGTTACCTAAATTAAATGTGAAATTAATAGGTGTGTACATTTTGGTAAACTTTCAGTTGTGATGACATCTAGCCTACACTTTATTTCCTCAATCATTTTCTTTTGATTGGACCTTGTCTCAGTGCACAACAATAACAGGTAAAACCTGTCGATTTCAGTATCAGGAAAATACATTGTGAAACCGGTTCATTGCATGGTTGTTTGTTGCAAGAAGAATGGCGAAAAATATTTTTTTCGTCAGTTTGTTTGCACTCCTCACACACGGTAAGACATTTTTACAATAATTTTACAATGATTTATTTTAAGAAAATTTATTATATTTAGTTAGATTTAAGACAAATAGTAGACAAGTTCCCTGCGCAAACCAAACTATCTGGTTGCGGTTTCAACTTGGCAAGCTGTTACCTTAAAAAGTGCTGGTTCCGTCTTTAAAAATATATATATAAAAAGGGTTCCACATTAGTTTAATATTCGGTTTCTTTTAACCTCTCTGAGCATTTTATATGACCAACTTACATTGTAGCCTAGGTAGACTATACAAAAAGAAACATGAATGTATTGGCCATATAGATCAATTAAAGATTTTATGACTTTACCTAATATCCAAATGCTGGTTTGAAACTCCGGACCCGCCTCCACTTCTCGCATACTCACACACACACACACACCCACACACACAGGGGCGCACGAACCAGCGTTGTAGTTTTTACCGATTATTTCAAACAAGACAAAGCGCACAGCAACTAGCGACATTTTGAATAAACCTTTGATTCAGTAGAATAATGTCACCGCGAACGCGAGGTTTGTTATTAACAGGTGCTGACAAATAATGCTACCTATCAGATTATGCTACCAACACTGTATTTATCCTACTGTAAGGTTAGGTCTCGGGTTGGGGTAGGTGTTCATGTTATAAGCATGTCTATTAAAAACAAGTTTTGTAATAACAATTATAAATGACCTTTTGACGTTGATGCGAGTTCAGATCCGGACCTTTGAAAGTAAACTTTGAGAACCCCTGCTTCAGATCAAAGTTCTTGGAGATAAATGACTTTAGAATACATTTAAAGTTCTAAAATTCTGATTAAACATTTATAAAATGTACATTACTCAGACATGCTGTAAAGTCTTGTGTTATAAAAGGGTTTTTTTTTTTTCACTTTTTACTTCACTATTAGTGTGATATAATTTTATACAGTTAAACTGTTTAATTGATTTATAATTAGGAAAGAGAAGAAGAATCAGTATTTTAGTTCAGAGAAATTTGAACTTGACATCTACAGCTGTTCATAAAGATACAGGAGGCAGATTTGTCTTGTGAAATTAAGTAAATGATAAATGGATTAGACCTCTCATTCAAATGCTTGTTCAGTTTATATCTCAGTAGCTGAACACCATATTTTACTGTAATACAAATATCTTAACACCATATCTCATTAACTTAACACCACATTATACTAAAACAAAAAGTCTAACTTGTTCTGTTTATGTCTTAGTTGTTTAACTTTGTCAATGGCAGCAAGTTTCCCACTTGAGTTACTAAATATTGTACTAAATATTGTAAAAACATAATTTTCTGTAAAGTTGCTTTGCAACAATTTGTATCGTAAAAAGCGCTATACAAATATATACTTGAAAATCTATATAACTTGAGTTGACAATTCGTGAACAGTTTTCCTTAAACATAAATTCACCCATTCAGTCACGACAATAGAGTGTATAGGTGCCAAAGCTGCTGTGGATTCGCGCACTTGATTCTCTCCATAACTAACACAATTTTGCAGAAAATTACCTTTGAAATGTACTATTATTATATTAATTAGGGGTATATAAGATTATTCTGTCTACTTGGTTGAAATAATTTACATTTCCGATATATGAATCAAGATGTGGGATATTATCCCAGATTGATTGTTTAAATGTTTGTTTATTTTTTAGGTGTGTCTGACATTTATCAAGTGTCAGTGTCAGTGATAAGTGGAGATTCAGTCACTCTACACACTGGTGTTGAAACACACCAACAAGAGAGAATAAGGTGGTATATTAATGACATTCGCATCGCTCAAATCAATGGAGATAAAAGTGATATCTGTACTGATGTTCAGTGTAAAGATGGTGATGAGAGATTCAGAGACAGACTGAAGCTGGATCATCAAACTGGATCTCTGACCATCATGAATATCAGGACCACAGACTCTGGAATTTATATACTACAGATCATCAAAAACTACATTAGTGAAAAGATCTTCATTGTTGCTGTACATAGTGAGTAGTTAACGGATGTTTACCTCACATCATTGTGTTTACTGACATTCGGAGTTGCTTTTTTGAGTTTAAAATTATTTTGTCTTTTAATTGGTGAAACAGATGTTTTGCCATTTAGTATTGTTATGGTCAAGATGAAAGTAGTGTATATATTATACATGTATCTATATAATTTTTAATGTGGCAGAATTATGCAAGTCTATACGAATAATTAATTTATTTAGTTTTTGCAATTTTGTTTTTTCAAGATCTAGGAAATAAATAAGCAGAATCAATACCACAGTTTTTTTTTTTTTTTTTTGCCCTCAAGAAAATATCCTTCAGCAGCTGTTGGTTTGTGTTTTAGGTTTTTCTGCTGCTGAACTAGATGAAATTAAGAAAAAGTCTGCGAAGAAGGGAGAATCTGTCACTTTATATCCTAATAGAGAGATTCAGAGACAGACTGAAGCTGGATGGTATTTTAAAAACACTCTTATAGCTGAAATCACCGGAGATCCCAGTAAAACATGTACAGATGATCAGTGTAAAGAGAGATTCAGAGACAGACTGAAGCTGGATCATCAGACTGGATCTCTGACCATCATGAACACCAGAACCACAGACTCTGGACTTTATCATCTACAGATCAACAGCAGCAGATCCAGCATCTTAAAGAGATTTGGTGTTAATGTCACTGGTGAGTATTATCTTTCTATCACCTTTACAAGCAGGTTCATTTTCACATGGTTTTGTCACCATCACAACAGAGACATGGTTAAGCAGCAAAAATGCAACCACATATCTATATAGACTAAGATCGATTTGGGATTTAAGAATAAATATTGATTAATTAAATTAAATATGTAAAACATGTTTCAAATTACTGCATACCCAACATTTTCGGTATGAATACATGTACTGTTACAACTGTAACAAAAACTCTTATTTT
>NC_056618.1:3321215-3324780 GCF_018340385.1 Cyprinus carpio | reverse complement strand
TTTTTTTTTTTTTTTTTTTTTTATTGTAGGCCAACCACTTATATGTGTATATCAGGGCAAATTAGATTTTCCATTTCATCACCCCTTCAAAAAAATCTGTTATCACAATTTGGTCATAAAGGTGTAAGAACCCTGAACCTCTAAAAAAGCTCATGAGTAATAAAGCTTTATTATACACTTTCAGATTTGCTGAATATTTATTATGTTTGTTTCATATCAGAATACTGTCTCCCTCTGTACACTACAGATTCATATGCAGAAACACTGCATCAATCTTCAGGCAGTTTAACCACAATATATGTTTCCATAATCCTGGCATTAGTAGTTGTGGCTTTAGCCGCTGGTGTGATTTACTGGTGTCTTTGTTTGAAGGCTAAACCAAAAGGACAAAAGTGTAAGTATAACAACTGATACAGAAAAGGAAAAATATTGAGCTTTACTGTGTAGATAAAATAGGAAAAAAAAAATTCTGAGCTTTATTGTACCACAGCAGTAGTTTCATTATTTTTCCTATTAAATTTAATTTTCCTAAGCTGTAAGTTGTAACCATCAGATTTAAAACAAAAAACTCTTGAAATATTTCAGTTTGTGTGCAATGAATCTAGAATATAAGAAAGTTTGCTTTTTTAATTAAATTACAAAAAATAAAGAACTTTTCCATGATATTCTAATTTTTTGAGATACCTGTATACCACAGTTTCCACTCATTAAGACATTTTTTTATTATTTTTTTTAAGAAACAGCATAATTTTAGAGCTAGCAACAGATGTTTTTGTGGCAAATCATCATGTAGGTTTTTAGTAGTGAACATTTTAACAAAAGTCAGCATTTTAATCAATGAGAAAGCAGATATGGAGAAAACCATCAGCTGTGATTTTGTTCCTTTCTCTTAATTTTCTTGTTCTAATTTCTCAGATGGTTGAAGATAAAAAAAAAGGAATATAAAAAAAAAAATTAAACAAAGCACAAAATAAATAACACAGACATAACATCACATAAAGTATACATATGAAAAAAAAAAAAAAGGTATACAAAAGCTCAAACAAAAGAATGGACCAGAGAGATCAGTGCATATAATGATGATGATGATGATGATGATGATGAGAGATTCATAGATAGACTGGAGCTGAATCATCAGACTGGATCTCTGACCATCAGGAATAGCAGAACCACAGACTCTGGACATTATCATCTACAGATTAACAGAAGTGGAAAAACCTCATTCAAGAGATTCAGTGTTACTGTCTCTGGTGAGTAACTCAAATCTTGTAATAGTAAGTGTAATAATGATTGGTAACACTTTTTTATTTTTTACAGTTTTGGTGTCCTTGTTACAGTGTAATTATACATTTAAGTACTGAGTAATATTAACATGTACTTACTATATGGTTAAGATTAGGGTCACCTTAAAATAAAGTGTTAACTAACTATGCAAAAGTTTGACTAAACTGTTTCTTGTTTTGGATTTAAATCTGTATTTTCCTCAGAATGATCTCAAAGTAAGTCAGTTTCCTTATTACATGTTACATTTATTTACTATAGTACTAAATAATGCATCATGGCATCAAACAATCCTAAACCAAACACAAAATGATGTTATTCAGTATTTAAATGCATGATTATTTAGTAACAAGACCGCTGTAAAATAAAATGTAATCTAATTATCTTATTTTAGATCAACACTGTGTCAGTCATTTACATGAAGGACTGTGGGTTTGTACGAGCAACAGATTAATCTGCTGTAATTGTAGATGCTAGACATTTTTTAAAAGCTTTTTTTCTTATAATGTGACAATATTGAGGGCCCCTCGGAAGTTTGCTGAGTCACATAAAGACATTAACTTAAGAATATATTGTGTTAATGCCTGATATATCCGGTCATTTTCCTGAGTGGATTAATATTGTATTAATATTGTCTTTTTTCTGTCTGTTCTTGTCTTGTGTGTTTTCTTTTAGACTCACCTGAAACCAGAATAATTATGTTATATCGAAGTGAAATTACTGAGAACAAAATGCCATTGATGGAGAAACTTCCAACAACTTCAGTATGAATTAAATATATCATTATTATCATCATTATTATTAAATATATATAATCTCTAAAATCAGTACTTTTAAAAGTAATGCATTGCAATATTGTGTAAAATAACTAATTGTGTTAGTTACTTTTTATGGAAAGTAAAGCATTACTGTATGTTACTTTTATGTTACTGAAGGAAGTGTTTCTGTCTCTGTATCTCACTCCCAATTTCTCTGAACATGGGAACAGGAGAGTTGTCAGTCAATAAATGAGAAGACAAAATAATGCATTACTTTACTAGTAACTTAAAGGTAATTTAATCTAAACATTAGTTGTCATACTGATTTAAGGCTGCAAATTTTAGCCTGAATCTCTTAAAGGGGAATGTAGAATATTTGAGAACTTCTAGTTTTTCTTTAAATATGTCTTTGGCATATATTTGTCAAAAAACATTTGCGTAAACTGAAATTAATAAAAAAATTCGAAATAACTGAAAAACTAAAACTAAACGAAACAACAGTAATTGAAAAACGAACTAAGATAAAATAATAATTAGCAAAAATAAATAATCATGTTCGTGATTTAATAGGCTCACATTCTGTGCCAGAAAATCTGACCTGTGGTTGTTTAGGGAAATACCAATTTTTATACAGTCTATGGGAAATACCTGTAGATGGTGCTTCATGCAGCTGAATCCTAAGTGGCCATTCACACAGAATGGGGTTTTGCGCTTAGCTGACTTCAGTGAATAGTAATTTTGTCACACTTTACAATTACTATGACAGGAGTCCTTGACTGTACAAAACCCAACCAAAATGAGAGAAAGTGGCAGCGCGCGGTGTTTTCGCCTCTTGCATGTCCTGTGTAAAAGGGGTTTATGGGATTAATCGCGTTGCTCATCTGAAGCGTGTGTGCACTGGAGTGGCTCATCAAAGTAAAGTGCAAACATCATTTAAATCACCATATTGCATTTAGTTTTGAGTAGGATGTTTCAAAGTATTTTAGATTGATTCTTTTTATTGTGTAGCCTACGTTAATAGAAGGAGAGGTGGGACATACAGTAGTGTGCAGTGCCGGCCCTACCTAATATTTATATAATTGGCTGCATATCCCCCGCAATACCTCAGGCCTCCTGTGTCAGGAGTTCAGACAGCAATCACGGCAGTAAGTCGAGATGATGTTGGAGATGGCAACAGCAGAGCTGAACTGGAGCATTCTCTGAAGCTCTACTTCCATAGGAATTAATTAAAACCATTTGTGGACATGCACTGTAAGTAGAATGCAATGCCCTCTCAGCACCTCCGGTCCAGATCGCGAAAGTGAAACTAAAAAGGATGTGCGCGCGCATTCAAACACAATTTCAATTCCAGCAGTTTGGGAGCAGCTGCGGCTCCCTGATGCATGCAAATTAGGGTGCATACAATATCTAGGCTGTCTAAAATAGGATATAGATAATAGGATGTGTAGTACTAACCATCTCTTAGCTCTGTATCATGCTTGAAGAAAATTTTGGTTTCTGTTTGAGCTTTGATTTGAGCATTGAAA
>NC_056618.1:3320773-3320942 GCF_018340385.1 Cyprinus carpio | reverse complement strand
AGCCTGCCAGTACAATTCTATAGGTCTGAAGAGACTCATGAAGTCATACAAAAGAGAATTCAGCCAGTTCAATATTTGGCAAAACATTTTACAGTGCTTGAGTATTGTCTGTTACTGCATATTATAATTCATACTCAGAAAACAGAGCTGAGATGGCATTTATTGCAAG
>NC_056618.1:3317699-3320596 GCF_018340385.1 Cyprinus carpio | reverse complement strand
GCCAGCCCAGAAAATCTATTGCCATATTATTATTATTATGTTCTCTAATAATTTCTTTATATCCAGGTGTTTTGCTTAAAGCATTAATCTCACAAAAGCTAAATATAATAATAATAATAATTAACATTGTCATCATTTAATATTGTTAAAAAAAATGCTTTGTTGATAGATTTATTATTACAATTACAATTAAACATAAAACAAAAAAATAATAATAATAATAATAATTAACTTTGTCATCATTTAATATTGTTCAAAAAATGCTTTGTTAATAGATTTATTATTATTATTATTATTATTATTATTATTATTATTATTATTATTATTATTGTCAACTACCCAAATATATTTTCCTATCTATCTTGAAAGATAAATATATTGAGTAAAACAAATTGGTAAAACTTTACAATTAGGTGTCCGTGTAGGATGTGTACATTGGGATGGGATACGGGTGGTTAGGTGAAACTGTAGGTATGGGGGCCCCTTTTGAAAATCTGCTTAGGGCCCCCAAAAATGCTAGGGCCGGCCCTGGTAGTGTGCACCGGTGGCTCATCTGCAGAAGATCCAACAAATTTGTTCTTTGCAGAGTTTCAATGACGATTACAAAGAACAGGTTTCCTCAAATCCAGCACTGGAGGGTCGTCCTGCAGAATTTAGCTCCAACTCTGATAAAAACTCTACCTCTGAAAACCTTTACATATAAGTTGCATATTTTTGGTTTTTGTTTAATTTTAAAGAATTAATTTATTTTTATTATTAAGAGGTTTGCACAAGTGTTACCTAAACTGTGCAAACATTCAACTTTCCTAAAATTAAAAATATCTTGCTTTGGTCTACACTGAAAGTGTTCCATTAACTCTGCTAAACTATAACTACTTAAACTAAAACTGAAACTAAAATATATAAAAACTAAATAAAAATTTGTTCGCAAAATAAAAACTAAACTAAAACTAACAAAACCATTAATGAAACTAACTAAAACTAAACTGAAATTAAAGGACATTTAAAAAAAATATTAAAATAAAAACTAATTTAAAAATTCAAAACTATAATATACTTGTATGTAACTGGAGACTTTTTAAATATTTTAAAATGTTAAAGTAACGTCAGTCACGGATTATGAAAAATCAAACTTACATCTGATTGGATTTATTCACGCACTTTAAAATATTTATTTGAAGCTTCTTTCATTGTAGATTCTTATTGACAGCATTATCTTAATAGGCTATATATTAACTTTGGGAGAAAACCGGTAGTTCTATGTGAAATCAGACATTTATATAGCCAAAATGGTCACCCCTATTGTGTTCCTTTTTTAATACTCTTGAATCATCATATTTATTTATCATTCTTTTTCTTCATATTGATTTAAACATTTAATAATTCATAGTTTGTGTTCATGATATGTTGTGTTCTTTTAAGTTTTGATTGTACTCTTGTATGATCTGTTGTTGAATGTTGTTTGCTTACATTACAAACTGTTCCTTGTTATATGCTATAATATATAATTAGATTGATATGATATCTATCATTATTTTGTATTATCTGAAGTGAATGTGCCCATCTGTCGCTCTCACCAGATTTGAATGTAAAATGTAATTTTCCTAGCACACTATCTAGTCATCATGTTTAACTACAGTGTATTTTTTGGTTTGCGTGTTTGTTTCTATGTATATAGCCCACAGTTTCTGTTGTTCCTGGTCCGTTCTCATCATTACATAGTTACTTTGCTCTTCATCTTCTTGTATTGTCTTTGTTATTTTGTAAAATAAACTGAAACTGCTGCACTTAGATCCAACTTCAACTTGCCTTTATTGCAACCAACAATGTCACTTAAACAGAATGCATTTTTATTGAACATTTTGATTATAGGTACATTTTTACACAGACCTCAAAGAGTGAAGTGCTTATTCAAAGCAACTTGTGCATTTAAAGTATATATTTACATCCAACCCATTATGAAAAATACTGTTTCAGGTGTGTGTATTATTAATATTCCCACTGCATGGAAATCACAACATAATCATACCAGTGAAAAATCAATTCTTTTCTTTAGCCTTATATATTACAGATGTTATGATGTGCAGAGTTTCTGTAACTATTAACAACACTGTTCATTTCTCTCTTTGTGATTTATTGCTTTCTTACAGCAGAAAGATGAATGTCATGTGACCTGTGAGAATATTTCATCTAAATATGCTTTGTCAAACAATTATTTGTTACTACTTCAACTTTGGCAGATAGTATTTCATAGTTTTACATTTACATTTATTGATTTAAATGGGAAATATCCCAAAGCAAATTGCTGTAAGACTTTCTAGTGTCTACAGTTAAATATATTTATTCTGTCACAAACTGCACCAAGACTTGTTTATGAGATCCAAGTGCAGCTTGTTTGGAAAATGTCATTATAAAATGAGATGCATACACTACTTTTTATTTACAACTTTGAAAAACATTCACAATGAATCCAGTTTACAAGAACATATTTATTCTGAGTTTAGGTTTTGAGATTTAATTTGATTTAACACAGATTGTAACACTGGACACTCATTGTAAGGTAATGAGTGCTACCTCTTAGCTTGAAGAGAGTAATTATATATCAGAGTTGTGTAATAATATAATCTTTTAATCGTGTGTTATATTATTATTTTCCATGCTTTCTATTGTTGTTTAATTTTATCATTGAGTGGTTTCACTGGGTAAAATTCTTCATGACTAAAATATACTGTTTTCATTTAAATGGTTTTGTAATATTTTCTATTGCTTTTGGTCACCGTTTTGATTTTGTTCGGCTCAGATAGGTATGAAGTACAGTCCAAAGTCTGGGCATATTTCTATCACACACCTCAGTTTTCTATTAATATACATAGAATATTAAACTAATCTTTCTAAAA
>NC_056618.1:3316812-3317672 GCF_018340385.1 Cyprinus carpio | reverse complement strand
TTTTTTTTTTTTTTTTTTTTTTTAAAACATGCTGCTAAAAGCTGTTTCATATTTTCATTATGACACCCCTTTAATTACAATATGGGCATATGATTCATCTTTCATCTTTTCAGTATGTAATATTCAGTTTTCAAAATAATAACAAATATCTTTACTTTTGTATTTGTGGGGTTGCTGACGATAATGTAACAAAATAAAATAAACAAAAAATAGCAAAATAAATGAAAGGGGAAATGAAAACAAAGACGAAAAATGGATGGCATTTTAAACATTGAAGTATTAAAGAATATTTATCATTTTGGCCACTAGATGGAGAGAAAAGCTTCGTTTTGCCATCACTAACAACTGGAGCACACATATTTTATAACTCCAGTATATGTCACAATATCTTGAATCTGTTCTGTTCTTCTTTTAACCTCTTGCAGATCTGACGTCATTGAGCAGAAGAACAGCAGCAGCTGCAGCAGCCACGCCCATCAGAGCAGTGACGACCAATCGCATCACAGCTTCAACTGTATCACAACAACTGACACGAACTTCTGAAAAAAAAATAAAAAATAAAAAATAAAAAAAATGAAATGGGGTTTAGATTTATGTTCATATAGATTTATATACATTTTATTATTTGCAATTATTGGGGAAAAAAGCAAATGAGAAAATGTTGCTGTAATTGGGAGTTAGCAAAAAATGTGAAATCTGTAAATTTATACAAACATTTAGCAGTAAATTGTTGAAAAAAAAATTATGACGGTTTAATAATATGCAAAATTTCAGATCTTCTATTTAAATCAGTGTAAAATTGATGCTAAAGAGGTTGAACTTGCCCATTATCAAAATACATTAAGAGCATTTATTAATAA
>NC_056618.1:3316234-3316631 GCF_018340385.1 Cyprinus carpio | reverse complement strand
AATTTTCTGTCAAAAATGAGCGACGAGCAAATAGCAGTTACTCCCCACTTTTAAAAATGCTTCATTTCCTGAGCCAATAGAGACCACTAGAGATAAAATATGTTTTTCTGTTAAAAAGATAGAAATTATGAAGTTAGATCACTTTTTAATAAACATTTTTATTTCTTTGTCACCTGTAAATTAATCTTTTACTGGAATAATTGATATAAAAGTCTGAATTGGGGGAAAAAAATATGATCTTTGCAACAAAATAATTTTCTCACTAATAAAGTAAAGGAAGTAACATTTTATGAAGAAATATAAGACTAATATCAACACAAGATGTTCATGTTGCCAGTTGCACACAGAAACTGTTTCATTTATTCTGGACTTGACTGAACTGAACAACTCTGGGAAA
>NC_056618.1:3314606-3316110 GCF_018340385.1 Cyprinus carpio | reverse complement strand
ACACACACACACACACACACACACACACACACATTGCTTGTTTTGTTATAAACCTAATTTTTTTTTTGAAAACTGTATATCCACAAATTTCTTTTTGAAAGACTTCACAAATGTCAAAACACTTTTATTGTCAATAAAGAAAGCAAGTAGAACAATTTTAATTTGGGATGGTTTTAATTTGTATAAACTGTAATTGATGGTTAAATGTCTTAACCTAAAGTTCTGATGTTTTGTCTTCTATCTTTTCCTACTTTTTCTTGTTACAGTCTTTAAATAAATTGCTAATACTTCTTTGTTTTCAGTTGATATAATGTGTTTTGTTGATACTTTTGTATTATGTACAAAACATTTTATTTTTAAAATGTCAACTCTATAATCTTTTCTTGCATTTATAAAAAAGTCTGGAAATATGTCCTTTTGTGCTCCACAGAACATATATAATTTTTCATAATTTCAGGCACCTTAAAGTCAAGAAATTAATTCAGTGAATACGTGCACAAGAGCTGCTGTACCTGAACATGTGTGACAGAGTTGAGTGATGTTCAGATGTGTGGTCTGGTTGCTGAAGGGATTGTTGAGCACACAGCTGTAGCTGTTTTTATCCTGATATTCCACCTCCAGAGGTAGAGAGAGACTGATGCTGAGATCAGACACACTGATGCTGGACAATAAACTGTTTCCTTTGTACCAGGAGAGAGTCACATGACTCACATTCACCACTGAACACAACAATGAACAATTCTGCTGTGATGATGATGATGATAATGATGATGAAGAAGAACATTGTGAAGAGTTACTGCTGATGACAGGAACAGACAGACGAGCTGAAAACATAAAAAAATAATAGATGTTATTGTTTACATTAACAAAATCAGTCTCATAACAGCAATCTTCACTCCTCTCTCTTTACATTTATAAAAGATTATTGTTTACAGGTATGAACAAATATCAGACCGGAAATTATGCTTAAAGTTATCTAGTTATTTTAATAATCAATAATCAAAATAACAGAAGTGTTAACATACATCTTACAAGTTAATAAAACCAGTATTTAACTCACCATAGACAGTGAGAATGAATCTCTTGATCACAGTGATAGAGTCCAGTGTGTTCAGTTCTGGTGTTTGTGATGATCAGAGATCCAGTTTGATGATCCACCTTCAGTCTGTCTCTGAATCTCTCATCAAGAACATCATCATATACAGTGATGCTGCCAGCCATTACATCGATTTTAGCTATTAAAGTGTTTTCAGATCCAAACCTCCACAGAATCAGATCTTCATCCATTATTTCAGTAACACCAGAGTGTAGAGTGACTGAATCTCCCTCCAGCACTGACACTGACTCCACTGTAACCGTATCAGCAAACACACCTGATGAACAGAGACACAGATTAAAGGTCTCAAATATTTTTGTTGATTTTCTTCAGTAGATCAGTTTTGTAAACGTAATGAAGAACAGCAGCACAGATACAAAAGTAGCCTGGGATTCATATTTTCTGATG
>NC_056618.1:3311604-3314293 GCF_018340385.1 Cyprinus carpio | reverse complement strand
ATTTTGTGGGGTTTTGAAAACCCGGAAGCGAGTTACTGTAGCATTTTAGCAAAGGGTGTAATTCAGTGTAGACCTGCCAGTGGGTGAAGGTTATAGAGTGGTGGAACTATGAAGTCACATAGAAAACCCGAAAGCGAGTTACTGTAGCATTTTAGCACTTCCGGTTCCATCGTCTCAGAGTCAATGGGTTTTTTGAATGAGAGTTTGGTTAAATCCCTAAAATAAAGTCCGTGGTTCACACAGGCTCAAGATACTTTCACGTTTTATTCGATGACATAAAACACACCAGTTACACCCCACTCATGATTTTTTAAAACTGTTACATTTCTTAAAAAAGACGGTTGCTAACAAGTTGTTAAATTGGACTACAGGCGCTGTCGGAGAAATTAAACGTCATCACGCCGAACAGTTTATCAGTTTACAGTATTTGTCTAATTGTAGTATAATTTGTAATACAATTATTTGTAGAATAACCAATTAATAGTTTCCCGCATTTTGTATTGTTGGTCGATGATGTTTTTTTGTTTGTTTGTTTGTTTGTTTTGCCCTGAAATGCAACACAAGTCTTCAGATGGAAGACACTCGTTTTATCTCTTTCCTACTGATGCAGACACTCTGGGTTCGTACTGTAAGGTAAACTCATATTACGATTATTCATGTAAACACCACGTTTAATGGCTTAGTCACGGTGAAAGTGAAAACAAGCACCTGCATGTAGTGCTTAAAGCCACATTAAATTTTAATGTTTACGGCCTCATGAAGCTGTTACAGAGCCGATTGAGGATTTTCTAGAAGCAAAGAAAAAGCTATAACATTTAGTGCAACTTATCCTTTTTAACAAGCTGGAAATGTGGTACTTTATTCACCACAAAATAAATTTAATCTTACCATGTCCGAAACTTGCTCACACTTGCTGTTATTTAATAGATTCTGTGCACTAAATTGTTAGTGAATGGTTTATTGGAGACATGTATTTAAATTAAAATATTTATATTAATCAAGGATTTATTGACTTTTAATCTACCTTATTTCGATGATGTACAGAATACACATTGCTTTTCATATTTTCTTTAGTTATGATTTATTTCATTTATTCTTTCTTACTTTCTTTATTGTGCCATCTCATTTTAGTTTTTAGTTTGGCTCCTAGTTTTTTGTATTTATTCCAGTTTATATGAGAAGGTTAATGCTTATGGATTAAACTTCATATACAGACTAAATCCTCTTCACAGAACATGTTAAAAATAAGTCTGAAACAGTTGTGGGAGGGGGTGTGATGGTGTGGCAGCTGAAGTGAGCGAGCGTGGAAAATTCATCAAAGTTATATTATTTTCATTAACCATTTAAGAACACACACCTTAATTTAAGCTTCAAAATTCGTAAAAATAACATAATTTTGTGAAGATTATCTAGATGGACAAAACGTGTAAGTTTCATGAACTATGGTTAAACACAGAGCTTATTTTTGGCAATAATCCAAAAACCTATGGAAAAATTATACTGGCTTTATGTCGAGGGAACCAGTGTGATGCTAACAGCTGATCCGCCTATAGTGATGTCATAGTCCCCCACTCTATAGGAAGCCAAATGCTGCAAATCAGATAATGAGGCTGAAAAACACTCCAGCAACACACCTGGACAGAGCCGGTTCATTTATGCTGGACACATAAGCAGCTCATTGTGCTTTCATCACACAACAGAAGCAAAAGAGCAGTGATCATTTGACACTAATTTAATAAAGCCAGCATGAAATCAGATTGATTTTTTTTAATGGTATTTTGAAGTATTTATTATAAACGATTTATACATTTTAAATCAATGTGCCCTCATAATCTTGCCTTTCCCCTCTCTTAGGGGTTGAAAATGGATGGAAAATTTCCAGTAAATTTCTGGAAAGCTTTTCCAAAAATCCCTGCAATATTCCAAAAAAAAAGCTGAAAAAGTTTTTAGATTTCTTAAAATTGTGCCTCAGTCATGTTTGATCTGTTCACTTTGAAAGGTTATTTGGGGAACCAAAAGGGTTCTTCAATGGAAACGCCTGTCATCTCGGTTTTCCCTCATACTTTTAAGAGAGTGTAAAGCATTCATAGATTCTTTACTTTATTTCACAGTAAAACTGTTTCTTATATTGTGCAGGTCCTTTCAATCACACACTATACTCACAAGAACACACACTCACACTCTTCACACCTCAAGACATGCACACATACGTACATTAACCACAAACATCCAGTAATAGCCACACTGTCACGCACATGCTCAAAATAAAACTGTGGAGAGTAAAGCAGAGTCTGCAACCGAAGACAAGAGTGTTAGGAAGAAGTATTCTAATGTACTCCAAGCACATATACTCTATGCTATTTTGTGCTATTACACATAATGCAACAATTTCCACTTAAATAATATTTGATATAATTTCACAGTTTACTTTGTCTTGGATTATTGTTACTTCTTTAGATTGCCATCTTTGTAGATCCTCACCCCAACTGCACATTACATGTAGCCTACTGCAAAATTAACTCAGTCTAACTATAGTTAGTTTGTAGTTAAACTAGTACATTAATGAACTGGTTAACTTTAACTGAGGAAACATCAGCTGCTGTAGAAGAGCTTTGTGTTCGGTTGCTTTGTGAAAGTTGTCTCAGCAGATCTGATGAATACTGGGAACTTTCTTTTTATTTATAGACCC
>NC_056618.1:3309915-3311330 GCF_018340385.1 Cyprinus carpio | reverse complement strand
AGATATTGAATTCATTTATTATTATTATTATTATTATTATTATTATTATTATTATTATTATTACAATCTCTAGTATTTGTACAGGCTGCATTATTTATTGATTGATAGTGGAATTGAATTCATTAGAGCTCCACAATAATAACAATAATTACAATAAAAAAATCTGTTCTGTAACTTACCCACCAGACGGCAACAGCACAAACAGCAAAAAGCCAGTGTGTGAAACATTTTCATCATCAGTCTGAAATAGTTTCAGTCAAATTTGAAACCTTGCAGTAAAGTTGTGTAGAGAACAAGCTTTTAACAATGTGAACTATCTGCTGACTTCCTCCAGACTGAAGACTGAATCAGACCATGCCCCATGTGTTCAACAACACTTCCTGTCTAAAACTCACCCAAAGACAGTCAGTAAATAACTGGTAGCTAGGAGAGCCTTTGTTTTATTATTATTATTATTATTATTATTATTTTGACAAAAGCTATTATTCACTACTTATTAAATATTCCTTTTAGGTTGTGGTTTACTAGACAGTATGTACAATTCACTTTGTTGGTTTCCTTGTTTGTATGTCATGTTTGAAAAAAAAAGATAAATACCTAAATGAATAAATATAGAGGTAGATGTGAATTTACTGAACTCAGATGCTGTAACGCTTGATTTTATGAACATGTGACTCTGGCTGTGAAAACCCAGCTAAAGTCTTTTTTTATTTATTTTTGTGATTTACTATTTTACATAAAATCCTCCTTCATAATGTAAAGAACATTCTGTGAAAATGTAACCTTGATATCTTTAATACTGACTGAGTAGGACCATGTCAACAGTTGAAATCATAGTGAAATTAAAGGTTAAAATCAAAATTTTTGGTTGTTATCTCATAGATTTTGAGACTTCAGCTAAAAAACTATTTTATGGGTCACATATTCTTTTGTGGTTTTTATATTTTTAACCAGTGAAGGTATGAACAGTTGCAGTGCAAGTCTTAGCAACAGTTTCTGTTTCTTCAACAGGCCAAGTACACCCGGCTGTTGCAGCACGTGCAGCCCCGCCCCATACCTACTCCGATTTTGCACGTGCAGCCCCGCCCCATACCTAATCTGATTGGTTTGATCATCTTTCATAGACATACATGATAAGAAATGTGTGTGTAGTTGGTGTAGGACAGAGGATGTTGATTAAAAAGCTAAAAATGCTGTGCAGTTTTATAAAGCCTTTACTATAATGCAGTTGTTTATTGTTAACTTGAAAAGCATTTAACGTGAAAGTACGTGGACTTATGCATTAAAACGGTGTTTTAAAAAGACCAAACTCAGTGAACAAATTATTAATAAAGCATTATATTCACAGACAAGCAGATATGAGCCCAGAATACGAACGCAACGCGATTAATTAGGCGTTAAGCATTCTTCTCCCA
>NC_056618.1:3222453-3308914 GCF_018340385.1 Cyprinus carpio | reverse complement strand
TGGATATTTTTTAGTACAAAGCAAAAATACAAACGTCTTATACCAATATGAATCCCAAAGCAGGATCGTTGTAAATAGTATGTGCACTCGAGATGGGTAAAGAATAGGACCAGTAAACAGATCTTTCAGGTTGATTCAAATACTTCAGTGGAAACCGCCAACTGTGTATATATGATCTTTTGCAATAAGTGCAAGAGACAATACGTGGGACAGACGAAGAATGAACTTAGAAAGGAGAATTTATCAGCATACTCATAAACATTATAAACAAAATAGAAAAACGTAGATTCATTGTAAGACACTTCATGTCCCACGGCCTTCCCTCTCTCAGAGCCACGGTGCTCCAAGCCAACCTCTCTCTGGGATCTAAAAGATAGACTCAAGGCAGAGAGAAGTTGGATCAAAAATTGGGTACATTATACCCAAGGGGCCTCAATGAGGTCTGAGAGAGGCAAGGCCTGACTAAATCTGAAATTTCTCTCTCTTTATATATTTTTTATATTTCCTCTTCTTTCTATATTTATTTTCTCTTTTACACTACATCTAAACCTAACGAAGCTAACTATACTACACCTAAACTTAACCAAGTTAACTATACTACACCTAAACTTAACCAACTAACCCTATACTACACCTAAACTTAACCAAGTTAACTATACTACACCTAAACCTAACGAAGCTAACTATACTACACCTAAACTTAACCAAGTTAACTATACTACACCTAAACTTAACCAAGTTAACTCTTGCTACACCTAAACTTAACCAAGTTAACTTCACTACACCTAAACTTAACCAAGTTAACTTCACTACACCTAAACCTAACAAAGCTAACTATACTACACCTAAACTTAACCCAGTTAACCACACTACATCTAAACCTACTCATTCTACCCCTGATAGTTTGAAACCTATATATTCTAACCCTATCCATTACATCTATTGTATTATAAATAATGAATTTAAAAAGGATTTCTCTTTGTCCGGGGGGTTGTTGTGGGCCTGGGCTGTGGGGCTCTGCTCGAGCGGTGAAAACAGGTGGCCATTAGGAGTATAAGAAGGACAGTGCATGTACCGATGTTGAACTATGTTTCAGCTTCTGGATCTCATTCGTTCCTAACACAGCCAGTACCTCGCCTATGGGCCTGTGGGATCTGTGGGGCGGAGTCCTGCGGCCCTGGCCCGCACAGTCCCTCTTCACACTGAAGGGTATATTGTGATGGACAACTAAATTCTATTTTGTTACATAAAGTATATTATGAGATAAGTTCCAATGTAGTGTTGGTTTCTTGCTGTGTACAAACGGATATACATTTATATATCGGGTTTTAGAGGAAATGTAGAGCAATTCAGATGAAGTAGAGTAAATAATACACAGTTGAATGGATAAATTTACTTCTGTTATTGATTAATATAATTGTGGAACTTAAATGTGAGCGGATGATTAAACACCGGACCTCTCGAAAACTACAGTGAATCACGGTTTATGATAAAATTCTTCTTTCTCTCCATATATTCGTAAACACATGATTTTTATAAGAGGTACTTAATTCTAGGATTAAAATACAATTTCCTACTGTTATAGGATATAAATATACGTTTAAAAACAATTAATACTTGGAGCACATGAGTTTAAAAATCGTAGGGATCCAAAATGTGACAAATGATGAATTTAAAAGCAGATAAACATGATTAAGACACTCATATTAAGATAATTAAAGTTAAATGGGAAAAGGTGAGAGCAAAAAGCAGTATTTTCATGATAACGACCAAGGGCACTGTATTAAAAGACTAAAAAACGTTGATTACGATGGAGAATGAATAGAAGTTTTTTTTAAGAACATGATTTTGAAGTTTCATATTTTTAAAACACTTTTAAACCGTGTTTTTCCCATAAAAACGGCATTATCCGAGGCGCTGCGGGATGACGTCATCACAGCGACCTCGTTGATACTCAGTAGCGGGAGGGGCGCGTCTCTAATCGTTCGCGTTGAATCAGTCCGAGTAGCAACACCTGCGCTCGTGTTTCCACAGTTACTAATTACCTAGCGACGCTATAGTGATACATTGCCTGAAGAAGAAGCTGTTTTTGCTTCGAAACGTCGCGAATTCACTAAGCGTCGTTCAGTTGTGAAATTCCTGGGAATTTTTTTTGAATTTTTTTTTTTTTTTTATTATTTTTGACCGTGTACTCAGCTGATATGTACTCATACAGAGCACGTAGGGAACGAGGAGAAGTTCCACGTCGCCGTATCGATCTATATGAACACTCAGCTGATCACGAGAGAGAATCTGACAACAGAAATTTCACTACACACAACCATGGCACTTCTCACTTCCCAAGGCGGTTTGAGGACAGGGACCGCTCATTTAGAGAATTTAAAAATAATTCTCGCCGCTTGGGAAGGGAGGATGCCCCCCCAAAAGCCCGTTTACGGGCTACTTACTCACAAAGATGGAGCAGAACTGAAGGTAGAGGCAAAAGACGCCTCCCTACTATTTTTGACTTCATTCATACCGAACGTGACATCAGTGAAACAGATTTTGACAACAGAAAAACGAATCAGTACTTCAGAAATGCCGATTTTGACTTTAGAAATACCGACTATGACTTCAGAGAAACAGATTATGACAACAGAGAAAGAAATGAGTTCACACATGAACCGATTACTCAGAATAAAAGGAAAAACAGAAAGGGTCACAATCGTAAATTCACACGGTGGGCACACAGAAATACCGATTTTGACTTTAGAAAAACCGACTCTGACTTCAGAGAAACAGATTATGACAACAGAGAAAATCGTGACCTTTTGAGGTTTGATGAGGAACACACAGCAAACACGGATGCTCGTGTGGATCCAACATGGAGAAAAAGAAATGAGTTTACACATGAACCGATTACTCAGAATAAAATGAAAAACAGAAAGGGTCACAATCGTAAATTCACACGGTGGGCACTTCCTCGAGGTCAAAAACCAACGGACGTTATAGATTTTGACGAGGAACCACCACCGAGGTACAGACAGAGAGAATATTATAACAGTAACTACCGTAGCAATAGACTTGCTGATCAAACCAGACGTGATGATCTCACACAACGTGTGGAGGATCAGAGGAGATACGATGAACAGGTAAGACAGGAAGACGAGTATGTAGAAACAGAGTGGCCTACAGCGCAAACAGTAAGACAGAGAGATGTTTATTCAGACTCTGCTCGTGCTTCCATCTTAGATTCGAGAGCACCAACGGCGGTTGGTAACAAAAGAAACAGAGACATTAACACCAATACAACATACAACAGAGACACATACAACTACAACACACACCACATAAACAGGGATAGAGTAAACCGCTTCCCCCCTAGAAGAGGGAGACAGGGGGGGCGTCAAAGGTACTTCGAACAGTCCAGACACGGTGGAGACTCGGAGTACACACCACCATCTCCTAAGCTCAAATTGACGATGAAGCTGATGTATGAACTCACACGCACTGTACACCATTTACAAAAAATCACCACTAAAGTCACGAACAATACCCCACGTGGCTTTAAGAGACTAACAGATCTCTTGATTAACACAGTGAAACCAGCAGCCCCAACAAGACGAACTGCAGAATTGTTGGAGGGTAATGCAAAAAATTGGATGTATAACACACAAGTGATTCTAGAGGAACACTATGAGAAAGAGATAGATCGAGCAATCATAGAACTGAAAGAGAGAACAGATCAGGACGATTGGAAACGGGCTTTCGAAGTGGCATGTAACTGGGCCAGAAAGAACTATAGGAATAAGATCACAGAGGAGGTATTTGAGAAAACTGAAGCACTATTTCTGGCACACATGACCGCTGAGAGAAATGGTGGGGAAAGGAGACACAGTGTTCGAGCTCCCGCGAGCACAATCACTGACACACGTGTACAGGATCAGATTATAGAAGTAATACAGAGAGAAACAGTGAACGCACAGACCTCGCCCATTCTGTTGGAACAAAGATCTCCACAGACAAATGGGGCTAGAGGAGAGTGGTCGTTTGATGAACATGATTTCCCACCATTAGAACCCCCAGCCATAGTACCAACGCCTGCTAGGCCACAAGCACCCTTAGAACAAAGAACACCCCGCAGACTATACCAAAGATTGCTGCTGGAGGAAGAAGATGAGATCACTGAGCTACCCAGTGGTGAAATAAACACAGCAAAACAGGCTCGACCTCCTACAACGGAGGGAGCTAACGCCATCAAAGACGGAGAGATCACTGCGAGGGAGACTGTTAATGAAACAGTAGCACAGGAAAACACTGTAAGAGATAACAGAGTGATCACAGTAGCTCAAGTACATCAACCGCCGGTGCCTGCACGACATTCCCTCACCAGATTGGAGTCTTCACCTGTCTTATTTTCAGAGGGATCTAATGAAGGTTCACTCACTAGTATCGCTCCGCGTTCTGCTCTCACGAGGTTTCTAGAGGAGAACGCGGATGAAATAGGACAGAAAGATGAGGCAACCGGGTCAGAAAAAGAGAGAGAGACAGAATTTGACCGCGTGTTTGAACAAGCGCTTCCTGGGACACCAGAGACCCCAAGATCGATGGGCAGACCCAGTAAACATATTCATACCACTAGAAAGAACCAAGATTGGAGTCTAAACCTCAAAAGAAAATATGTCATCATTGGGGACTCTAATGTGGGTAGAATCTCCACCTTTAATCATGCAGATCTGCAGATCGACTGTTTCCCGGGAGCGAAATTCCAACACGCGGGCAACTTGATGGAAAAGGCCACCATAGCGATGGAGCCTGAGTTGCTGATCTTTTCTCTGGGGATTAATAACCGAGCACAGAGATGTATTGGGCTCACCATTAAGGAGATACATAGAACATACAGAATGGCGAGAAGCCGATTGCCACACACAGATTTGTATTTCCCGTTGGTCAACTTTTCTAAAAATCTACCCTTGGATGAACAGGTCCATTTAGAAAAGATGAACAAATATATAAGGGACACATTGATTTCCATTGAAGAGCTTCCCAGGGAGGATTTTGAGGTGGAGGAGGATCGTATACACTGGACTGCTGGAACAGCAAAAGCAATGCTGAACCATTGGATGAACCGTTTAAACTTCTCGTGAACATCAGGCCGAGTGATGGCACTGAGAAATTAATAGTGAATTTAGCACCATCGCTCAGTCTCACAGATGATCAAACGGCAGTCTTATTGAAGGGACTGTCTTTCGTTCCTGCACCGAAAAATAAAAAAACACAAAGAGGTGAATTACTCAGAGGCCTTCAGAAATATCATAGAAGGCTTAAGTTGGAAGCCTTCTTTGAAAGAAAAAGAAAAAGAAAAGAAAAGAAACCGTTCACTGGTGGTTCAGATTGGACTCCCCCTCTCTCCAGTCTACCCCAACAGATCACGGAAATTGTGGAAGCTGATTTAAAAGCATTTAAACATTTACACTGGGAAAGAAATGAGATCCCCAATCTGACCACCAGTGAAGAAAGAGCACTGAGTTCATTAAAGAAAAACAAAAAGATAGTAGTAAAACCGGCCGATAAAGGCAACGCGGTTGTAATTATGAGCAGGAACGATTATATTTGGGAAGGCATGAGACAGCTAGAGAATACTGAACATTATCGCCCTCTAGTGGAGCCTATATATCCACATACCCAGATAGAAGTTAAAGAGATCCTAGAAGAGATGTATGAAAATAAAATTATCAACAGTAAACAGAAGGAATACCTGTTGGGTCCGGGAGTACCTAGAGCTAGAAGATTTTATTTACTCCCAAAAATACATAAAAATTCGAAAGGTTGGAGTATTCCAGATAAGATACCACCAGGGAGACCGATAGTATCCGATTGTAACAGCGAAACGTATAATATAGCAGAATTTATTGAATATCATCTAAATAGTATATCACAGAAACATAACAGTTATTTAAAGGATACCTATGACTTTATACAGAAGACCCAGGAACTCAGGATCCCTTCTGATTCACTGTTGTTCACGATCGACATAGACAGTCTCTATACAAACATAGAAACCAAAGCAGGCCTTGAAGCAGTACGGGGGTGCATGCGCAGATACCCAGACAGCAAACGACCGGATGAATATTTATTAAAGCTACTAGAAATCAACTTGACTAAAAACGATTTTGAATTCCACTCGAAATACTTCTTACAAATAAAAGGAACTGCGATGGGAAAACGCTTTGCACCCTCGTATGCTAATATTTTCATGGCTCATTGGGAAGAGACTGCTTTGGCTACGGCACCACTTAAACCGTTTTCGTATTTCAGATTTTTAGATGACATCTGGGGAGTGTGGACGTACTCGAAAGAGGATTTCATAAAATTTACTGAGCACTTGAATCAACATGAAAGATCTATTAAAATAAAATTTGAGTTGGACAGTGAAAGAGTCAATTTTTTAGATGTAGTGACTTATAAAGGACCTAAATTTCAACAGAGCAACCAACTAGACTATAAGGTCTACTTTAAGGAGACGGATACACATTGCCTATTACATAGGAGTAGTTTCCACCCGAGACACACTTTCAAAGGGATACTTAAATCACAATTGTTGAGATTCCACCGTATATGCTCACAGAAAGAAGAATTTTTAAAAGCGGTCAAAATTTTATTTAAAGCACTCAAACCACAGAGGCTATACGAGACCGTTTCTGAGAAATGTCTTAAGAGAATTCAAAGATTACATCGAGAAACCTGCACTGCCAGCTCAAAATACGGAAGAGAAAATTATACCTTTGGTCACCTTTTACTCATCTCAAAGCACACAACTAAATTGGGCTACTAAACAAAATTTTACTGAGTTTTTGAAAGAGACTTCTCATTTACAGAATCACAAACCAATTGCGGCCTATAAAAGAAATAAAAATCTATTGGATATTTTAGTACAAAGCAAAATACAAAGTCTTAATACCAATATGAATCCCAAAGCAGGATCGTGTAAATATTATGTGCACTTGAGATGGGTAAAGAATAGGACCAGTAAACAGATCTTTCAGGTTGATTCAAATACTTCAGTGGAAACCGCCAACTGTGTATATATGATCTTTTGCAATAAGTGCAAGAGACAATACGTGGGACAGACGAAGAATGAACTTAGAAAGAGAATTTATCAGCATACTCATAACATTATAAACAAAATAGAAAAACGTAGATTCATTGTAAGACACTTCATGTCCCACGGCCTTCCCTCTCTCAGAGCCACGGTGCTCCAAGCCAACTCTCTCTGGGATCTAAAAGATAGACTCAAGGCAGAGAGAAGTTGGATCAAAAAATTGGGTACATTATACCCAAGGGGCCTCAATGAGGTCTGAGAGAGGCAAGGCCTGACTAAATCTGAATTGCTCTCTCTTTATATATTTTTTATATTTCCTCTTCTTTCTATATTTTCTCTTTTACACTACATCTAAACCTAACGAAGCTAACTATACTACACCTAAACTTAACCAAGTTAACTATACTACACCTAAACTTAACCAAGTTAACTATACTACACCTAAACCTAACGAAGCTAACTATACTACACCTAAACCTAACGAAGCTAACTATACTACACCTAAACTTAACCAAGTTAACTATACTACACCTAAACTTAACCAAGTTAACTTTGCTACACCTAAACTTAACCAAGTTAACTTCACTACACCTAAACTTAACCAAGTTAACTTCACTACACCTAAACCTAACAAAGCTAACTATACTACACCTAAACTTAACCAAGTTAACCACACTACATCTAAACCTACTCATTCTACCCCTGATCGTTTGAAACCTATATATTCTAACCCTATCCATTACATCTATTGTATTATAAATAATGAATTTAAAAAGGATTTCTCTTTTCCGGGGGGTTGTTGTGGGCCTGGGCTGTGGGGCTCTGCTCGAGCGGTGTGAAAACAGGTGGCCATTAGGAGTATAAGAAGGACAGTGCATGTACCGATGTTGAACTATGTTTCAGCTTCTGGATCTCATTCGTTCCTAACACAGCCAGTACCTCGCCTATGGGCCTGTGGGATCTGTGGGGCGGAGTCCTGCGGCCCTGGCCCGCACATTCCCTCTTCACACTGAAGGGTATATTGTGATGGACAACTAAATTCTATTTTGTTACATAAAGTATATTATGAGATAAGTTCCAATGTAGTGTTGGTTTCTTGCTGTGTACAAACGGATATACATTTATATATCGGTTTTAGAGGAAATGTAGAGCAATTCAGATGAAGTAGAGTAAATAATACACAGTTGAATGGATAAATTTACTTCTGTTATTGATTAATATAATTGTGGAACTTAAATGTGAGCGGATGATTAAACACCGGACCTCTCGAAAACTACAGTGAATCACGGTTTATGATAAAATACTTCTTTCTCTCCATATATTCTTAAACACATGATTTTTATAAGAGGTACTTAATTCTAGGATTAAAATACAATTTCCTACTGTTATAGGATATAAATATACGTTTAAAAACAATTAATACTTGGAGCACATGAGTTTAAAAATCGTAGGGATCCAAAATGTGACAAATGATGAATTTAAAAGCAGATAAACATGATTAAGACACTCATATTAAGATAATTAAAGTTAAATGGGAAAAGGTGAGAGCAAAAAAGGTTGATTTCATGATAACGACCAAGGGCACTGTATTAAAAGACTAAAAAACGTTGATTACGATGGAGAATGAATAGAAGTTTTTTTTAAGAACATGATTTTGAAGTTTCATATTTTTAAAACACTTTTAAACCGTGTTTTTCCCATAGAAACGGCATTATCCGAGGCGCTGCGGGATGACGTCATCACAGCGACCTCGTTGATACTCAGTAGCGGGAGGGGCGCGTCTCTAATCATTCGCGTTGAATCAGTCCGAGTAGCAACACCTGCGCTCGTGTTTCCACAGTTACTAATTACCTAGCGACGCTATAGTGATACATTGCTGAAGAAGAAGAAGCTGTTTTTGCTTCGAAACGTCGCGAATTCACTAAGCGTCGTTCAGTTGTGAAATTCCTGGGAATTTTTTTTGAATTTTTTTTATTTTTTTATTATTTTTGACCGTGTACTCAGCTGATATGTACTCATACAGAGCACGTAGGGAACGAGGAGAAGTTCCACGTCGCCGTATCGATCTATATGAACACTCAGCTGATCACGAGAGAGAATCTGACAACAGAAATTTCACTACACACAACCATGGCACTTCTCACTTCCCAAGGCGGTTTGAGGACAGGGACCGCTCATTTAGAGAATTTAAAAATAATTCTCGCCGCTTGGGAAGGGAGGATGCCCCCCCAAAAGCCCGTTTACGGGCTACTTACTCACAAAGATGGAGCAGAACTGAAGGTAGAGGCAAAAGACGCCTCCCTACTATTTTTGACTTCATTCATACCGAACGTGACCATCAGTGAAACAGATTTTGACAAACAGAAAAACGAATCAGTACTTCAGAAATGCCGATTTTTGACTTTAGAAATACCGACTATGACTTCAGAGAAACAGATTATGACAACAGAGAAAGAAATGAGTTCACACATGAACCGATTACTCAGAATAAAAGGAAAAACAGAAAGGGTCACAATCGTAAATTCACACGTTGGTGCACACAGAAATACCGATTTTGACTTTAGAAAAACCGACCTCTGACTTCAGAGAAACAGATTATGACAACAGAGAAAAATCGTGACCTTTTGAGGTTTGATGAGGAACAAACAGCAAACACGGATGCTCGTGTGGATCCAAGAGTTTCTGTGAAGGTTCAAAACCTGGATTCAGAATCTACTTAATCCTGGAAGTTTTCGGATTGTTGAGAAATATACTGCATGTATTTATATATTTATTTACTAACAATAACATTAATGACAAGATGAATTAGTGTTTCTGAACAAATTGATTAAGTATTTGTAAAGTATGTTAGTTGTTGATGTTTACGTTTGTAATACTCTTTTATGATTGGCTTTGGAGACTAAAAGATGATATTGACATTTGATTAAGTGAGTGAGAGATGCACTGTATTGTGAGTCATTATATCTGTGTAATTGCCAAAAAAAGAACAAGAAACACATGACAAGAGAGCAAACATAAGATTTTAAAACATGGCAAGAAATAAAAACATCTTTCTTCTCTCTATATTCCATCCCAGCATAAACAACATTAGGTCGCCCACCTCTCTTGTACAAAACACACATTAAAAGTCCTGGGAAGTCCATAAAAAAAGTTTTAATTAATAAATTGAAAGAAGCTGTTGTGAGGAAATTTTTATATTTTTTCGTTTTTTTTCATTCTTCTTTTCTTCCCCTTTTGGGGGGTTTGGGAAAAAAATAGAGGGGCAGAAAAAACTAACGGGAGGGTTTCCCCCTACATTTTTTGTATGCAAAATGTGATATTTTTCGTGTTGGGGGTTTGTGTGTGTGTGGTGTTTGTGTGTATATATATATAAAAATATAATTATCAAATTAATATAGATTTTTTAAATTGTTGTGGAAGTAGGGGTTCTCACTCTAGAATAATAAAAAAATTAACAAAAAATGAGGTAAAAGGTTTGGGGTTCCCATTTCCCTCTCTCTTCCCCCCCCCTCCCTCTCTTCCCCCTCCCTCTTCCTGTTTTATAATCCCCCTTTTTTTCCCTTTTTCCTGCTGCTCAAAGCCAACCACCATAAAACCACTGCCCATTAAAACCCTTTAACGGCTATGGCTGGCCCACACAGGGGGGAAAACCGGGCCCAATCCCCACCCTGATCCGTTTCAGTTTTGCCCATTTCCCTCCTTATCATGCCCAAATCATTTTTTCATCACCCTTCACCAACACGGGTCATCACGAAAACCCTTTTAAAAGAGAGCCCTTAACCAAATCTCAGTTTTTTTTTCATGTTTCCCAAACGGGCAGTTTTTTTTTTAAACGGGCCTCATTTTTAGAGTTTTTTTTTAATTGCGCTGTGCAAAAAATTTTTTTGGGAACATTCAAGGATGGAATGGCGTCGAAAAAGACCAGCGGGACTGGTATGATTTTGGGCGTTCTTTAAATAAGTCACCCAGCTTTAACACATTTCGGCCGGGTCTTTTTAAAAAAAAAAGTCCACTTGGGGCTTTTTTCCTGTCCCTTTTTGGTCCAAAACCCCCCACCCCCGGGAAATCACATGCATATACCATATAAAAAATTTTTTATTTCCATTTTCGACTCCTAAAAACCCCTTTCTGTTCTCAATAGTGATGCCATCATTTTGGAAAAACCCTGTTTTGTTTTGTTAGGGGCTTTGTTTCCCGTAGGGGTGTCCTTGTTTCAGTTTGGGGTATTCACCGGTAATTGCCTTGGTGAGCTCTAAACTAATTAACTTTAAATTTTTGCTTTTGAAGTCTGGAAAAAAAACCCCCAAATAACTATCTGCTTATCCCTGCACTTGTCCAAACGAAAATTTCACTTTTGGGTTTGTCTCACAAAGCCATCGCGTATAATGCTTAATTGCACTTAATTTGTAAACATCCATTTAGCTAAACCCATTTACATTCAGACTGCACCCAAATGGCCATGCTGAACACCATCAGGCCATGCTTCCCCCCAAAAAAATGTGTTTTGGGCAACTTAAAAAAAACCTGGCCACCCTAAATACTTTTTAAAAGAAACTTTAAAGGTTTTTCCCAAAAAACCTTTATTCACAAAATTTCATCGTTTTTAAACCTTTTTTCGTTAAAAAACCCAAGGGTTTTTTCCCCCAAAGTTTCCCAAATTAATCCTCAAACAATTCTTACAAGGGAAAATTTCCCAAAATAAAACGGAAAAAAAAATTTTTGAGCGAAACCCCTTTTAAAACAAAAAAAAAAATTTTTTGGCGGTTTTTTTAAACTTTTTTCTTTTTCTTTTTTTTTTAAATTTCAGAAAGATTTTCAAAATTATTAATAATAAACATTTTTTGGGGAAAAAATTTTTACAAATAATTTTTTTCGAATTTTGTATATAAATTCTTTTTTTTTAAAGCTTAAAAGGGACTTCAAAAAAAAAATCTACTGACATCAAAATTTTTTGAATGGTATAGTGTACATATAACTAGTAGTGTTTCTATAACTGAGCCTGACACATCCAAATGGATCATTAAAACATATGATTATTTAAATGTATATATAAACTTGGCAGCAAAAAGTATTTTAAATTCAGGAAAAAACTTTAGTCATGTTTAAATGACCAATTGGAAGTGTCAAGGTCAATCAACATTTTGTTATGGCCCTTGCTTGGATTTAAGCCTCTGCTCCCAGTATCCAGCCATTTCGCAGACTACCATATTTAGACGTCTGGCACTGTCTGGCAGTGACAAGCACAGTAGTTGGACTGAACGGGTTCTGAATGAGACAGAGTAATTATAGTCTTCTGAGTGTTTAATGTTTCTCACATTTAATTCTTATTTGCTTAAAAGGCACTATGTTTTATGCTGAAGCATATTATTTCATGTGGGGGTTTTCCCTCTGATAATAGCTGCCGTAGTTCTTTATCACACTGTTGTGCTGCTGTGGTCTGGGCATAATTCTTTTCATACTGAACCTGTGACAGACTCTCATGGGGGGGGGGGGTTTTTTTCCCCCTAATTTTTATAAAAAAAACCCTAAGAACTAGTTTCATTTAAAAAGGAAACCTTTTTCAAAACTGGCCCTGTGGTGAGGACCGGGATTTTGGGGCTGAAATAGATAAAAACTGCAGTTCGTCCCTCTTTTTATTCATATCCACAATCAGGCTAAACGAACGTTACAGGAAGTCTATGGTGGCCCTGTGTGGACAAAATTCATTTGCACAGTACAAAATGTGGATAACCAGGGAGTGAGGAGAAGGCGGTATGGTGGCTTTTTATTTGATGGATGAATTTAAATATATGTTGCCAGACACTTGGTTTTGGTTTGTTCACTGGCTGCCCAAAACTGCTGATGATTCGCTTGTTACTCATACTGTCCATTTTGCTGTCCATGTTAAAACCGCTTGTTGTTTACCTCCATGTAAGCTTTTTGGCCCCCTCATCTTCACATCTGATACTAGTGGATAGTGTAGTGACATTTGTTTCAGGCTCCGGATTGAGCCAGCAAAAGGGAAAAACTTATTTTTAATGTCAAACACCAAGACTTCCCAGAAGTCACTTCTGACCTTGCTGAGAGAGTAACAGCAAGAGAACATTATGACATGTTTGAAGCCAGAGAATGGCTGCCTCTCCCAGATCACCTCATGCTGGCTGCATGGCGCCATCAATGGAGCATATGGAATGGTCAGCACACAGTCAAAACAGCCCGTTTATAAAAAAATACATCATTTCATTTTTTTTTCTTAAAATAATTGTAACACACAGAGAGCTCCAAAAGACTGAAACCACTAGTGAAATGCTTCTGTTTGTATAAACATTTTTTTCTTACAAATAGTCAGTATCACAGTTTTTCAGTAAAACATTGTTTGTTTGTTTGTTTGTTTTTACCTTTAGAAAATCATGCAGAATATTAAATGTTTTTTCATTTTATTTTTGCTTTTTTTTTTTAAAAAAAAGAAAAGAAAAATAAGCAAATTCTAAATAGAAATAATTTTTATAAATAAATTATAAGTATTTTTATTAAATTATTGTTTGATTATTATTTATTCTTTGTTATTTGCCTTAATACTTCACAGAAATAAAACCACCAGTGCTCCCCATCTCTCTCTCTCTACACACATTCACATACACACACACACACATGCTTTTTCTCTCTCTCTCATATAATATGGGGTTTTTACTCTTTGGAGTGAAATTACATTTCGGTTGAAGTTTCCATCGTAAAACGTCTATGTGGGAATTATTTCTATTTCTTTTGACATCGCACTTCTCCATGCTTTCTTTTTTGTCAACAGCTCTGTAAGAGAAAGGGAGTAATAAAACTTAAGAATTTTAACCAGCTCTTGAAACAGTCGTTTTACTTGCTCTCCAGGGATTTCCCTCAAGGCCTTGGGCCCCGTTGATCCCCCCCCCCCTGCCTGACCCAAACTTGTTCTTGAGCACTCAAGCATGATGGTCTGAACTTCATGAAGAGATGGTGATAGGTGGGGCTGTTCTGTGTGTGTGTGTGTGTGTGTGTGTGTGTGTAAGTATGTGTACATAGAAGCTTGTGCCTAAGCTAGAAAATAAGCGATCTCATTGTCATAATGATCTGTTCCTTTTATGGTCATGGACTAAACGTAAATTGTTAAGAAGGGACTTTTGAGTGAATGAACAAAGTATGCCTGATTATCATATGCTTCTGTGTGTGTGTGTGGTCTGTGATTTTAGTCTTGCACCTGCAGTGAGGTCGTGACATCAACCCCTGGGGTTTATTTAGATGAGTAGATGAGACACAGACACAGACACAGACTCATACAAAGAGTTACCTCCCATGTCTCCCAAAGTAATTATTATGGCTATACCCACCCTGGCACTAAACCTACCCAAGTAGTAACCCCAGCCGCTATACCAACCCCTGGCCCTAAACCTACCCAAGTAGACTCCTATGGCTATACTCCACCCTCAATCTTAAACCTACCCAAGTAGTAACCCTGTAGCCGCTATACCAACCCTGGCCCTAACCCTAACCCTAGTAATTCCTATGGCTATACCCACCCTGAATCTAAACCTACCCGTTAGCAACCACCCAGCGTTATACTCAACCCTGGCCCTAAACCTACCAGTTAGTAACTCCTATGGCTATACTAACTGGCTCTAAACCCACCATAGTAACCCCGTGGCTATACCCACCCCTGGCCTCTAAACTTAACCATTGGTAACCACTGTATGAACCGGGTAAACCCTAATCACTCTAACCCTACAACCCCAATACATTGGGGAGGCTTTTGGATCGGAGGTCGACTTCACTACACCTAAACTTAACCAAGTTAACTATACTACACCTAAACCCAGTTACCAAGTACAACTAAACTTAAATCCAAGCACTAACTACACCTAAACCTAACTAAAGCTAACTAATACTACACCTACTAAGCACCTGTTAAGTTAACCACACTACATCTAAAACCTACTCATTCTACCCCCTGATCGTTTGAAACCTATATATTCTAACCCTATCCATTACATCTATTGTATTATAAATAATGAATTTAAAAAGGATTTCTCTGGGGGTTTGTGGGCCTGGGCTGTGGGGCTCTCATGTACCGATGTTGAACTATGTTTCACATTAGGAGTATAAGAAGGACAGTGCATGTACCGATGTTGAACTATGTTTCAGCTTCTGGATCTCATTCGCTCCTAACACAGCCAGTACTCGCCTATGGGCCTGTGGGATTGTGGGGCGGAGTCCTGCGGCCCCTGGCCCCGCACATTCCTCTTCACACTGAAGGAGTATATTGTGATTGGACCAACTACATTCTATTTTGTTACATAAAAGTATATTTATGAGATAAGGTTCCAATGTAGGGTTGGTTTTCTTGCGGTGTAACAGAACGGATATACATTACTATATATCGCGGGTGAGAGGGAAGGTTAGATGCAATTTCTAGATGGAAGTAGAGTAAATACTCCACAGTTAGACTTGGATAATTTACTTCTGGTCTTGATTAATCATACTTGTGGCACTTAAATCTGAGAGGGAATGATTAAACACGGGAACTCTCGAAAACGACAGTGAATCACGGGTTAGGATACAATACTGTCTTTCTCTCCATATAGTCTTAAACACATGATTTCTTCTAAGAGGTACCTTAATTCCTAGGATTAAAAATAGCTAATTCCTACTGTTATAGGAATAAATATACGTTTTACGTCGCGATTTCACTAAGCGTCGTTTAATTGTGAAATTCCTGGGAATTTTTTTAGATTTTTGACCGTGTAATCAGCTGCAATGTACGCATACAGAGCACGTAGGGAACGAGGAGAAGTTCCACGTCGCCGTATCGATCTAAATGTACATCCAGCTGATCACGAGAGAGAATCAAACAACAGAAACTTCATTACACACAATCGTGCTGGCACTTCTCACTTCCCAAGGCGGTTTGAGGACAGGGACCGCTCATTTAGAGAATTTAAAAATAATTCTCGCCGCTTGGGAAGGGAGGATGCCCCCCCAAAAGCCCGTTTACGGGCTACTTACTCACAAAGATGGAGCAGAAATGAAGGTAGAGGCAAAAGACGCCTCCCTACTATTTTTGATTTCATTCACACCGAACGTGACATCAGAGAAACAGATTTTGACAACAGAAAAATGAATCAGTACTTCAGAAATGCCGATTTTGACTTTAGAAATACCGACTATGACTTCAGAGAAACAGATTATGAAAACAGAGAAAGAAATGAGTTCACACATGAACTGATTACTCAGAATAAAAGGAAAAACAGAAAGGGTCACAATCATAAATTCACACGGTGGGCACACAGAAATACCGATTTTGACTTTAAAAAAATCTACTCTGACTTCAGAGAAACAGATTATGACAACGGAGAAAATCGTGACCTTTTGAGGTTTGATGAGGAACACACAGCAAACACAGATGCTCGTGTGGATCCAACATGGAGAAAAAGAAATGAGTCCACACATGAACCTATTACTCAGAATAAAATGAAAAACAGAAAGGGTCACAATCGTAAATTCACACGGTGGGCACTTCCTCGAGGTCAAAAACCAACGGACGTTATAGATTTTGACGAGGAACCACCACCGAGGTACAGACAGAGAGAATATTATAACAGTAACTACTGTAGCGATAGATTTGCTGATCAAACCAGACATGATGATCTCACACAACGTGTGGAGGATCAGAGGAGATACGATGAACACGTAAGACAGGAAGACGAGTATGTAGAGACCGAGTGGCCTACAGCGCAAACAATAAGATAGAGAGATGTTTATTCAGACTCTGCTCGTGCTTCCATCTTAGATTCGAGAGCACCAACGGCGGTTGGTAACAAAAGAAACAAAGACATTAACTCCAATACAACATACAACAGAGACACATACAACTACAACACACACCACATAAACCGGGATAGAGGAAACCGCTTCACCCCTAGAAGAGGGAGACAGGGGGGGCGTCAAAGGTACTTTGAACAGTCCAGACACGGTGGAGACTCGGAGTACACACCACCATCTCCTAAGCTCAAATTGACGATGAAGCTGATGTATGAACTCACACGCACTGTACATCTCTTACAAAAAGTCACCACTAAAGTCACGAACAATATCCCACGTGGCTTTAAGAGGCTAACAGATTTCTTGATTAACACAGTGAAACCAGCAGCCCCAACAAGACGAACTGCAGAATTGTTAGAGGGTAATGCAAAAAATTGGATGTATAACACACAAGTGATTTTAGAGGAACATTACGAGAAAGAGATAGATTGAGCAATCATAGAACTGAAAGAGAGAACGGATCAGGACAATTGGAAATGGGCTTTCGAGGTGGCATGTAACTGGGCCAGAAAAAACTATAGAAATAGGATCACAGAGGAGGTATTTGAGAAAACTGAAGCACTATTTCTGGCACACATGACCGCTGAGAGAAATGGTGGGGAAAGGAGACACAGTGTTCGAGCTCCCGCGAGCACAGTCACTGACACACGTGTACAGGATCGGATTATAGAAGTAATACAGAGAGAAACAGTGAACGCACAGACCTCGCCCATTCTGTTGGAACAAAGATCTCCACAGACAAATGGGGCTAGAGGAGAGTGGTCGTTTGATGAACATGATTTCCCACCATTAGAAACCCCAGCCATAGTACCAACGCCTGTCAGGCCACAAGCACCCTTAGAACAAAGAACACCCCGCAGACTATACCAAAGATTGCTGCTGGAGGAAGAAGATGAGATCACTGAGCTACCCAGTGGTGAAATAAACACAGCAAAACAGGCTCAACCTCCTACAACGGTGGGAGCTAACGCCATCAAAGACGGAGAGATCACTGCGAGAGAGATTGTAAATGAAACAGTAGCACAGGAAAACACTGTAAGAGATAACAGAGTGACCACAGTAGCTCAAGTACATCAACCGCCGATGCCTGCACGACATTCCCTCACCAGATTGGAGTCTTCACCTGTCTTATTTTCAGAGGGATCTAATGAAGATTCACTCACTAGTATCGCTCCGCGTTCTGCTCTCACGAGGTTTTTAGAGGAGAACGCAGATGAAATAGGACAGATAGATGAGGCAGCCGGGTCAGAAAAAGAGAGAGAGACAGAATTTGACCGCGTGTTTGAACAAGCGCTTCCTGGGACACCAGAGACCCCAAGATCGATGGGCAGACCCAGTAAACATATTCATACCACTAGAAAGAACCAAGATTGGAGTCTAAACCTTAAAAGAAAATATGTCATCATTGGGGACTCTAATGTGGGCAGAATTTCCACCTTTAATCATGCAGATCTGCAGATCGACTGTTTCCCAGGAGCAAAATTTCAACACGCGGGCAACTTATTGGAAAAGGCCACCATAGCGATGGAGCCTGAGTTGCTGATCTTTTCTCTGGGGATTAATAACCGAGCACAGAGATGTATTGAGCTCACCATCAAGGAGATACATAGAACATACAGAATGGCGAGAAGCCGATTGCCACACACTGATTTGTATTTCCCGTTGGTCAACTTCTCTGAAAATCTACCCTTGGATGAACAGGTCCATTTAGAAAAGATGAACAAATATATAAGGGACACATTGGTTTCCATCGAAGAGCTTCCCAGGGAGGATTTTGAGGTGGAGGAGGATCGTATACACTGGACTGCTGGAACAGCAAAAGCAATGCTGAACCATTGGATGAACCGTTTAAACTTCTCGTGAACATCAGGCCGAGTGATGGCACTGAGAAATTAATAGTGAATTTAGCACCATCACTCAGTCTCACAGATAACCTTAGTTTTGAACCTTGGATGTTTCACTCCCCAACAGTGTACGGAATAGGGGTCAGTTTGAGTATTATAAGGGAACATGGTTACACTGTTTTGATAAAGGAACAAGTATCTTCTTTTAAAAAATTATTTGTTTTCCTGTTTATTTATGATTCAAGAATATCCTGTTTAATGATATACTGAAAATTAGTATACTAATGTGAGTACTAAGGCAATAAACACTTGTTTGCACCAAAATTTAAGCTGTTATGTCTTTAGCAAGCATTTAGCTAAACATAACCAGCCATCCTTTACACAAACCTTGTTACATAAGTACAATGCCCACAAAGATACTAAATGATTAGTAATCGTTTGTAAACATTTGCAAATGATGAATAGCTTCGACTTTAGATTGGGTACTGTGAAATCATGAACAAATAATTGATAGATTATTTGTTAGGATCTGTAAATAGAGGTCTACACAATGAACAAAAACCAACAAATGAAGATCATATAAACTGAAGGTTTACTGACATTTATAAGCATTTCAGTGTACATTAAATAATCATATGTCAATCATTAGGTAACTTAGTAACTTCATTAGTAAACATTAACAAGAACATTATCCCATATTTCTAGCTATGTGAATATATATGAACTAATGATCTGTTAAGCATTATATAATGTTTGTTAATGATTTATAAATGGAAGTTATTATAATATAATAATATAATAATATATTATACTGAAACATACAATAGCCACAACATATGAGTTGGATGAATCACACAAAACCTGCCAAAAAGATTTCTGGGACATATTTTAAACAAAAATGAAAATAAAATATAACAAATAGTATTTTGTATAAGGGGGATGTGCTAAATTCTCATGAACATAATACGACAATACATAAAATCATAATGGTCCTAAAAATAGGCTTCATTTTTGAATATAATCAGTTGCATCTTCACATTCTAATTCAAACTGTTTGCATTGCAACATCTTATGACCAATGAATGTGTATGACTTTTCCAGTTGTTTGCTATCAAAAAAAAAAGTAAATTTTCAAATTGGCTAACATTTCCAACTTTTCCATGACTGTGGGAACCCTGTGAATAATGTAAATAAATTCCATTAAAAAGCAAACCCTCCACAGTCAAAAGCATCAAAATCAGAGTCTCCCTCAAAGTCGAAGCTGTTAAAGTGTGGTGACTCTATGGCTTGGCTACAGGCGTGGTAAGAACTGCCTCCCCCCATCTCCGAGAAAGCCGTGGAGTGGGTGATTTCAGGAGCATGGATGGCCATGTTAGAGGAGGTGGGTGGACAGGAGTTTAGGTAGCCCAGCGCTGAGGATGCGGCTGCTCCACCCATCAGCAGACAGACCGCTCTCACAGCCCGGGCATCACTGCTGTTCCCGTGGCGCAGACAGTCTGCAGAGTGAAGGGGCGGAACAACGGTGGGGCTGCGGGGAGGCCGCTGGTTTATGCTGCCTAAAGTTCACAACAGAAACAGATGTAGATAAGTGAACATCATAAACACACTGACCTTGTAGGCAGAATCACAGAGGCTGTTCATTTTATGCTGAGTCTGTGTTTAAAAATATCAGAGAGCAGTGGTGGCACTTGAGTCTACTTTAATATTGTCATTAACAATGCTGTTCCCAACCCAGTTAAGATGCCACCTTTTCCAACTAAACTTCAAAAAAAAAAAAAAAAAAAGAACAAGGTCAGACATTGTTAATACAATATGTCAAACTCCTATTGGCAAATAGACAAGATTACAAACACTAACATGTTTTACAACTGACTGAAAACAAACAGCATGTTATGGCAAGAGCTAAAATGCATGAGTGTAACTGACTAAATGGCAGTGATGTTTATAAACTCAAAGTCTGTCAGTCATAATCATCACTGTTTTATTTTTGTTATTGGCTGCATTTGGTTGTGATGTTCCTAATCATTGTATACAGTATACAACAAAAGTAAGTCCTTCCCTGTGCAATTTTACTACTACACTGCTCAAAAAAAAATAAAGGAACACTTTGAAAACACATCAGATCTCAGTGGGGGAAAATATCATGCAGGATATCTATGCTAATATGGACTGGGTAATTTGTTAGGAATGAAAAGATGCCACATTGTTTAATGGAAATGAAAATGATCAACCTACAGAGGGCTGAATTCAAAGACACTCAAAATTAAAGTGAAAGGGTGCAGCAGGCTAGTCCATTAAGCTGAAATTTCATTGCAGCAACTCAAAATGGTACTCAGTAGTTTGTATGGCCCCCACGTGCTTGTATGCATAGCTGACAACGTCAGGGCACGCTCCTAATGAGACAAAGCATGGTGTCCTGGGGTATTCCCTCCCAGATCTGGACCAGGGCATCACTGAGCTCCTGGACAGTCTGAGGTGCAACCTGTCGGCGTCGGATGGAAAGAAACATAATGTCCCAGAGGTGTGCTATTGGATTTAATTCAGGTGAGCGTGGGGGCCATTCAGTGGTATCAATTCCTTCATCCTCCTGGAACTGACTGCATACTCTCGCCACATGAGGCTGGGCATTGCACCAGGAGGAACAAGGACCCAATGCACCAGCGTAGGGTCTGACAACGGATCCAAGGATTCCATCCCGATAGCTAATGGCAGTAAGTGTGCCATTGTCTAGCCTGTAGAGGTCTCTGTGTTCCTCCATGGATATGCCTTCCCAGACCATCACTGACCTACCACCAAACCGGTCATGTTGAACAATGTTACAGGCAGCATAACATTCAACACCGCTTTTCCAGACCCTTTTACATCTGTCACACGTGCTCAGGGTGAACCTGCTCTCATCTGTGAAAAGCACAGAGCGCCAGAGGCGGACATGCCAATTCTGGTGTTCAATGGCAAATGCCAATCAAGCTACACGGTGCCAGGCAGTGAGCACAGAGCCCACTAGAGGACGTCAGGCCCTCAGGCCCCCCTTTTGAAGTCTGTTTCTGATTGTTTTCTCAGAGGCATTCACACAGTGGCCTTCTGGAGGTCATTTTGTAGGGCTCTGGCAGTGCTCTCTGCCTGTTCCTCCTTGCACACAAAGGAGCAAAAACAGGTCCTGCTGATGGGTTAAGGACCTTCTACTGTCCTGTCCAGCTCTCCTAGAGCAACTGCTTGTCTCCTGGAATCTCCTACATGCTCTTGAGACTGTGCTGGGAGACACAGCAGACCTTCTGGCAATGGCACATATTGATGCACCATCCTGGAGGAGTTGGACTGCCTGTGCAACTTTGTAGGGTCCAGGTATCGCCTCATGCTACCAGTAGTGACACTGACCCTAGCCAAATGCAAAACTAGTAAAAAACAATCAGAAAAGATGAGTAGGGAAATAAAAAATGTCAGTGGCCTCCACCTGTAAAACCATTCCTGTTTTGGGGGTTTTCTAATGGTTGCCCATTTAGTGCACCTGTTGTTAATTTTATTAACACCAAAGCAGCTGAAATTAATTAACAACCCCCTCTGCTACGTTACTGACCAGATCAATATCCCAGAAGTTTAATTTACTTGATGTTATACTCTGATTAAAAAGTGTTCCTTTAATTAAGAAAAACATGTATATCAATAACTGTATTATTTCTACGGTGACAAGTACAGTTATGTCTTACAAGTAAGACTATATTGAAAATACAGGCCCTCAACGCAGCAAAACTGATTATGAAGCTTCACAATGATGGAGAAGGACATATGGAGATCAGTAACCAAGAAAAAAAAAAGGGTTGAAACACAGGAGAAATAGATTGAAGCCACACTCCCACTAATCAGAGTTAAAGAGCCAAAGCAAACTGCCAAAATCACACAAGAGTTTTGTAAGGGTGGTTTCCCTACAGTGGTTCAGGCTGCAGGATTGTCAAATGACTAAAGAAACATTATCACACCAAATCCCTGTCACCTGATTACTGATCACCAGCACCTGCACTCACCAATCAAGTCGCCTACATAACCACTCTCACCACAGACACACTCTTGCAGCTTAAATCTAGGTTAAAGACCTAACACTTTAACCTGGCTTACACATAACACACTAATACGCTTCTAATATCCAAATCCTTTAAAGGATTTTTAGGCTGCATCAATTAGCTAAACTGGGAACACTTCCCATAACACCCGATGTACTTGCTACATCGTTAGAAGAATGGCATCTACGTTAATATTAGTCTGTTTCTCTCTTATTCAGAGGTCACCGTAGCCACCAGATCCAGTCTGTATCCAGATCAGAGTGTCATTGCAGTCACCCGGATCCAGTACGTATCCAGCCCAGATGCTGGATCAGCACCTAGAAAGGACCTCTACAGCTCTGAAAGACAGTGGAGACTAGGACAACTAGATGAGCCACAGAGACAGATCCCCTGTAAAGACCTTGTCTCAGACGACCACTGGGACAAGACCACAGGAAACAGATTATTCTTCTGCACAATCTGACTTTGCTGCAGCCTGGAATTGAACTGCTGATTTCGTCTGGCCAGAGGAGAACTGGCCCCCCGACTGAGCATGGTTTCTCCAAAGGTTTTTCCTCCATTCTTTCACTGATGGAGTTTTGGTTCCTTGCCGCTGTCGCCTCTGGCTTGCTTAGTTGGGGACACTTCATTTACAACGATATTGTTGACTATTGCACAGATACTATTTTAAACTGAACTGAGAAGAATGACATCACTGAATTCAATGATGAACTGCCTTTAACTGTCATTTTGCATTATTGACACACTGTTTTCCTAATACATGTTGTTCAGTTGCTTTGACACAATCTTTTCTGTTTAAAACGCTATATAAATAAAGGTGACTTGACAGTTTGTGATAGTCTGGTCTACCGTTCACTACCCTGAACTGTTCCCAGACTCAGTGTGCAATTACCTGTGTATACCTACCTTTTGTACTCCCGGTGATTCTCTTATGTTGTGCTCCTTAGTTCCTGGCTCCTGATCTCTGACGATCCTGTCATTTCACTTACCTGTTGTTTCTGGCTCGATTTATGACACTTTGAAGTATATAAAAGGTTTTTTTTTTTTTTTTTTTTTTTTTATTACATGTGGATTTCAAGAGATCATGCTCTCAGCAAACAAGCTAACATGCAGTGCATTCTGTATCTTTCATTCCAGCTCAATATACCCTTAATCTATATATTTTAGCATGTCTTGTTGTCATGAATCAGACCTCTGTGGCTCTCTCCAATGGCCACCGGAGTATTAACTTTCACCCCAGACTCCATTTCCCATAACCCTTTACTGGACTGATTACCTGCACAGGTGTTGCTCATCACTGCCTTATTTAATCAGCGTTCACACTCACTGTGAAGTCTTGTCCTGCCCCGGCGGACATTTCTGAGTGTTTTCCCTGCCATTCTGCTTTTATTCCGTGTATGATCCAGTTTGACTTCTCTGATTCTCTGCCGCCTACCCTTGTGTTCTTGCCTTCTGGAACTCTGAATGTTTGCTGTTTGCCCTGACTCCTGCCCGGTATAGTTTCTGCCTCTGTCTTGCCTCTGACATTCCTGCCACTGTTAATTGACCATTGCCTGTTGTTGACCCGGATCCAGTTGCGGTCTATCAACTATCGTCCGAGGTCTCAGACCAACGTATTACCATCTCACCAACAGCAACTGCACCGCCTCACATCTCTCATGGAGGAACTGGGGATAACGTTGCAATCCATGCAACTGGTCGTGCCGTCACCGAGCCCACCAATGCCTGAGCCTCCACCAACTAATGCATCAGCAAGCCCACACACTGCTAACCCTCGACTTTCCTTACCAGAGAGGTTTGAAAGCACTCCACATAAGTGTAAAGGCTTCCTCTTACAATGTTCCCTGTTTATGGATCAACAACTGTTGTTATATCCCACAGACAACAGTCGCGTGGCTTTCATCTGTTCTCTGCTGACTGGAAGGGCGTTGGACTGGGCTACTGCGATCCCAAACGAATTCCTTCATCAGTTTTGAGAAGTATTTGGGCACTCAGCCTGTGGCAAAGAGGCTGGTGAACAGTTGCTCGCACTTCGTCAAGGCAGAGATACCACAGCGGATTACTCTCTCACCTTCCGCACGCTTGCAGCCCACGCTTGCAGCCCTAGACCAGCCTCCAAGGATACCACCACGGTGAGTTCTAACCCATATACTCTAGAAATACCAGTCTCTTTGACGATTACCGATGTTATGATTGAGATGAGGGCTTTAATAGACTCTGGGGTGGTGGGAAATTTTATTGATATCAGTTTTAGAAGGAGTTACACCACACTCACGATCACCAAGGTGCCAGACAAACAAGACTGAAAATCTCAAAAAATAAACTGTCTGCACACTTGAATCCTTAAAGCAAATTTAATCACCAAGTTTTCGGTCAAACGACCATCCTCAGGGCCATCTCCAATGATATCAGTTTTGCCAATGCTCATAACCTTCCTCTCCTTTCATGTGAATCCCGACTGGCAGTGGCATCGCTAGATGGACACCCCCTGGGCACAGGACTGATCAGATTCAGAACCCAAGAACTCACACTAAAGACTGGCTCCCTCCACACGGAACTCATAAGTCTCTTCACCATCGACTCACCACAGAACCCAGTTATCCTCGGAATACCCTGGCTGGAGAAACATAACCCCTGGATTTCCTGGACCACTAAACTCCATTTCTTCCTCACATTCAGAAGTCTTGACCATATCAGATCTCCCTGTCGAATACCAAGATCTCACAGAGGCATTCATCAAGTCTTAAGTCCTAAGACTTCTCAACCACATCTGGGCACTACGAATACCTGGTTACGCCATTCGGGCTTTCCAACAGTCCATTTGTCTTCCAAGCCTGCATCAATGATGTGTTCTGTGATATGCTCAATTGCTGGGTCATTGTCTACATTGACGACATACTCATCTACTCTGATTCCCTAGAAATGCACGTTCAACATGTTCGAGCAGTCCTGCAACATCTAATGGATCATCAGCTGTATGCAAAGATGGAGAAATGTGAGTTCCATCAGACACAAGTGTCCTTCCTGGGCTACATCATCAGCGCTGAGGGGGTCACCATGGACAATAACAAAGTTCAGTCTGTATTAAACTGGCTGCAACCAAAGACCGTAAAGGAATTGCAACGTTTTCTGGGGTTTGCCAATTTCTACAGACCCTTTATATGGAACTACAGCATCATAGCGGCTCCGCTTACTTCACTACTCAGGGGAGGGAGACAACGCCTAGACTGGTCACCATCAGCTCAGAACGCTTTCCAACAGCTCAAGGATCACTTTACCACAGCATCCATCCTTCATCATCCAGATCCCAATCTCAAATTCACAGTAGAGGTAGATGCATCCAACACTGGGATCGAAGCCATCTTGTCACAACGTTAGGGCAATCCTCCCAAGCTATTCCCCTGGGCCTATTATTCACGCAAACTGAACTCAGCCAAAGGAAGCTATGATGTGAGTGATCGAGAATTGCTGGCAATGAAGGCGACCTTTGAGGAATAGAGGCATTGGCTAGAGGGTATTAAAGTTCCTTTCCTTATACTCCCCGATCACCGGAACTTGGAGTATATTCGCTCGGCCAAACGACTTTACCCAAGACAAGCCTGATGGTCACTATTTTTTACACGCATCGACTTTAAAGTCTCCTACCGACCAGGGTCCAAGAACTGTAAAGCGCATGCATTATCCTGATTGCACAACTCGTCACCCACTCTGAGAAGCACAGACGAAACGGTTATCACGCCAACTCTGATTGTAGCACCAGTCAATGGGACATTATCACCGAAGCTCAGGTCAATAATCCACCACTGCCGAACTGACACAACGACCGAACTTATGTGCCAGCTGATCTTCGACAATGGGTGTTGCATCTGGTATACGATTCCCCCAGTTCAGGGCACCCCGGGATCACAGCTTCAATCCAGCTGGTGTCCGAGCGCTTCTGGTGGCCATCCCTACTGCTGGATGCCATCAAATTTGTTTAACAATGCCCAGTCTGTAACATTTCCCGGATCCTCTCACCAATGCCCCGCAGGTTTATTACAACCCCTTCCCGTTCCTCAATGCCCATGGTCTCATATAGCAATTGACTTTGTTACTGATCTCCCCAACTCCAGAAATCACACCACAATTCATACAGTCATCGACAGATTCTCCAAGGCCTGTCGACTCATCTCTTTACCCAAACTGCCTACTGCCTTCGAAACCCCCGAAGTCCTGTTGGAACAGGTCTTCCATTTCTATGGCCTTCCCAAAAATATAGTTTCTGACCGAGACCCACAATTCACCTCTCGAGTCTGGAAAGCTTTCTGCTAGCAACTCAACATCAACATCAGTCTCACCTCCGGCTACCATCCACAGTCCAATGGCCAAGCCAAAAAACTAAACCAATAAATAAACCCATACTTGTGCTCATACTGCCACCAGAATCAGAATGACTGAAGTAGGTTCCTGTTATGGACAGAGTATGCACAAAACTCTCTCCACAAGACATCAACTGGCCTCACCCCTTTCCAGTGTGTCCTCAGCTTCCAGCCCCCTCTATTTACCTGGTCAGGAAAGTCCTGCGAACCCCCTGCTGTCAACAACTGGTTAAGGAGAAGTGAGAACACATGGAATGCAGCCCAAGTCCACCTACAAAGAGCAGTGTGCCGAACCAGGGAACAAGCCAATCATCTGTAATAAACTTCATTTACTGCTTTTACATATAATAAATTATTTATAATGAACAGTTGTACATTTTATTGATGTGGCTGATAAGATCAGCATTATGAATAACATAAAGAACCTTAGAACTGTTTACTCAATAAAAGAGAAACACTTTATATTGGATGTTGATTAAAACTATTAAAATGCAATAGTAGTCACATGTACAGTACTTTTTATATAATTTCTTAACCTTGGTTAATTTGTTAATGTTTATTTCTGCATTTACAGATACATTTTTAACATGAAGAACTTGATATGTTAACATTAACAGATCCATTATGAACTATCATAAATATATATATATATATATATATATATATTATAACTTATATTTATACATATATATGTAACATATAACTATGTATGTGTGTGTGTAGCTTCTATGGAAAATATATGTATTTTAAATGAAATATAGGTTTTGATATGATACCTTTGTAGTCTTACGGCAACTGCCATTTTAAGAGAGACCTAAATACTGTACATAGCAGAAAGAAAAAGCAGGAAAAAAACATGCTTAAACATGCTTAACAGATTACAGCAGAGAGCGAGAGAGGGGGAGAGAGAGAGAGAGAGAGGCTTACCACAGAACAACTGCGCTGACATCACAGGAGACTGTTCTCCTTTCATCGGCAACATGTATAGAGTATTTATTCTGTTTGTGCAAGTGTGCTCTTATATAAAACAAAACCATGGACACTGATGATTTAATAAATACCATTATCATCAAGAAGTGGCTGCTTAACTTCATCTGTGCCTACAGCTGCTCTACTGCAGAAGCTGACCATGACAGGCCTTGAGTGAAATAACACATGAACTTATTTCAACTCATTAATATTGTTGTTGTTGTTGACAAAACTGTTTTTGAGGTTACAGTTAGGTAAACTGCCATTGACATGAATGGGAATGCTAACAGCTATTTCTTCTGATTGAATACCGCTGCACCCGAGGGAACATTTTTGTGAATGGTATTAACATAGCACCTCATCCAAAGCACCATAATAACATCCCTGAAGTGGTTCCCAAGACTGACCGCACCTCTATGTCTGAAGGAGTTTTCTCTGGAGTGGACTCGCGGGGATGAGGGGTCTTTGTCACTAGAGATGTCTGGAAGAGGTTCCCTGTCCGTGATGCATGGTGTGATGCTTTGCTGTCTCTTCAGGGCAAGTGGTGAAGTCACACCCTGAGCAGAAAGAGGATGGCATTGAAATGTGCTAATATACTGCATACTGAGTGCTCATGAAAACGGCTTTCTATTCCAAAGTGTTTGGTTTTGCCCTCGTGACAGATTGCAACACTTATTATTGATATAGGATCTGGTGAAGGCACTGCCACATGGCATATTACGTAACATTCATTGAGAATAATCCTGCTGTTTGGCCCCATATACAAGGCATTTGAACTGCATTCATGGGGAGTGAATACATGGATTTACACAGGATTTATACTTTAGCCTAGCTCCGCTCGCAAGCCTCTAATGACTGCGTGCGCACCTTCCTAAATGGATAAGGCTTTTATACTTGACGTGGTCGCCATTGAGATATGTTTTGAAATGACGGGGGGCTCAAAAGAAATCATCCTTCAAATCAGGAGGAATAACAGAGGGGTAGAAATTTTCCGGAATACTTTAAGATAAACAAGACAAGATAATAGATGCACTTGTGGTGGTAGAAAAACAAAGTTCTTCTTATTAAGATTGCTTTTAATAAAGATTTAAATGCAAAAGGCACGAGAGTTGACTGTTTCTGTCAGTGGTGAGTTTCAATTTAAAATGTTTGTGATAGCCTACTTTTAACGTAAGAAAAGTAGGCTTTATGCTGTGTTTAAATGTGTTGCAACTTGCTTGAGCACCTTAATATACAAGCCTAGAAGTCTAATGCATGAATAATGCGTTGTTTATATTTACTGAGTTTAAACTAATGTCTATGAAAGACTGTTACTGTACTGTGATAAAAGAGGATCACAATGCTGAAAAAGCTTTCTCAGTAACAACATTTGGATTTGAAATCAAAATAATGGATAAATGTTTTGTTTGTGGGCTAAACAGCCATGGATCAGTAGCGGACTGTGTGAAAGCGCAATGAGTTTGTGCTGTTTCTGCACCGCATACGTAACGCACATGGAACGCATATGCACTGCAGACGGAGTACGTGTGAAACAGGCGTAACATAAAACTCCTTAAAAAATCTAACTAAATGTTAACAGGACAAAACACCATGACAACAAAATTTTGGAATTTTGATATTTATATTTATTATATTTATACACCCTTACATTTATATGATCAAAAATACAGTGGAAATATGAAATATTATTACAATTCGAAATAGCTGTTTTCTATGTGAATATATTGTAGAATGTTGTAAAATTTTCAGCATCATTAATTCAGTCACATGATCCTTCAGAGATCATTATAATATGCTGACTTGCTGCTCAAGAAACATTTCTGATTATTATCAATGTTAAAAAACAGTGCTATCCAATATTTTTCGGGGACACTGTGAAACACTTTGATCAATTTAATGCAATTTTGCTGAATAAAAGTATTAATTGATATTGCATAAGTGGGGTCCAAAATAATAAGACCAAATATGAAAATGCTTCTATGTGCATTCTTTTTAAAAACTGTAAATTTCTAACTGTATCTATTAATCTTTCTGTATATTTGGTAGTAATGAAATGTATGAACTCACCTCTTTCACCTTCCTGAGTAACTTCAGCCATTGACTGTTGGAGACAAAAATTTTAACATTTTTAACATTCACTAACATTTGCTGAATTTCTCTAAACATTAATTAACACCCATCAGCTGGATATGGTAAAGTGCACACACAGTGTGTTGCCCACAAAGGATAATGGCTAATAAATAGCTAATGCACATGATTTGAGTTTGGCATGAACTCACATGCATTCATCTGGACTGTCTGACAGCAGGAGGAGGAACTTGTCTTGGGGCAGGATGAGGGCGAAGCAGCTGTCTCTGCGGCCTCCAGAGGGCAAACGGGGCAAGTCCAAGATTTCTTTACCCTCCACTATGGACTCACAGTTACTCTGCAGTGCCACCACCTGGTCCGGAGGTGAGTCTGCATCTCGGCACACCATCAGATTTCCTTCCACTGTCAACACCAGATACTTTTCCTTCCATTGCTTGAACATGAAGCCTCCAAAGAAAAAAAAGAGGCGAGATGTTTCTCCATTCTCAAAAAAAAAAAAAAAAAAAAAGTGTCTAAAAATTTGAAGAAAATTATATTCATTGCATTTTATCTTTTGAAAAAGTTAGTTCCAAACCTTCTAAAAATTCTATTTTCTTCCACTTCAGGCTGAAAGTATCAGGTTCATGGATATACTTAAAATACTGTAAGCATACATATTGTTTTTTGTTCTCTCTCTCTTGGTTCATGCATTTCTTGGGAATCAAACCCATGACCTTGGCATGTTCTTAATCCAGTTATGCTTAATAAACCGACAATGCATGTGGCCATGTAAATGCGTTAATCCGTTTTCCTTTATCAGAGTAAGTTCATAAATGGCTTAAGCATAAACTAATCACCGCTGCTTGATTTTTGCCCCTTATGCTGTTTTCACCCAGCATGTAAATGCATTAACCTGCTTTCTGTCAGTTTACTGAATTGTGCATGTGTGATATGTGACAGGAACATGTTCTTACTGCGGATTTAACACAGACAGATAGAGAAAACGTTTTGCAGTAAAGGAGGAGAAAATATAGTGCAAACTTAGACACTTTCTTGACCCAAAAAATTATAAAAATGTGCCCTCATCTCGTGCAGCAGAAGAAGAAGTGGTGAAAATTAAATGCTACATCTTAAGAGGATAATATATGAGCCGTAAGTTTCTCGCTGACATGTCGCAATGCTCTTCTTCACTGTCTAATGATTTATATAAATTGACAACCAACATAACAAATGAAATACTAAGAGTTAGATGTGCAAATTATTGTGTTGTGATGTCACTACTGGGAAATAAACTGATTTATTAATAAAGTCTTGTAAACGCAATTTACTTGCATTACCGGGTTATTGGTTTGCATGTAAACCGGGACAACAGGTTATTTCAGTAAGCTGATTTTTGTGAGTTATCAGTGTATTAGTGTGCATGTAAACTTGCTCACTGTTACTCTGTCGTACTAAAACTAAGTCGTTATGAAATTTTCATTGTCATCCCCATGCTCATCATCATCTGACCTAAATATGAGACATACAGAGGGTAAAGCAATGTGGACAGGTGGAGCTGAAACACTATATGCTGTGAAAGCAACAGATGAAGAGCACAAACAGATGACAGATGATTAAAACATCAGATGGACTAACGTTAAAGTATAATGATGGGTATCCATTTTTCGATGGATATGTTGTGTAAATCACTGCAATTGAATAAATGTGCAATTTTATAAACATGTCTGCTAGCAGAGATGTCATCCTTTTGTTTGATTGAAATATATATGTGTGTGTATATATAATATATATATATATATATATATATATATTAGGTTATTCTACACTGTCTTTTACAAAAGCTGTGAAATGTCAAAGCTAGTGATTTTATGATAAATGTAACATTGCATTCTGGACTGAATGTCGGCAGTATGAAACATAATGTCACACTCTTTTAATCTCCATTCAGCGTGTCATGTTTTTCTACAAGAACACATCTCCACTTTTACATCAGATAAGCTATTCAAATACCTTTAAAAAGTAGAAAGTTGTAAAAAAGTATGCAAAGTATACCAAGAGTAAAGCCAAATAAGTTCAATGAAAATATAATTGATGTATGGTGTCACCAACCATCTATGCAAAATAAAATTAACAAATGACTAGATACTATATTACTATCGGAACAAAGCAATAAATCAACAGCAACAACAACAACGAAAATAAATTAATGAATAAAAACTATTTTAAAATGTATTGATAAGTAGCATAATGAGTGGCACACAAATGTGACTAAAACATACGTGAACAAAATAAGAAACAAAAATAAAAAGAAGAGGGCAGAGGGAAATCTGAGCCTGTAAACTTTACCATATTTCCTGAGGAATCCTTTGTGCACTACTGCAGCGCTCATTCCTATGCCCAGCCAAGCAGCAGAGATACGAAGAGCTGTGGCTTTACTCTCAATTTGAGAGAGAGAGACACACACACACACACACACACACACACACACACACACACACACACATAATCCACACTCATTTAGGACATTCCAGCAGACAGCATGCTGAGCAGGGCATTATGGGATTGCAGTGACCGCATCTGAAAAAGAAGACAGAGCAGTGCTTATAAACATCACATGCATCAGCTGCCAATCATGATCAGAACCCAGGAGAAAATCCCATCAAGCTAGAGGTAGACAAATAACATGTCAGTCTGTCAATATACAAACCCGGTTCCAAAAAACTTGGGACATTGTACAAATTGTGAGTAAAAAAGGAATGGAATAATTTACAAGTCTCATAAACTTATATTTTATACACAACTGAATATAGATAACACATTCCAAAGAGTTGGGACAGGTAGCAATAAGAGGCTGGAAAAGTTAAATGTACATATAAGGAACAGCTGGAGGACCAATTTGCAACTTATTAGGTCAATTGGCAACATGATTGGGTATAAAAAGAGCCTCTCAGAGTGGCAGTGTCTCTCAGAAGTCAAGATGGGCAGAGGATCACCAATTCCCTCAATGCTGCGGCGAAAAATAGTGGAGCAATATCAGACAGGAGTTTCTCAGGGAAAAATTGAAAAAAAAAAAATTGCAAAGAGTTTGAAGTTATCATCATCTACAGTACATAATATCATCCACAGATTCAGAGAATCTGGAACAATCTCTGTGCGTAAGGGTCAAGGCCGGAAAACCATACTGGATGCCCGTGATCTTCGGGCCCTTAGACGGCACTGCATCACATACAGGAATGCTACTGTAATGGAAATCACAACAGATAATTGTACAGATAAGAGCAATAAATCAATCGAATCTGTAAATGGTCTACTTTTTTTGTATACAGACATAATAACAACAAAACTTTGTGCACTTATAAAATAAAGATAACAAACAAGGAGTGCTGTCTGCAGCCTTTGTCTGCGCTTATCTTCATTTACAAATGCGTCATTAAAATGAACTGTAACTCAGTGAATACTCAACGAAGAGACATGAGAGAGATATCTATAGAAAGCCTGACATGTCTACTTTTTAAACTAAACAAGTGCTGCCGAAAACAAATATTCTGAGATAAAGTAATCCATATGAAAACAACGCGATGTCCGTTTTTCACGTCTCCCTTCATTATCTTCTAATGCGACCACGCCCCCGCGCTGAACGCGCTTTTGAGATTCAAATGTTTCACTGAAGCGCGCGGCTTGAATACACCCACACAACAGAAGACAACACAGCGAGACTGTTCTTCAAGTTTTTTTATTTTACTGTTTGCTTCGCGATGAGAGGAATAAGACATAATTCACCCCAAAAAGATGTGATGTGGGTTGAGGATTTGAGATTTGGATTCCTCAGAAAAAAAGAATGAAGCATTTTATTCAGCAGAGATCATAAACATGAGTAAGTCTCTTTTTATTTATTTATATACTTGTACTAGTTTTCACATAACGTGTAAACATTTTACTAGTTAGACTTTTTCCAAAGACTTTTTCCAAACTATCATTCCTGACTAAATGTATAATCAAGTGAAATATTATGAAGTTTCAATAACAATATACACTACTATACCATTCAAAAGCTTGATGTAAATAATATAAATGTACCAATAAATGTAACTGTAACAAATGTAACAAACAATGCTGTTCTTTTAATTTATCCCACCTAAAAAACCTGAAAAAAAATATTCTCAGCTCTTTTCAACATTAATAATAATAATAACAATAAATGTTTTTTTTTTTTTTGTAGAAAATAAGATTGTTAAAACGATTTCTGAAGGATTGTGTGACTGGAGTAATGATGCAAAAAATTCAGTTTGAAAGTCAGCTTTGATTGTTCCTAATAAACTGTTTAACTGCACTCACAAGTGAATATTAAATTATGTTGTGGGATAATAAAATATATTCTAAATAAACTACAAACATAAAATTATATACATTTATTTTGTCCTCACATTCTTTCTTGTAACTCACCCCTCTCAGTGACACAGCTGACTGAATGGCTCATTATGCAGCTCATTATGCAGGCCTTTGTCTTCTCAGGTGTGAATTCATGATAGTTGACGCCTACTCGCATATGACTTTTACCAACAAAAAGTGTCTTAGAAAATTTAAATCAATATATTGTTTTCTGTAAGTGAGTAAACAAGATGATTTTCACATCATTTAGAAAAAAAAAATTCTAGGCTACAAGCTTCAGTTCTCAAAAGTCCCGGGAACCAATGTTATGTATGTGTTTTATTGCCTTATTCAAGTGATTTAACATTTTTAGTTTTTCACTAACCACGCATAACATTTTTTTTTCTCAAAAACACAATCATGTACATACATGCTGCTCACATATTATTATAGCTCAGTTTGTGCTGATTACAGTGAGATTAGACTTTAGCCTGTGGCAAACAAAAGAATCTGTTCTACTTTCACTTTCATTTTAGCGTGATTTTGGGTGGAGTGTGTCAATTAACGGCGGAAGGGAGTTGTATTTAAAGGGAGCGTGTTGTACCTGAAACAGAGGCGTCATCCGTTTGTTTGCACATGAGGGTCGCCCGTATGAGAGATGGTTTACGGTGGAAAGACGGCTGCGTGTCACTCAGCAGTTTCATGGGTATGATGTCTGGTGCGTGACTGAAGCATTGCACTTCCAGACCAACTGTCATGAGCGGTCCTGAAGACAAGGCAAAAACCGCTTATCCACCTATCTTGGGGTCTGGTGACCCGCGATACTCATTGGTGCCTTCAATACCTGCAAACGTGGTCAGTACCTTTGCGCCGCCATGACACACACTGCAACACACGCACCCACTCGCATAGCTTTCATATTCGCACAATTTGTGTGCTTAGTGTTTTGTTTACAATTGTTGTTGCCTGTTAAAATTATTGATGCTGTTGATTTAATGTGGGTGATTTACCACAAACTTAATGAGATGTTCATCCAATGTTTTCTTTGTTCTCTCTTTTACTTCATTTTTTTATGGACATTTTTGTGAATGAATGTGGACACGAATCTGCGAACATGGATTAGCGTGACGCGGTCGGTTTCTGGCACGGGCATGGATTTCGAAGACCAGAGACCGCTAGTGGGAACGTGTGGTCATTGCTAATTTTGTTTTATTTTATTTATTTATTTGTTGTCCATTTCGGTTTTCTGTGTTATTATGATTTTGAACATATGGAAGAATAAATATCCTGATGACCTTTAGTCTGGGGATTATTATTATAATTTGTTGTGTAACCGGTGGTTATTTTTCTGCTATCCTGGGTTAAGTTCATTTTTGACAGGTTTAATCCTGTCTGGCGCCCGAAGGTTTTTTTTTTTCTTTAAAATAGTTATTTAAGTTAGGGCGGCTACCACCGTTATAAGCCATTTAGATATTTATAAGAAACTGAAAAAAGCACAAATGTCAGGGCATGACAAAACTTCTCCAGGCCCCAAAAATACCCTTAGACTCCAGAAGGTTAAAGTGCCACTTAGAGGTCAAAAGCTGCAAATGCACTTTTCAGACGTGGTGACGGCGGCGCTCGTGGCGGTAGAAAGCACACTCTGGTTGGCCACCTACTGTAGTTCTGCCATTATATTCAATCAGAATGAAGTCTTTGCATCACTATTAATAAGTAAATGAACTCATTATCAACAAAATTCATCTTTGGATTTTCACAGACCTGTATTGTTCAGACATCTTCTCAGCTACACTTGCAGCTCAGATGTGGCATGAATGAATTTACACAGTAATCATAATTGCACACATTATGTTAAGAGATCAATATTTTGAATATATCCTTTTTATATCTAGAAATGTTCAATGATTGAAAAAATTAAATAATATGCTGCTTTAATTATGAAACTAAAACCACCAGTAGGTGGCAGCAAATTACTGTTTTAACGAGAGAGTGAGTTGAGTCCTTTATTCAACTGATTTGTTCAAAATGCTAATTAATTTAATGAAGCAAACTAATGTATTTATGAATGGGTAGCCTAATATAATCATTTACTCATCTGATCCATTCAAATATGCTGATTCTTTGAGGAACAAAACATTGTGTTGTTTGGAGATGAAGAGGTTTTGCTGTTGATGAGGGAAAACAAAATATGTCATGTCAGTGAAAGTTACTCAGTAACTCGTTGTTTATTGAACTGTTGCATAAAATCAATGTCACATTTTTGACTGTGCAGACATTTGGAAAAACAGCACTCTTGATTGTGTGATAACTCCTATATCAGGCTTATGCTATAAATATATAAAAAAAAAAACAGGAACTCATTAAATGGCCTTTTTATCATTTGTACTCAAACTCTTCAGATCAAACAGAATATATATTAGTTTATTAGTGGTGGGCCGTTATTGGCGTTAACGTGCTGCGTTAACGTGAGACTCTTATCGGGCGATAAAAAGAATATCGCCGTTAATCTATTCTCAAAGTTGGGTTGGGAGCTGGGTCTATACTACGCAAGCTATGATGACTTTCACCGTGATAGTTTAGCGCAGATGTATACCTAGACGAATTGCACTGTAGGGGGTGAGAACGAGTCTTCGAACCTGTGTGTATGCCTACTGTGAAGTTACCAAGCTTCCCAAAAAAAAAACCTCGACAAGACTCATGCCTGTTTACTCCGACTGCAACATTTGTTCATTATTCTATATTTCAAACCGTTAAAAAAAAAAAAAATTGTGACTATTATCACAGAACAGTAACAGTCTTTCATAATCATAGACATTAGTTTAAACTTAATAAATATAAACAACATATTGCATTTGACTTCTAGGTTTGTATAATAAGCTGCTCAAGCAAGCGACAAAACATTTAAACAGAACAATTAGCCTACTTTTCTTGTTGGGATATCGCAAATATTTAAAATTAAAGCACCCCTGACAGAAACAGTCGACTCTCATGCCTTTTGCATTTAAATCTTTATTACAAGCAATCGCACGGTTCTTAATGAACTCTGTTTTTCTGCTTCCATAAAAGTGCATAAGCCTATATCATGTTGCCTCGTTTATCTAAAGGTGCTCTTTTTCTTGTTTTAAACCTAGCCAAAAACCCATGTGTTGAGTGTGAAAAACAGTAGGCTTTAATTAGTATACATTTATTGTGAAATTACTGCATTTCCGTGTCAATCCATGTTCATTTTTCCGGCGAACAATGCGCCGTCATTTTAATTCAGCGCATGCAGCACAGCAAAACTAGACTCGGTACGTAAACGATCGCTGCACTGCTGCAGACGCACCACTCCTGGAACGCACTGACGGACCACGACCGCGTGAAAGCTGGAATCCGTTAACATGGGTGCGTAAAAAAAATGCAACCCATATGCACTGCAGACGGAGTATGTGTGAAACAGGGCGTAAGGTTGTTTGCACCTCGTGCAATGCGGAATTAGTTTACTGTAGGAGTTCTTCCAGTCTCAAGTACCACCTAAACGCAAAGCATCCCTTAGCTAATGCGGAAGATGCCGGGCCAAGCAATGTAGTGCAGGGGAAGAGTCGTCGTCAAACTACTATGTTTGAGTGCAGCACAGCTCTATCAGTACTAACAAGTACATCTTATTGAACATAATTTAAATGCCTTCGGCAGAATTCAAATGAGCCATTTTAATCTAGATTAATCTAGATTAATTCCAAGATTACAGTGAGATTAATCTATATTAAAAAAATTAATCTATGCCCACCACTAATATATATATATATATATATATATATATATATATATATATATATATATATATATATATATATATATATAGACACAGCCAGTTTTACTCATTGAAAGATTTATTTGTGATAAAATAATAATTTATAACTGTATTGGAGTCTTACACACATACAGTTAATCTGAATCGTGCACTAATTTGAGTGCTGACAGCTATTATGGGAGTGGCTTGATGGAGCGCAGGAGATGCAAGCTGTGACTCCAGAGGGTGCATTTGAAGTGCGATTGCATCACACCGGCGTGACGAAGGCTGTCCCAAACTGAAGTGTGCGGACTCCAAAGTGCAGATTTGAAGTGCGATTGTGTCACAGCTTAACAACGTAAGCTGTCACAAAGTCAGAATGTGCCCTCCGAAGACCACATTCCAAGGCCGATTGCGTCACTGTGGCACGTTGAAGGCCGACGTAATTTGAAAGTGACGTCAGATGCGCCCACCATTTCCCGGGAAAATTAAGTGTACATCTGATGGACACTTCGCACCTTACTATATCCCAGAATCACTTGCATGCAGATGACGACGGTGTTTCTATTCAAAGAACAGGGCGGGTGAGAGTTCTGTGGGGGAATTCACATTGAAATGTAAGTATTGTGTTTTCATTTACTAAAACACCTAGCAAAAGTGTTAAAAGCCAGGTTTTTTTGCACAAAGCCCACAAAAAATAAGACAACCATTATATAAGGTAATAGTCTTTCCCTTTGTTGTGTTTTTGTGGTGTTGTCATTCAAGATATATCTACAAATGTTTTAACCAAACTTTAGCACTTCAGTGTAGCACTGCTTAAACAAATTTTCTAATATTAAAAACCCAAACCTATATTTATAATAATCGTATGCATTTTCTTTTGTATAGGACTTACAATTATTTAAAATTATCATTCTGCTAAAATACTTAAAAATAAAAACTAAAACAAGCACGGGTCCAATTTTGTAAATCCGCAAGAGCTGCACTGTTCCAATTAACAAAAACCGCACATTTGCTCTGCCTTAGGATTGCAAGTGTCCTGGGACAGCTGAGGGAGTGAGTGTCCTGGGACAGGTGAGGGAGTGAGTGTCCTGGGACAGGTGAGGGAGTGAGTGTCCTGGGACAGCTGAGGGAGTGAGTGGAAGCTGCTGGAGCTGCTCAGGGAGGACACCAAACTCCAGAGAGAGACAGAGGAGAGAAGAGCACAGGAGAGCAGTGAGAGAATGGAGAGACAATAAATTATTTATTAACCCTTCTCTCAGAAAGAGAAAAGCAAAAAAAAAAACATTAAAATTACAACAATACAATATCTAAATTTAAAATTCACAATGAAAACTAAACAACCTAATTTATCTTTATTATATAATTGTTAAAAAAGTTAAAAACTAAATGAATAAGTTCTATACATTATTCATTTTTGTAGTGTTTTTATTTGTTTCATTTATTTGTAAATGAGCCTGAGTACTTTCTGTACATTTTGTATTTTTGTTTTGCAAAATCACATACATAAACAAAATTTAAAAAACAACTTACAAAACATACTTCTATAATCAGCTTACAAAACATTCTTCTATAGATTTATTTTGTTGTCCTGTAAATACATTTTTTACACATTAAAACAAATAGTTCAATACATTACTGAAAGTAATTTTTACAACTATTTACAACATAGCTTAGGTTTAACATCAGAAAAACAATATTAGTTTTGAGCCGAGTCCAGCCTCCGTGTGTTCTGGGGTCTTCAGGAGGTGAATCTCTTGGTGAATGGCCAGCACCTCCTCAGTGACTCGGAGGACAATGTGGTGACAGTGGAACGAGGCACATGTTAAACACTCTGGAGATCACTCTGTATGATGTACCACTAACAGACAGAAGAGAAGCACCAGGGTCTATATTGTGGCACCTGTTCACTTCTCAGAAGATCCAGCAGCACTCTCAGGGCCTCCCTGCTCAGCCCAAAACCATTAAACACCTGCCCAGCACTGCCACATTCAGCTTTATCCTGCGGTACATGGATCTGGTCTGATTTCGGGAAAGAAGGAAAAGAGAAACAGTTTAGAGCTATTACAAAGTAATTAGTAGAAGAAATATTAAGATACTTTAGTAAACTACTTTCAGTAACCTCTGGTGTCGCAATTTGGAAATCCTGTGAAGGCGGAGCATCCTTCATGCATTTCGGAGGGACCTTTGTGCACTTTGGAGGCCTGGCCTTCAAAGTCCATGGCCTGTGAAGTGTGCACACTCAACTTTGGGACAGAGCTGCAGATAACTTGATCTTGACCCTTAAGATACTTTAACTAATCCTGTCATGTAACAAATCTGCTTCAAAGAAAAAAATTACATGAATTGCTAACATTGAACTAAAAATGTAAATCGCGAATATAAATAATTTTGAATCATGTAAAAAAAAAATAAGTTTGTCTAATTTCACTCGCACTGAGTAGAATCCACCAGTATGGTCACAAGGGCTGGCAGCAGAGAATCACATGATAACAAAGAGTCCAGGGTCATACACAAGGGATCAAACTAACAGGAAGAAATGTAGCCGGGGCAATACAATACAAGAAGAGGCCAGAAGCCGTATTAAATTGGGGAGCTAAGAGGAAACACCTGTGCTAGCAATCAGTCCCAGGCATGGGAATTATGGGAAATGAAGTCCATGAACGTTAGTACTCAGGAGAGGGTTCCATCCGGTGGCGATCGGAGAGAGCCACAGAGATCTGATTTGTGACAGAGCCCCCTCCATGCAAGCGACACCTGAAGTGAGGAGGTATTCGATGCCAAGGTCTTCCACAGGAGTGTGGAGTTGGCTTGTGAGGGTGAGCTCTATGGAATTCAGCAGTGAGTGAAGGATCCAAGATATCCTGAGCATTGACCCAGGATCTTTCCTCGGGGCCATACCCCTCCCAGTCAATGAGGTATTGTATTAACCTGCCCCGGCGTCGGGAGTCCAGGATTTCCTGGACCTGGTACGCCTTCGCCCTCCATCCACGGTGATGGGAGGGGGACTCTTGTTCACAGCCTCCTCCTGGTCCCTCTCTCCTCTCGGACCACCAGCAGGCTTGAGCAGAGAAACATGAAAAGTGGGTGAGATACGATAATTGGGGGAGAGCCAATTGGTAAAATACTGGTGTAATCTGTCTAATGATTTTGAATGGACCCACATACCTGGGAGTTAATTTCCTGCATGGGAGCCGAGGGCGATGATCTTTGGTGGAGAGCCAGACCCACTGACCGGGGGTGTAAGCAGGGTTTGGCCTTCTGTGATGATCGGCTTGTTCCTTTACTCTGCGGATGCCACATTGAAGATGCACATGAGCAGTATTCCATGTTTTCTCACTTCTCTGGAGCCAGTCATTTATAGCAGGTAGCTCTGAGGGTTCTCAGGACCAGGGAAACAGGGTTGGTTAGAATCCGAGCACACATTGAAAGGGCGTAAGGCTGGTGGATGGCTTGTTGAGAGAATTCTGTGCATATTCAGCACATAGAAGAAAACAACTCCAGTCGTTCTGATTGTGATGGTAGTAGGAACGCAAGAAGCGTGTAAGTTCCTGGATCAGTCTCTCCACCTGTCCATTCGACCGTGGGTGATATCCGGAGGTAAGACTGACATTATTGTTGAGGTTTTTACAGAATGCATACCACACCTAGGAAGTGAACTGAGGATCACGATCTGAGACAATGTCCTCAGGAACAGGAACTGAATGGTGGGGGTTATACCTGGATGGCCTGCACTTGGAGAGTTATGGACCCATTGCATCACACGTTGACGGATACTTAGTGGAACATAGGTGCATTCAGGAGGACATTCTGGTGGAGTGTTCTCACTGATCTGTGCCTCTGCGATCTCTGTCATGATATCCCACTGGATGGGGGCAAGAATGAGGTTAGAAGGAATTATGGGTTCATTGGATGGAGGAATCAGAGAAGATTCCAACTGCCTAGAGAGAGTGTCTGCCTTGACATTCTTTGAGCCTGGACGATAGGTTAACACTCTGGGGTCTAAGGGGTTTTGGGGGCCTGGAGAAGTTTTGACATCCCCTGAATTTTGTGATTTTTTCAGTTGCTTATAAACATATACATGGCTAAAGTCTAATAACACTGTAATCAGCACAAACTGGGCTGCAATAATATGTAAATAGCATGTATGTACATGATTGGGTTTTTGAGAAAACAACATTTATGCGTGGTTAGTGAAAAACTACAATTTTGAAGTCAATGAAATAAGGTCATAAAACACATACAGAACATTTGTTCACAAGACTGTCAAACATTGACCTTGTAGCCTAGATTTTTTGCTTCAAAATGATGTGAAAATCATCTTGTTTACTCACCAACAGAAAACAATAGATTGATTTAAATTTTCTAAGACACTTTTTGTTTCGAAAGGGCATATGCGAGTAGGCGTGATTAACCATGAATATTTCTGTGATTCACACCTGAGAAGACAAAGGCCAGCATAATGAGCTGCATAATGAGCCTTTCAGCCAGGTGTGTGACCAAAAATGAATAATTACAAAAAAAAACTTAATCACAAAATAAAAATATATTTTTATGTTTGTAGTTTTTTTAGAATATATTTAATTATCCCACAAAATAACTTGAGATTCACTTGCGAGTGCAGTTAAACAGTTTATTAGGAACAATCAAAGCTGACTTTCAAAGCTGAATTTTTAGCATCATTACTCCAGTCACACAATCCTTCAGAGATCATTCTTATATTCTGATTTGCTACTCAAAAAAACATTTATTATTATTATTATTTTTTTTTTGATTAATTGAAAGAACAGCATTATCATCATTTGTAACATGATTATTGTATTTATCATCACTTGTGTGCTAAATAAATGTTTTAATTTCTATATAAACTGACTCCCAGCTTTTGAATGGTATAGTGTATATTGTTACACTTGGAGTAAGACTAGAGTAATGATGCTGAATTTAGCTTTGGTCACAGGAATAAATTAAATTTTAAAATATATTCAAATAGAAAGCAGTTATTTAAAATAGTAAAAATATTTCACAATATTACTGCTTTAGCAAATGCAACTTTCTGTATTTTGGATCAAATAAAGGCAGGCTTGGTCAGCAGAAGAGAATTCTTTTCAAAAACATTAAAAATCTTACTGTTCAAAAGTTTTTACTGGTATTGTGTCATGTTGAAATATAGAAATGAACATCACATACCTGGCACATACCTCATATTACTTTTATATTGTATTGCTGTCTATGTTATATGTTAGAACATAAAATAAATAAATAAAAAAAAACCTTCCTGGCATCATGAAACATTGACATGATGTGAATGAAACTTCATAATATTTCACTTGATTATACATTTAGTCAGGACTTATATTTTGGAAAAAAAGTCTAACTAGTAAAATCTGTACAAGTTATATGAAAACTAATACAAGTAGATTAATAAGAAAAAAGACTTACTCATGTTTTTGCTCTCTGCTGGGTCAAGCCGCTTCATTCTTTTTTCTGAGGTAATCCAAATCTTCTTCCTCTCAGCATGTCTTCTTGGGGTGAATTATGTACCGGTATTATTCCTCTCAGTGTGAAGCGGACAGTAAAATAAAAATAAAAAACTTGAAGAACGGTCTCACTGCTTTGTTTGCTGTCATGTGGGCGTTTACATGCCGCGAGCTTCACGTTGTCTATTATAATATCAATAACGCGTTCAGCGAGTGGACGTGATCGCATTAGATATAATGAAGAGAGACGTGAAAGACTGTACATCGCGTTGTTTTCATATGGATTACTTTATCACAGAATATTTGTTTTCGACTTGCTTAGTTTAAAAGTAGACATGTCAAACTTTCTATAGATATATCTCTCATGTCTCTTTGTTGAGTATTTGCTGAGTCACAGTTCATTTTAATGACGCATTTCAAAATGAAGATCACGCAGAACCAAGGCGGCAGACATCGCACCCTGTATGTTTTCTTTATTTTATAAATGTACAAAGTTTTGTTGTTATTATGTGTGTATACAAATAAATTTAGGCCCTTTACAGATTCGACTGATGTATTGCTCTTATCTGTATGATCACAACTGAAAGTGTAATTTAAATTATTTTCGGGGTTATCAGGAGAAGATGCCACAAAATGCGTATCCGTGTTGATTGACTCCAGGGGGTTAACTTGAAATTGAAATGAGTGAAGAATAGGGACCAACTTGGCTGTCGTGGGCTGAGTCATTTGGCTGATCTGAGGTACTCAAGGTTGCGGTGATCCGTTAGAACAACAAAGGGAAGTTTGGTCCCCTCCAACCATTGACGCCTTCATGGCTAGAAATTCCCGATCTCCCACATCATAATTCTGCTCTGCAGAGTTGAGTTTATGAGAATAGAAGGCACAAGGAAAGCATTTGAGTGGATTACCTTGTCGCTGAGAGAGTATGGCTCCAATACTGGTGTTGGATGCATCCACCTCCACAGTAAATTCTAATTCTGGGTCAGGATTATGACAAATGGGCGCAGAGGTGAAACGTTCCTTCAACTGTTGGAAGGCCATGGTAGCAGGGGAAGACCAGCGCAGACGATGTCTGTTTCCTCTTACCATGGAGGTGAGAGGTGCTGTGATGGTTCTGAAGTCACAAATGAACCCTCTGTAGAAATTTGCAAAGCCCAAGAAGCGTTGTAGTTCCTTTACAGTAGTGGGTTGAGGCCAGTTGACTGTACCTTTTTATCATCCAAAGCTACCCACTCTGCACTGATGATGTAACCAAGGAAGGATGTCTGGTGAAACTCACATTTCTCAATCTTGGCATACAGTTGATTATCTAGGAGTCTCTGAAGTACTGCCCATACCTGTTGCACATGTGAGTCCAGGGTATCAGAATAAATTAAGATGTCGTCAATGTAGACGATGATCCATCGGTTCAGCATGTCATGAAACATATCGTTAATGAACACCTGGAAGACTGAAGGGCTGTTGACCAATCCGAATGGCATAAGAACGGCATCACAAAACCAAGATGGCGGCGCGTACACATCGCGAGGCTCAGTGTCTCTCCAGTTTTTGCAATTTTGCAGTATTTTTCCTGCTCATCTCGGGTCTGTTCATACTGAACAGCTTTGCTTTAACATCCTACACCCAACAGGAGCTTTTGGATATTGGTGAGGACTTTTCCAACAGTTTTATCACCAGTCTTCGATTGATCCCTGAGATCTCCAGAACACCTGAGGCTATGCATTCTACCCAGTCAGGCGGAAGTGCTCGCAGGCGGGGGAAACGCGGAGGTCTAACAGCTAAGCTAAAGCTAACACCGCTCCGGCTCTCTTTACCCAAGCATTTTCCTCACTAATGTGCGGTCACTGGTGAACAAAATGGACAAGTTATGACTTTGCATCACCCACAGTAAAAGACTTTTGGATTGCAATGTCATAGTTTTCACAGAAACATGGCTACACAGCGACGTACCCAATAATGCTATTGAGCTAGCCGGACACTACACGCTCCGGGCAGACTCCGGCAAAACAAAAGGTGGTGGATTGTGATTTTATGTTAACAAAGCTTGGTGTACGAACACTGTCATTTTTGGGAGACACTGCTCAGCTAACCTAGAGTTTCTCATGGTTAAATGTAGACCTTTTTATCTGCCACGGGAGTTTACTTTCACCATTATAACCACAGTCTATATTCCCCCCAGTCTATGTGACCCCCCTCCCCCACCTCGGACAGTCTGATCACCTTTCTTTGTTTCTCACCCCTAAGTATTCACCCCTCATCAACCGTGTGAAGCCATCAGTGAGGACCATCAAAGTGTGGCCAACTGGAGCAGGCTCTTTACTTCAGGACAGATTTCAATACACGGACTGGAGTATGTTTGCTTCTCAGGCTGCCTGTGGCTTTTTCGCACGGACATTGATATCTATACCTCCTCTGTACTGGATTACATGAACACCACCATTGATAGTGTTACAACAGAAAAGCAGATCACAACGTAACCTAATCAGAAGCCATGGATGAACAAGGAGGTGCAACTTCTGTTGAAAGCCCGCAACACTGCCTTCAGGTCAGATGACGCTCAGGCCTACAGCAAATCCAGGGCTAACCTGAAAAGGGGCATCAAAAAGGCCAAGTACTGCTACAGGCTGAAGGTAGAGGAACACTTTTCCAACTCTGACCCCCGACGCATGTGGCAGGGCATACAGATCATCAGTGATTACAAGTCAAGCAACTCCACTCCAGTGGTCACAGACGTCTCCTTCCTTAACGAGCTAAATGACTTTTATGCTCGTATCAACAGCGACAGCAAGGAGACAGCCAACAAAATCACACACTCAGCAAACCACCAACCCCAAAAACTCACCTCCACAGATGTCCACACTGCATTGAACCGGATCAACGCACGCAAGGCTGCTGGCCCAGACTGCATTCCAGGTTGTGTGCTTAGGGCATGTGCAGAGCAGCTTGCAGGGGTCTTCACAGATATTTTCAACCTGTCCCTCACCCAAGCAACTGTGCCAACATGTTTTAAGTCCACATCCATTGTGCCAATACCGAAACACTCCTCCCCGATGTGCTTAAATGACTACCGCCCCGTAGCACTTACACCCATCATTATGAAGTGCTTCGAGCGACTGGTCCTAGCACACCTCAAGGACTGCCTCCCACCCACACTGGACCCACACCAATTTGCCTACCATAGAAATAGGAGCACAGAGGATGCAGTATGCACAGTGCTGCACTCTGCATTCACACACTTGGACAGTAACAACATATATGTACGGATGTTGTTTGTTGACTTCAGCTCAGCATTTAATACTGTCATTCCCTCCAAGCTGACCACAAAACTTGGAGACCTGGACATTAACACCTCCCTCTGCAACTGGATTATGGATTAACTAGATTAACTTTTTGACCAACAGACCTCAGCATGTTAGGTCAGGCCACACCTGCTCCACCACCATCACACTCAACACCCGCGTACCACAGGGCTATGTGCTGAGCCCATTCCTCTACTCCCTGTAAACCCACAACTGCAAGCCTGTGCATGGATCCAACTCCATCATTAAGTTTGCAGATGAAACCATGGTGATTGGCCTCATCAGAGACAACGATGAGACTGCCTACAGGGAGGAGGTACAGCACCTGGCCACATGGTGCGCTGACAATATCCTGCTCCTTAACACCAGCAAGACAAAGGAGCTCATTGTGGACTTCAGGAAGAAGAAAGGAAGCATGCATGACCCCCTCCACATTAACGGGATGGTTGTTTAACGTGTTTCCAGCTTCAAGTTCCTGGAGGACCTGTCCTGGACTAAACACAATCAAAACACCATATAAACACCTCCAGCCTGGTCAAGAAGGCTCACCAGCCCCTCTTCTTCAGTGTTTTTCAGAATCAGAATCAGAAAGAGCTTTATTGTCAAGTATGCTTACGCATACAAGGAATTTGTTTTAGTGACATAAGCTTCCAGTACACAGAGACAACAACAACAAAAAACAAATTGCAAATAAATAAATTGTATGAACAGTTGTGCTATAGATGACATTGGAATAGAATAGAGTAAGATGCAGAGATGTACTTGGATGGAGGGGCTTAACAAATAAATATAAGAATATTGCAAATTTTTTGCATAAGTGGGGAACATTTAACTGTTCATGAGGTAGATTGCCTGGGGGAAGAAACTGTTCTTGTGCCTGACTGTCCTGGTATTTGCGGCTCTGAAGCGCCGGCCAGATGGAAAAAGTTCAAAAAGGGGGTAACTTGGATGAGAGGGATCCAGAGTGATTTTCTGAGCCCTTTTCCTCACTCTGGATGTATACAGTTCTTGAAGGGTGGGCAGGGGAGCACCAATAATTCTTTCAGCAGTCCGAACCGTTCTCTGTAGTCTTCTGATGTCTGATTTTGTAGCTGAACCAAACCAGACAGTTATTGAAGTGCACAGGACAGACTCAATGACGGCTGAGTAGGACTGTTACAGCAGCTCCTGTGGCAGGTTAAACTTCCTCAGCTGGAAGTACAACCTTTGTTGGGCCTTTTTAACAATGGAGTCAATGTGATTGTCCCACTTCAGGTCCTGAGAGATGGTGGTTCCCAGGAATCTGAATGACTCCACTGTTCATGATGGTGAGTGGGGGGAACAGCACTGTGGCTGCAGTGGAGTCATTTTTAATCTAGATTTAAACAGAGGAAGTATGTCTGAACCCCGAACATTATCAGGAAGGCTATTCCAGAGTTTGGGAGCCAAATGCGAAAAAGCTCTACCTCCTTTAGTGGACTTTGCTATCCTAGGTACCATCAAAAGTCCAGCGTTTTGTGACCTTAGGGAGCGTGATGGGTTGCAGCTTGGTAGAAGACTAGTTAGATATGCAGGAGCTAAACCATTAAGGGCCTTATAAGTAAGTAATAATATTTTGTATATGATACGGAACTTAATAGGTAGCCAGTGCAGAGACTGTAAAATTGGGGTAATATTATCCTATTTTCTTGACCTGTTAAGGACTCTAGCCGCTGCATTTTGGACTACCTGTAGCTTGTTTATTGAGGATGCAGGACAACCACCTAGCAGTGCATTACAATAGTCCAGTCTAGAGGTCATGAACGCATGAACTAGCTTTTCTGCATCAGAAACAGGTAACATGTTTCATAGCTTGGCAATGTTTCTAAGATGGAAGAATGCTGTTTTTGTAACATGGGAAATATGATTTTCAAAAGACAAGTTACTGTCTAATAAAACACCCAGATTTTTGACAGTAGAGGAAGTAACAGTACATCCGTCTAATTGCAAATTGTAATCTACAAGATTCCTGTGTAATGTTTTTTTGGTCCAATAAGTAATATCTCTGTCTTATCTGAATTTAATAGGAGAAAATTATTGGTCATCCAATCTTTTACATTTTTAACAGACTCTGTTAGCTTAGATAATTTAGAAGTTTCACCTGGTCTTGTTGAGATATATAGTTGAGTATCATCAACATAACAGTGGAAACTAATCCTGTATTTTCTAATGATATTACCAAGGGGCAACATGTATATTGAAAATAGCAGAGGAACTAGGAAAGATCCTTGTGGCACTCCATATTTTACTGGTGATAATTGAGATGACTCCCCATTTAAATAAACAAAGTGGTAGCGATCGGACAGGTAGGATCTAAACCATCTTAAAGCCTGCCCTTGGATACCTGTATAGTTTTGTAATCTATCTATGAGTATGTCGTGATCTATGGTGTCGAACGCAGCACTAAGATCAAGTAAAACTAGCAATTAGATGCAGCCTTGGTCTGATGCAAGAAGCAAGTCATTTGTAATTTTAACAAGGGCAGTTTCTGTGCTATGATGGGGCCTAAACCCGACTGAAATTCTTCATAGAGATCATTTTTTGCAGGTAGGAGCACAATTGAGCAGACACAACTTTTTCTAAAATTTTAGACATAAACGGAAGATTTGAAATGGGTCTGTAATTTGCCAGATCACTAGGATCTAGTTGTGGTTTCTTAATGAGAGGCTTAATAACCGCCAGCTTGAATGGTTTTGGGACGTGACCTAAAGATAATGACGAGTTAATAATATTGAGAAGCGTTTTTTCTGCTACAAGTAACAAGTAACAAGTAACTCTTTCAGTAATTTAGTAGGTACAGGATCTAATAAACATGTTGTTGGTTTAGATGCAGTGATAAGTTTATTTAGCTCTTCCTGTCCTATAGTTGTAATGCACTGCAGTTTATCTTTGGGTGCGATGGATAAAACTAAAGTATTAGACGCTGTAGAATCTACATTTGTTATTGTATTTCTGATGTTATCTATTTTATCAGTGAAGAAATTCATAAATTCATTACTATTTAACTGTGAGGGAATATTTAGATCGAGTGGCATCTGGTTATTTGTTAATCTAGCCACTGTGCTAAATAAAAACCTTGGATTGTTTTGGTTATTTTCTATGAGTTTGTGGATATGCTCGGCCCTGGCAGTTTTTAGAGCCTGTCTATAGCTGGACATACTGTTTTTTCACGCAATTCTAAAGAGTTAGTTTTTCTCCATTTGCGCTCAAGAGTTTCTTTCTTGAGAGCGTGGGTATTACTGTTGTACCATGGCACAGTACGTTTTTCTCTAACGCTTTTCAATTTGATGGGGGCAACAGCTTCTAATGTATTAGAGAAGATAGTGCCCATGTTGCCAGTCATTTTGTCTAGTTCATATGTATTTATGGGTACACAGAGCAGTTGAGATAAATCAGGCAGGTTATTTGTGAATCTGTCTTTGGTGGCTGGAACAATAGTTCTGCCTGGACGATAACATGAAGCTATATAGTTATTATCATCAATACGCAGAATGCATGATACAAGGAAATGGTCAGTAACATCATCACTTTGAGGTACGATATCTATGTCAGTAAGATCGATTCCATGCGATATAATTAAATCTAGCGTATGATTAAAACGATGAGTGGGCCCGGTGACATTTTGCTTTACTCCAAAACAGCTTAATAAGTCAGTAAACGCAAGTCCTAATGCATCATTTGTATTATCAACATGAATGTTAAAATCTCCGAAAATTAGCGCTTTATCAGTGGTAACCAACAGGTCTGAGAGGAAATCTCCAAATTCTTTTAGGAATTCTGTATATGGCCCTGGTGGTCTATACACAGTAGCCAGAGAAAGAAATACAATAGATTTCTTTTGCATATCTGACAGTGTAACATTAAGCAGAAGTATTTCGAATGATTTAAACCTGTATCCTGTTTTCTGGGTAACATTGAGAATATCACTATATATTGTTGCAACACCTCCCCCACAACCAGTCTAATGGGGCTCATGTTTATAACAGTAATTTGGTGGAGTAGACTCATTTAGACCAATATAATAATTTGGTTTTAGCCAGTTTTCAGTCAAGCAGAGTACATCAAAACTATTATCTGTGATCATTTCATTTACAATAACTGCTTTGGGTGTGAGTGATCTAATGTTTATGAGCACAAACTTTAAAAATTGTTTTTGTTCATTTATTTTGCAATTTTCTGGTTTAATCAAGATCATATTTTTTCTAGATCCTGCAGTAGATTTATATTTTGACCTCACTATTCGGGGAACAGACACAGTCTTTATAGATTGGACAGCGCAAGTACTTCTAACATTTAAGCGGGTAGAACAAAAGCCATCATAGCAGTTATTTGAGAATTGGCTTACTAGTCAAATGAAGTGTAGAGTCCTGGAGATGTTGTCCGAGAGCAGTTCTGCTCCGACTCTGCTGGGGTGCAGGCCATCAGCGCGAAAAAGCCTAGGACGCTCCCAGAAAATATTCCAATTATTAACAAAGAGCAGTATCTGTTCTTTACACCATGACAATAACCATTCATTTAGAGCAAAAGTCTACTGAACCTTTCGTGTCCTCGTCGATACGTGGGCAGTGGTCCTGAAATGATGATCGTTGCCGCGGGCGTCGTGCTGCGAACAGTCTCGAACAGGCTCCTGAAGTCCCTCTTCAGCGTCTCCGTCTGCCGCTGCGTGGTGTCGTTAACCCCGGCACGACCGTTCTGGGGCTCTCGTTGGCCTTCAGGATCCCGGGTATCTGCGCAGAAACATCGAGAACACGAGCACCAGGGAAACAGTGAGTGTGCACTTTACCTTCAGCTAATGTAGCATGGACGTGTCGGACGATGGAGTCTCTGACGATCACAGCGTCGCGTTCTGTCTCGCGGAGGGGAGAGAAGCGGTTCCGTGTGGAGATCTCGAAGACCGGAGGGGGAGAAGTCATCGCCCGGGCCCTGGCTCGCGTCCTCCTTTGTGGATGCACCCAGGGTCCGTGGTGTCTCGGCGCTGGAGTGAAGGACATCTGGGCAGATCGCGTCCTGGGTGCGACGGGGCTGTGCAGAGAAACACACAGGGTGGAGGTGGTGGGGCTGTTAGTAGCGCACTGCATACTTACCCTGGACTTGTGTGCATCAGCCCGGGAGGTTTCCAGTGCGGCTATCCGCTCTCTCAGCTGGGCCTTCCTCTGCTCCAGGACCCGAATCTGCTTCTCCACCGAATGCAGCTCGAACGTGTCGTCACCTGCACTCAAATGTAGACAAAGATCCGCCATTAAATCAAGTAACAGTGAGTAAAGCAATTGTAATGTGTGTGAATAGAGTATTAGCAATGAACGCGGGTTTAGCGACAACCACGCTAGTGATGCTAATGGGGCTATAAGCTACTAGCAGACTCGGGAAATCAAAATAAAACTAGTGATAACAAGGTGCTCTGATTGTTTTTGTTGTAGAACACGATAGAGGATATATTCACACGTTATAGAAACGAAAATGATGGTGTATAAAATAGATTTCAACAATAAAAAATAGACGATAGAGAAATAATGTGACGGAGCTCAAACTAGAGGCATACGGCAGCAACAAACAGGAAGTGACGTATATACTGAGTAATCCATTTGCACACTGAAATATTTTCTATGGACTTTACTGTCCATTGCACTAGTGTAATTGATGTTCATATGTTCATAGTTTCTGCCTATAGTGTACATACACTTTTACATAATCCATCTGTATAGTATGTTCATAGTACACCTATCTGTATATCATGCTGATAGTACTTAAAATCTGTAAATTATGTCCATAATACTGCCTTATCTGTATATTTATTGTACATTTGTAACATATTGTAGACCTTATATATTCTGTACTTACTGCTTATTGCACTTCTGGTTAGATGCTAACTGCATTTCGTTGCCTTGTACCTTACATGTGCAATGGCAATAAAGTTGAATCTAATCGAATCTAATCTAATCTAATCTAATCTAATCTAATCTAATAACAATATATTTTCTTAGTGCCTGGATGTTGTTGAGAAGGCAGTCTTCCATTCGTCCCCCTCCCAAATGCGAATTAGGTTTAAGGCACTGCAAAGGTCGAGTTTTGTGAAGTACTTAGCAGTGCAAAGTTGTTCCAGCGCTGCTGGAAGTAGTGGCAGGGTATAGCAGAATTTGACTGTTACTTCGTTGATATTTTGGTAATTTATGCATGGTCTGAGACCTCCATCCTTTTTCTTGATAAAGAAAAAGCCAGCTGATGCAGGTGAGGCAGATGGTCTAATGAACCCCTTTGACAATTCTTCCTAAATATAAGACTTCATGGCCTCAGATTCTGGTTGAGACAGAGGGAAAATTCTACCTCTAGATGGGGTTGATCCTGGAATCATGTCAATAGACCAGTCATTGGGTCAGTAAGGAGGTAGTTGTGAGGCTTTGGTCTTACTGAAACTTCGGTGAGGTCATTATATTTTCAGTGGGTAACCCTGGCACAGGTGAGTTCACTGTAGATTGGGCTGTTCGTGAAGAAGGATGAGATCAAGTGGTAAGTAGAAAGTTATGTTGACAGGAATCAGACCATTGAAGAATTTGTTTTGTTGTCCATGAAATCCAAGGATTGTGTCTCTCTAGCCAGGGTAGACCCAGGATGATGGGATTCTGAGGAGATTCGATGACGAACAGATGAATGGTTTCTGTGTGAAGTATTCCAGTTTGGAGACACAGATCCTTGGTGACGTATTTGACTTGTCCTGAGCCCAAAGGACGTCCGTCTAAGGCTGCCACTGCCACCTGTGATTCACATGGAATAAGAGGAAGATTGTGAGTATTGGCAGACTTTATGTTGATGAAATTTCCTGCAGCCCCTGAGTCTATCAGTGCAACGATATTGGTACATCTTTCATTACACTTAAGGGTTACTGCAACTTCTAGACAGTTTGTAGATTTAAGATTGGGACTCACCGCAGGGAAGCCTTGAGAGGTAGGACGAGTAGGGCAGAAAGCTCTTAGATGGCTGGACAAACCAGAGTAGAGGCAAAGATGATTGCGAATCCTCCTCTCTCTCTTCATCAGTGTGGTGAGTGAAACCAGTCTGCATGGGTGGAAACTGTGTTTGTTCGAGGATGCACAGGAAGGTTGCGAGGGACACATCATGCTCGCATCAGATTATCAATGCGGATGGAGAGATCAATAAACTGTTCAAGGGTTCTCCCCTCATCACGACAGGCGAGCTCAGACTGCAATTCGGCTGTGAGTCCGTTGCGGTAAAGTAGCTTGAGTGGTTCATCCTCCCATCCTGATTGTGCTTCGAGGGTGCGGAATGAAAGTGCATAATCCGCAGCTGTGCTTCGTCCCTGTCGCATAACTACTAACCACTCTACTTTCCACCTTCTGAATGCTCAAAAACAACCCACCTAAACGAAACATAAAACAAACAAATCAAATAAAAGAAAAGACAGCCGCTTCCCCTCCCAAGCGGCGGTGGCCCAGTCCAAGATTAATGATTTCTGAAGGAGATTTCTTGCCATCTGAATTGGCTGATGCCTATACTGATTATTTTGAGAAAGTCTAAGTGTTATTAATTACATTATATTAAGTTTATATATATAAAACCATGCACAAGTATGCAGTCTTGGGTGAAGAGGGAGTAGAGGATTGGGCTCAGCACACAGCCCTGTGGTACACCAGTGTTCAGAGTGAGGGTGGAGAAGTTATGGTTGTTCAGCCTAACAGACAAATGCAAAGGGAAAGGCTTGTAACCAGATCACTGAGATTTGAGATCAGCTTGGATGAGATGACAGTGTTGGAATCAACATAAAGCATCCTGACTGTCACAACTGGACCTTGTTCTCCTTGTTTTCTGTGTTTTCTCTGTGTTCCCCTGCCCTGTTTCAATCCCTTGACCTAGTTTCTTTCTCCCCTTGATTACATTAGTCAGGTCATCTGTGTGTAAATTATGTCATTAGTCCCTCATTTGCGTTTGTATAAAGTCTCCTCATTCTGTTCCTTCAGTTACCAGTGATTGTTTCATGTAATGTGTGCTGCTTGTGTTTCCTTGTGTGTTTTTGGATTATTATTAAAGGATATTTCATTTTACTTCGTCTCCATTCCCCATCTCACACGAGAGCCCTGAAACTGATATACAGTAGTCAAGTCGCTTTAGACAACACAGATTATTTCAAAGCAGTTATAGGAAAGCAATAATTCAATGATGCAAACCAAATTTAGTTCTGCTGTAAAGCACCTCTTAAAAGACAGTAGTAAACAGTCATTATTCAGATGAAATCAGTTCATTGTTCATTCAATAACTGTGTAAAGTTAATCAATTTTGGAATAGGTTTAATTAATCTATAAAGCAGCTCTGGAGAAAAATGTAATGTCATCATCCAGCTAATAGTGGCCAACAACGTCCAGTCAAGTCAATAATATTGCAATATATTAAGTGTTACCAACTAAGTAAGCCAAAAGGCGACAGTGGCAAGGAACCCAAACCCAATCGGTGACAGAAATGTTGTTGCTACTGTTCTAGTGAGTTAGAGCTAAATGGAGAGCTGAGGCGATGGTATCCTCAGTTGACCTGCTGGGTCTGTAGGCAAACTGGTATAGGTCCAATGTTGGGGGCAGGCATGTTTTCAGGTGAGAGAGCACCAGCTTCTCAAAAAACTTGCCAATGATGGTAGTAAGAGCAACAGGGCAGAGGTAGCTTCATAAAGTGTTATTAATGTTTGTATAAACATGATGAAGGATGTTGTGTCCTCTTGTAGGGCAGGAAAATTTCTGATAAAATTTGAAGAATACTGTTGTCAAATTAGTGTGATTAAAGTCACTAGTGATAACAAAGGCTCTATCTGGATACATTGTTTACTGCTTGCTAATAATAGCACAATGTTCTTTCATGGCTATCTTAGAATTAGCAACAATCATATAAGAAAATAAAACAAAACTTAAAAAATAATAATAAAACAGTCATGGATAATCCAGGTAATGACACACAGTATTAAGAACAATGTAAACATATTTATTTATTTATTTATTTATTTATAAATTCAGCTGTTGTGTCTTATGTAAACATCTATTGCATGAAATACCTTATTCAGGGAAGTAATAATAATAAAAAAATAATAATAACTTGCAATTTTTTATAATCGCTCTTATTTTGTTCAAATTATTAACATTTTGTAGTCTGTTTGATTTATGTAAACTGCATGTTATGTGACAGCGGTGTGAGTGTTCATGGGTGTGTTTTATCTTATTTTGATTTGATTAAGAGCTTAAAATGTGTGTTGGATGAACAGTATATTAGGATGCATACTGCAAGGCCTATGAGAAAAACAGGCCTATAGTCAAACTCATTCATTGGCATTTTTATTATTTATGATATTGACCTATTTATTATAATATCTAAATATTGTGTACTGAATTATTTTATTTATAATTATATTCCATAAAGCTACTTATTAAACTGATTTTATTTAGAATATAATTACATCATGTTATGATTCTGACTAAGCACACGTCATGATCCTGGTCTAGGTCAGGGTGTAACATAAACAACAAACAATACTTCTTAGTTATTTGTATTTTATTTTATTTTATTGTTCTTTTGTTTGTTTTCATAGTGTTTTTTGTGTTTACAAACAATTTCTTAAGGAAAAAAGGGAACAACAAAACAGGAGAATTTGGATGCAAGCTAATTGCAAAACAATAAACAGACTAACGTTCCCACAAAGAACTACCTTCCTTATGGTTCAAACAATAGAAACAAATTATACAATAACATACCCATCTTCTTGTCTAATACATAAACAGGAGAAAAAGTTTTGGCTTTTTTGCTTTACAAAAAAGGCACTCACCCCCTACAGCTTCCCAAATAATGAAGAAGTTACAGTAAGGACCAACAGGATATTGAAGTTATTTACATGAAGGTCACACTGTATCAGAAGGGTTAAAGCACTCTTTTAATCATGAAGGAGAGGTCACAGATATCACAATCTGTCACACTACATTTACACAATCTAACACACAGTACAAACAGTCAGTTAGGAAAAAGCAAAGGGGCAGAGAGCTCCCTCCAGAGGAATTTATAGTCAAGTCAAGTCAAGTCATCTTTATTTATATAGCGCTTTAAACAAAAAAGATTGCGTCAAAGCAACTGAACATCAATTAGGAAAGCAGTGTGTCAATAATGCAAAATGACAGTTAAAGGCAGTTCATCATTGAATTCAGTGATGTCATCATGCAGCTCAGTTCAGTTTAAAATAGTATCTGTGCAATAATTTACAATCAAGTCAACGATATCGCTGTAAATGAAGTGTCCCCAACTAAGCAAGCCAGAGCCGACAGCGGCAAGGAACCAAAACTCCATCAGTGACAGAATGGAGAAAAAAAAACTTGGGAGAAACCAGGCTCAGTCGGGGGGCCAGTTCTCCTCTGACCAGATGAAACCAGCAGTTCAATTCCAGGCTGCAGCAAAGTCAGATTGTTCAGAAGAATCGTCTGTTTCCTGTGGTCTTGTCCCGGTGGGATCGTCTGAGACAAGGTCTTTACAGGGGATCTGTCTCTGTGGCTCTAGTCCTGGTCTCCGCTGTCTTTCAGGGCTGAAGAGGTCCTTTCTAGGTGCTGATCCACCATCTGGGCTGGATACATACTGGATCCGGGTGACTGCAGTGACCATCTGACTTGGATACAGACTGGATCTGGTGGCTACAGTGACCTCGGAATAAGAGAGAAACAGACTAATATGAGCGTAGATGCCATTCTTCTGACGATGTAGCAAGTACATCGGGTTTTATGGGAAGTGTTTCCGGTTCCGGTTTACCTAATTAATGCAGCCTAAAAATCCTTTAACGGATTTGGATATTAGAAGTGTATTAGTATGTTATGTGTAAGCCAGGTTAAAGAGATGGGTCTTTATTCTAGATTTAAACTGCAAGAGTGTGTCTGCCTCCCGAACAATGTTAGGTAGGTTATTCCAGAGTTTGGGCGCTAAATAGGAGAAAGATCTGCCGCCCGCAGTTGACTTTGATATTCTAGGTATTATCAAGTTGCCAGAGTTTTGAGAACGGAGCGGACGTGGAGGACTATAATGTAACAAGAGCTCGTTCAAATACTGAGGTGCTAAACCATTCAGGGCTTTATAAGTAATAAGCAAGATTTTAAAATCTATACGATGTTTGATAGGGAGCCAGTGCAGTGTTGACAGGACCGGGCTAATATGATCATACTTCCTGGTTCTAGTAAGAACTCTAGCTGCTGCATTTTGGACTAACTGGAGTTTGTTTACTAAGCGTGCAGAACAACCACCCAATAGAGCATTACAATAGTCTAACCTTGAGGTCATATGGTGTTCTATACATAATAGAAAGTACTTTTTACAACCATTTACAACAAAGCTTAGGTTTAACATCAGTTTGAGCCCGGCCCTGCCTCCGTGTGTTCTGGGGTCTTCAGGAGGTCAATCTCTTGGTGAATGGCCAGCACCTCCTCAGAGAATCGGAGGACAGTGTGGTGAAAGTGGAACGAGGGACATGTCAAACACTCTGGAGACCACTCTGTATGATGTACCACTGGCAGACAGACAGAAGAGAAACACCAGAGTCTGGATCGTGGCACACCATCACTGTTGCCGTTCACTTCCCAGTAGATCCAGCAGCACAGTCAGGGTCTCCCTGCTCAGAACAAAACCATTAAACACCTGTCCAGCACTGCCACATTCAGCTTCATCCTGCAGTACAGGGGTCTGCTCTGATTTAGAGAAAGAAGGAAAAGAGAAATTGTTTAGAACTATGACAACGTAATTAGTACAAGAAATATTGAGATACTTTAGTAAACTACTTTTAGTAACTACCAATACCATATTGGGGAAAAACCACTACTCATATTTAAAACTTTAGCTGAAGGGATAGTTCACCCAAAAATATAAATTACAAACCTGGAGCAACTGAAGGGTGAGTAAATGATTACAGGATTTTCATTTTTGGCTGAACTATCCTTTAAGTAAAAGTATTATCTTGCATACTCTAATATACTTAAGGTATTAAGAGTAAAAGTAAAGGTATGTGCAGCATTGTCTTGAAAAAAATAATTTGTCAGGATGGTTTTACATTAACAATACTGCTGCACTTCTGTGTATGTTGCAGTTTACTTCTAAATATGTTCAAGGTTATTCAATTTAAAGTTGCTTGACATTAAGCTGTACTATGCTCCAAAAAAAATAAAATACACAAACATGTCTAAATACCTACAAGACAATAAACTACATAAAATTGCACCTTTGTAAGATATCAGTCAGCTTTGAACTGCTATCATAGACGTTGGAACAGGGGGGGCGGGGAGGGCGGCTGTGTATTTTGTAGTATTAAGCATGTATCATTACATTATTCAAGTAAGCTCCAAGCCAGTACCTGCATTTAAAGTTGTAATCCGACAAAGATCGCAGCAAACCAGTGTAGTTTACCTGGCCTCGGTCTTGGCTAAGCCTGAGGTTCACCGTCTCCTCCATTATGAGTAAATCATAAAAACAAAAACGAGCAGTTCTGGCTCCACCTCTCCTGGCAGGACTGTCCTCTCGTCAGAGCTCTTCTCGCACCGTTGCTATGCGACAGAGCTCTAATCGGAAACACCTGGTAGCGGAATTAGAAAATCCTGTGAAGGCGGAGCATCTCACGCACTTCGGAGGACCCTTCGTGCACTTCGGAGGTCTGGTCTTCGAAGTCCGTGGCCTTCGAAGTGTGCACACTCAACTTTGGGACACAGCTAACGTGTTCAGGTGGAGGAAGACTGCAGGTTGCAGTCGAAACATGTCTATAATATACTATACTATATACTATAATATATACGCGCTGCTTCTGCTCTGCTGCCGCTTGTGGTGTGAACCCGGCCAAAATCTGTCAAAGTACTTACAGTTCTATCCAAAAATAAACTTTTTGGCCGAAATACAAAAACAACTTTAAATAATTTATACTGCTAGTTTAGCCTTAGAGATTTATTTATTATTAGTAGTAGTAGTCGTAATCTTATAACGAGGCCTATATATTGGCAGAAGAACGGATGTTCGGTGGCTCTTAGTGCAGATGGTAAGTAATTGTATAGTGTTTTTGACGTTTTCGCTGGCACACGAGCAAACAACTCAATATAGATAGGCAAATAGCATAGATTAATATAGGCCTAGCACACATAGCTACAGTATAGACATCTATGATCTGCGTCTTTTTTGTCTGTTTTCGAGAGTTTGCTCATTTACATTGTCTCTGTTAAGAAGTTTGCCGTATACATTTATGAATTATCTATAAGCTTTTTATGATGGGTAATGTATGTATTTGATGTGTCAGATATTCTGTGTATCAACATATAAAAGAGTTTTTTATGGAGGTAAGAGCTAATATAATAAATATAATTCGGATAATATATATATATATTTATTATTATTATTATTATTATTATTATTATTATTATTTTATGTTAAAATATGTCAAAGTACTTACAGTTCTACCGCAACCTCAAAAGCCTGCCATTTTCCTCTAATACATTGGAATGTTCAGCAGAAAACATGGTGTTGGCTACATAAAACCAATGTTTGAAATTGTAGAATTATTGTTCTTTTCAAGAAAAAACAAAATTGATTCAATTGGAACCAATTAACTGTACTCTGTCCAAAATACGCTGTTCAGTTGCACGCTGCCTCCTCTGCCGGTGTGAAAGAAAAATAGCCGCACGCTACTTCCGCTCTGCCTTCCTGTTGCTAACGCGCTGCTTCTGCTCTGCTGCAGCTTGCGGTGTGAACCCGGCCTAACAGCTCGCAGCCGGCTGCTACCGGAGCACCAGCAGCCGATCGCTTAGTGGTTTCCCCGTCGGAGTTTCCCAACAGCGACGGCTCCAAGCGAGGTAACGTTAGAGGGAGACCCAAAAAAGAGCCCACAACAGAGCCGATCACTTACAATAACAGCACTGCTCAAAACAAAAACGAGGGCATTTTCTCGTGCGGGGTTTGTGGTAAGATGTTTCCAGACGACGTCCAGTTGAGAAACCATGAGACACAGCACGGGACGTTCACCAGCGGCGTGAGCACGGGAGTGGAACTGGTCGCTGTGGACTGCATGACGATGATCTCTCATCCCCAGTCGAGGTTTCAGGAAAACGGTCTGCCCGCGGACAACCGTAAACGTGAGAGAACGAGATGACACGTCGCCTGTGATCTGTGCGGGAAGGTCTTCCGAGACGTCTACCACCTCAACCAGCACTAACTGTCACATTCGGGCGAGAAACCGTACGCGTGTCCGGTGTGCGGGCTGCGCTTCAAACGCAAGGATAGGATGTCTTACCATGTGCGGTCTCACGATCGTGGTGGATCGGTTGGTTGCTCGTTCCTGGTTCTTCCATTTTACACACCTGCTCTGGCTGCCATTACACGCGCTTGCTAACTGGAACTGGGCGCGTTCGTGACGTTCAACTCCCGGTATAACATTTTTTACAAAATAAAATAATGCAAAAAAAAATATCAATAAATAAATAAAAAAATCGATTTTTGAAAATTTAATAATCGATTCATACTCATCCATAACATACTCACGATTAATCAATAATCGATTTTTTTCACCACCCCTAGTCGTCAGTATATAATGTGTAAAGGAACGGACTGAGGACGCAGCCTTGAGGGGCTCCAGTGTTGACAGTAATGGTGGAGGATGTTATACTACCCACCCTTACTGCCTGTGATCTGTCACTAAGAAAATTATAAATCCAATGGATAAGAAGAGTTGGCACGTGAAGTTGTTGGAGTTTAGTGATCATGAGGTGACGTTGTATCGTATTAAAGGCGGAACTGAAGTCTATGAAAAGAAACCTGGCATAATGGCCAGGAGAATCCAGATGTTGGAGGAGAGTATGAAGAAGGCATGCAACAGCATCCTCTGTTCCTCTTTTGGCCCTGTAGGCAAACTGGTAAGGATCCAGCTGTGGTCCGACAACCGGAAGGATATTGTTTAATACCAGTTTCTCAAGACATTTTGCTATTATAGAGGTAAGTGCTACTGGTCTATAATGATTCAGTTCAGAGGGACGAGATCTTTTGGGTACAGGAATAATAGTGGCAGTTTTCCAGAGGGCGGGGACAGTTGCTGTCTGTAGTGACTCTTTAAAAAGTGAATAAAGGACAGGAGATAACTCCAAGGCACAGTTCTTGAGCAGTCTCCCGGTGATTCCATCTGGGCCAGGGGCCTTTCCAGTGTGGCACCTCCTGAGCTGCTGATAGACATCTCCCACCGTTAATGGGACACAATGTGGCTCTACAGGAGTGGGTAGGCTCCTGAGCATTCTTTCACATTCAGTGGTGCAATTTAGATTATCAAACCTGGCATAGAATTTGTTCAAGTCTTTGGCAAAAGAGCTGAGATCAGTAGATGTAGGAATGCTGGCATTTGAAGTGGTTCCAGTGAGTGTCTTCACCTTCTGAAAAGCCTGCCTGGTGTTCATACTACTGAAATCCTTTTCTAATTTGTCCTTATATGCAAGTTTTGCCTTTTTGATTTAATTTTTCACAGAGCGATTAATGTCTCTCAGTAAAAGCCACTCTTTGCAATTAAATGCTTGTTGTTTCTCTTTGAGTTTGAGTTTTATTTGACCGGTCATCCATGGTCTCGAGTTGGGATATCTTTTAACAGTTTTGACTGGAATACTAGTTGCCATGCAAAACTTGATGTAGTCAGTTATTATCATTATTTGTCTAGATCGCCGTCAAAAATACTCCAATCTGTACATGCAAATGACCCTTGAAGTTGTGCAGTTGTATCCTCTGTCCACTGGGTGATGCTATATGTAACTGGCTTTTCTCTCTTCAACAATTGTCTATATTGCGGGAGAAAAAAGATGATGTTGTGATCCGCGGAGCCTAATGGAGGCTGCACACGAGCAGTATAAGCATTGTTTATGTTCCCATAGCACAGATCTAACACATTATTTTTTCTAGTGGGGGAATCAACATACTGCTCAAAGGATGGAAGGCCACTGTCAAGTTTGCAGCTATTAAAATCCCCCATAATAAACACTGGAGCCTCAGGGTATTTATTCAGCATAACATGAACATTCTGGGCTGCTAGCTCAGCTGCCGCATTGGTATTAGCACCAGGAGGAATATAAACACAGCTGATAACCAGCGTGGAAAATTCCCGAGGGAGATAGTAGGGACGAAGCGAAACAGTAAGCATTTCAATATCAGGTGTGCAGACCCTATCATGGGTCTTGATGTTATTGCACCACCGGTCATTAACATAAACACAGACACCTCCACCCCTTTCCTTACCGGAATCACTCGTTCGGTCCGCCCGGATGATGGTGAAGTTATCCAACCTAACTTCTTCATCGGGAATGGAGTCCTTCAGCCACGTCTCGGACAGCGCGATGATGCAAGCCTCCCGAAAAGATTTTTCCCCTTGGCATCTAGCGTGTAAGATGTCCATCTTGTTCCGGAGAGATTGTACGTTAGCCATCACGACTGAGGGAAGGGGGGGTTTAAAAGGACGCCTCCGAAGCCTGGCGCGTGCCCCTCCTCGCCTTCCTCGTTTCCTCGGCTTGCATAGGATGTCAGCTGGAATTACATCCAATGGTGTTAAGCCATGAGTGGCAGAGCCTCGGAGAGAGAGGAGATCTTGACAGGAGTAAGTGATTTTGTTGCTGCTTTGCGTATCCAAGTGAAACGCTGCACCTCAGAGATCGCAAGTGATCAATAGAAAGATCACAATGATCCCTAGCATTTTTCCGACATAGATCATGTTATCCATGTTCTGAACTCACGCAGTACAAAACATAAAGAACTTAAACAAAAGGATAAAACAAACAAAACAAAAACTTAACATAGACAAGTGACTCAACACGGCACGAAAGGTACAGACTGTGTTGTCGCAGCAGAGCATGCGCCACCGAAAGCCATCATGCTTGTAAGTTCACACACCTCTTTAATGTTATTTTTAGTGATCTCCGACTGGCGAAGTCGAACATCATTTGCGCCGGCGTGAATAACAGTAACAATAACAGTAATCTTACTGTATTTACGTTTAGCATTAGCCAGCACTTTTAAATTTGCTAAGATGTCAGGCGCTCTGGGTCCCGGTAAACATTGGACTATGCTGGCTGGTGTCTTTATATTCACGTTCCGTACAATAGAATCGCCAATAACTAGAACACTTTCATCAGGTTTCTCAGTGGGTGCATCACTGAGTGGGGAGAACCTGTTTAATGTTTTGATCGGAACAGAAGAGTGGTGTTTAGACCCACGACTATGCCACCTCACAGTCACCCAGTTGCCCTGCTGCAGAGGTGCTGTTACCGGAACCAAACAATGTACAGGACTCCCTGAGCTAGACGCATCCAAAGCCATATCTAGAGCCCTCACATTCTTACTGTCCTCAATTAAAGTTTGGATGCGTGTCTCTAATTCTGAAATCTTCTCTGTCAGCCTAACTTTCCCTGCATTTATCACATGTGCATCCCTCATCACCGACAGAGATAGATAAACTATACATGTGGCAAGCAGTGCAAATAACAATAGCAGGAGAAGCCATGACTCACCGTGCTTGATGAAAGATTCTTACCACAGTTGTTTGATGAACTTGTGAAAACTGGAGAGAGAGAGTAACGAGAGAGAGGAGAGGAGGAAAGAAAACAGCGATAGGCACAAATGGAAACGCTAATGACAAGCTAACGAGTTCTAACGCGATGCAGGTGCACTGCACTCACGGATTTAAAATAAAAAGTGAACGATCAAATTAATCAGATTAGATTGATAGATAATATCAGAAATATGGTGGGAATTAAGTTATATTTTATCACTTTAAACAACAGAGAGTGATAGTAATATAAAGATTCTACAGAAAAACAAAGCTACACGGAGCTATCACCAGGCCTCTTCTCTGGTCCAACCAGCAGCCTCGCATTACATCCAGAACTAATCCTGAAGGAGGAAAAGGAAACAGCAGAAACAACAACAAAACCAAAGAAATACATCATTACATCACGGATGTAACACACAGTATGTTTCAATAAAGTAAAAAAAAAAAGGATATCAAGATATGAAAATCACTATTTATTTTTTTGTTTGAGCATGTTTTTCCCCCCAAATTTTTTTTTTTTTTTTTTTTTCACGAAAAATAATTGACACATTTAGGCCATTGTACCTGTATTCATAGAGAACAGCAGTTCTACAGTAGGTCTGTGAGGTTACGGCTGTGGCTTTATTAATTCTCTCTGATGTTGGTGGTAAGCTGTGAACCGGAGTGTAAGTCCTCCACCCGAGCTGACTGGATTATCAGCGTGGGATTGTTATTCTCCTGCAGCTGTCCTGAGCTCCAGCATTCGCTGCTAATCTCACAATCCTCAGCCGCTGCCTCAGTAATATTGATTGTTTAATATAAAGAGAGAAAAAAAAGGAAGTTGAATCATTGTCCTTTCAGGCATCCTGCCACATCCTGTTATGTAACACACATACAAGAATAATAAAAGGTTTTAATCGAAAGCCCATCATGACCTTCTGGCCAGTGCCTATAGAATATTGATTATTATTATTATAAGCAGATCATTTTTGACTGATCATAAACCTGACATCAGATGGTGAATATTGTTTTCTTTATAATATGTGGAATTTTAGATGCACTTATGATTTCTTATGATCACCATTACACTTGTGTATGTAGTAATGTGACAATTAATGATTTAATTTATTTGATCATAAAGTCTTTTGCTCCCCATGTGCTCCGTGACCCAGTTTCTGTCTCCTGTTGATTGTGTTAATTTGATTCCAGGTGTGTCTCGTTCTTCCCTGATTATCCTGTGTTTAAAAGCCCTAGTCCATTAGTGTTTGTTGGTTCTAAATGTCCATCCATGTGTTCCTATGCTCACCGTGTGTTTGGATTATTAAAGACTGTGATATTGAAGAACTCCTTGTTTCCCTAGTGAATTGTGACAGAAGAACTGACCATTACTGTAAGCAGAATCCCTTCTACTCCTGTTTGTTTTCTGTTTTTTGAAAAGTGTTTAGTTTTTTTCTGTTTTGTCCTGTTTGATCCTTTGGGCTAACATGGAGGAATGAGTGTTATTCAATGCCGTGGCTCAGGTGAATCCTGACCCTGTCAGTTAGGTGAGGGCTTTTGTGCCACTCGCCCTCGGCAGCTCCCTTGAGGGAGAAATCCTAATGACTCTGTTCTGGCTCAGGATAACTCCCAGAGCTCCCAGACACCACCAACCTTGACTGGAAGGAGGCAGTCATCTGTCATCTGGAGAGCTTCCAATCCCGATCTGGAACCCTTCTGCTGGCCATTCCCGAGTCAAGTTCGCCGGCGGTCCACCGGCCGCACCGTGCTGGCTGTGCTGTTTGTCACATTAATTAAAAATAAGTTAATTAAGAGACTTTTGTTTTAGACACCATATTGCCTGTTTCTGCTTTATTTCGACAACAAAAACAATTCCAAACACAGCCAGCCCATGCTGGGGAACATGATGGTGTTTCGTTCCTGAATGAATCAACAGTTTAAATTATTTGGTTCAATTGTAATGACTCACTTATTAAGAGTGACTTGCTGACACCTACAGGTGGTTTTAATTTCACATTTAAAGTGTGTGTGTATATATATGTGTGTGTATGTGTATATATATGTGTGTATATATATATATATATGGATATATATATATATATATATGTATATATATATATATATATATATATATATATATATATATATATATATATATATATTTATTTATTTTTTTTTTGGATTACTTTTTTTGGCTTTTTAATTTCAAATGAGAAACCTTTTTATGTCTTCTATATCAAAACATTATTTCTGCATTTGTAACTGCAGGTTAAATGCATTCATGTCCTGCATTAAACAGTAACAGCATTAAACTGTAATCTAAATGCCACTTCAGAGGAAGTTTCTGTGTTACCTCTGCATTGCAAAGATGAATTTTGTTAATACTGAGTTAATTTGCCTGGTAACAGCCCAAGTGTCTTATTATTCTAAATAACTGATTCCATTAATTAAAAACAACTGGTTTGAGATTTATAGGCCTATCCCAGGGGTGTCAAACTCAATTCCCCTTTAGAGTTTAGTTCCAACTCTGCTCCAACACACATACCATGTAGTTTTCACACAGTATTGACACACTGTTTTCCTAATTAATGTTGTTCAGTTGCTTTGAAACAATCTCTTGTTTAAAGCACTAAATAGATAAAGGTGACTTGACTTTTCAAATAAGCCTAAATGATTAGATTAGCTGGATCAGATGTGTTTAAATGGGGTTATATCTAAACTGTTCAGGGCTGTGGAAGTAATTTTTACTCTGAGTAAATTTTAAATGAGCTACTTTTTCCTTTTACTTGAGTAGATTTTTAGACTGGTACTTTTACATGTACTTAAGTAAAATTTCATTAATGTAATGGTACGTTTACTTGAGTAGAATATTTCTTTACTCTTTCCACCTCTGCTGGATTCTGATGGGTCAAATGCAGCATTCTGGACTCCTAACATTGTTGTCCATGTCAACACTCATCCAGGTTAATGAAACCACTTTTGTGTCTCATATCACACTTCTCATTTGCTCTCTCTTATTATACACAGCCACAGCTGACACCATCATGTTACTGATACTGACTGTATTCCTATAGTTTCTATAAATCCTATAACTGAGTTTCTTTCATTACCCGCTGCAAAAGCTCTTAAAATGACGTCTGAGATATTTAATGTTTCTGTAATGAAGGTTTAGTTTCCCTAAACAGAAGGTCTAAAATAATATATAAGAAAAGATTATAAAATAATTTCAACTCAGTTAAGTATTTCATGCAAACGTATTGTATGAAAGTTATTTGGTGAGGAGGGTTTTTTGTAAAAATGATGAGCTTACAGTGCATTACTTCTATATTAAAGTACAAGACATTAATTTTTATGGAATAACATTTTTTGGTGCCTCCTGCATAAAGGATGTGATTAATAATATTTGCTGCTAGACTTTCAGAGCTGCAAACAAAAAGGTTTACAGTCTCAGACTTAAAGTGGAGGAATGAGCAAATAACAAGGCTTCCTGCTGTGTACAGAGAGAGCTACTGCCCGCAGGTTTCTCCATCCCTGAAGTTCTTTAGAAGGACCCTGAGCACTGACATGGCTTTCAGCCTGCACTTGTAGTTTTGTTAGCAACCAGAAGGTGGTGTACAGGAACACAATCTCTGCACTGCAATCTCTTTCTCAAACCCAGTCAGTAAATCACATCTGTGAAGTGTGAGCTTTAGTGTTTGAATTTAGCCAGATCTATGAGTTGACAGAGAGCATGAGATAAAGGACTGATCAGCTCTGAATGGATGGAGGCTAGTACTAGTGACAAAGTGTTGTTGTGAAATGCATGTTAAAGGGATACTTCACCTCAAAATGAAAATTGTCATACATCACTTACCCCCATGTTGTTCCAAACCCATAAAATCTCTGTTCATCTTCGGAACACAATTTAAGATATTTTGGATGAAAACCTGGAGGCCTGAGACTGTCCCATAGACTGACAAATAAATAACAGTCTCAAGGTCCAGGAAAGGTATGAAAGACGTCGTCAGAATACTCCATTTTGTAAGCGAAGAAAACAAAAAGAACAACTTTAATCAACAGTTCCTTGTTGTCAATGGTCTCCTCTGTGTCTCTCATTATAAACGTATGCTGTGTATGCTCTTCTGTATCATCCTTCCCAGCATCCTTGTGGCGGGGATGATACAGAAGAGCATACGGTGATAATACGGTGACCGTTAACAAAGTAATTATTGAAAAAGTCATTATTTGTGTTTTCCTCGCTTACAAAAATTGTTCCCATCGCTTCATATAACCCAGATTGCCCATCTGATGGCAGATGGAGTATTCTGACAACGACTTTCATACCTTTTATGGACCTTGAGACTGTTATTTAGCAGTCTATGGGACAGTCTCAAGCCTCCAGGTTTTCATCCAAAACATCTTAATTTGTGTTCCGAAGATGAACTGAGCTTTTACGGGTTTGGAACAACATGGGGAGTAAGTAATTAATGACAAAATTTTCATTTTGGAGTGGAGTATCCCTTTAAGACACTATTGATAACACATCAGGTGTGTATACAGGGCTTATATTACAAGTAATACACATATAGATGGATAACACAGTTTAAGGGGAGACTGACTGCCAATCATGTTCTGAAGTAATCTATGTAGGGGTGACCCCGAATAGTCAATGATTTAATGCATCGATATGAGGAGCCTGATTCGACTACCAGTCGAATATTCGCAGGGTGTTATGATCATGCCATTTTGGCTATATGGGAATGCTCGAATGTCTGATTTCACATAGAACTAGGTTTTCTCTCAATAAGTTAATATACAGCCTATTATGACTATGGGGATGCTATGCTGGGACTGTCATATAATGAGAACACTATTATAATAAAATGCTGTAGGGCTGCACGATTAATCGAAATGAAATAGAAATCACAATTAGACATATGCTGTGAATGTCATTCGAATTTTCAGTGAAGCACGGTTCTGTGATCAGCAGTAAATCTCCATCCGAAGGCCAGAGAAACTCCAAATACACACCGAAGAAGAAACCCAGGAAATGCCTACAGCGCTAGCTGAGTATACAGAAGATTTAACTGCTTTCATTGATTCAACATGACTAATAAACACACGGCTACGGCAATATACGGTTTATCTGAGTTCTTCTTATTATTATTTTCATCATAACAAAGTATATTTATAATGCAATTTCTATATCACTGCTTAGAATACTACGAAATATGTTGTGTGCCTTATTCTGTGTAAGAAGCCACATCATCTCACTAAAAGATTTATTTCAAACACTCAGCTGACATTATGAAGTGAGTTTGTAGTAAAAACATGTCATTAAATGTGGTATTTTCACATGCTCTCAGATGGAACAGCATTCAAAAACAACACACAGACCCATATCACACAGAAAATACACAAAAACATCTCACAATATCGAAAAACAACATAAAAAATATTAATAAATATACCGCCAGATAAAAAAAATTTTTTTATTTTTTTTATTTTTTTTTTCGTAGCTTGTCAATGAACTATGGCTCTTTGTAGTAAATGCTGCTCCACCTGAAAGCATGTGATGGAGATTTACTACTAATCACAGAACCGGCTTTACTGACATGATGTGCATAATGAACGTGCTCGATTTATTGTGCAGCCCTAAAATGCTTAGTTTTGAGTTTAGTTGCCGTGTTTCTGCCCGTTGTTGCATGAAGAACATGTCCACAAAAGGAGTTTATTCAAAGTCGCACAGACACGTTCATGTGCATTTGGGCCATTTTGTGCAGATAGCCTATAAGTTTTAATATTAATGCTATGTTGTATAAATAACAAAGCATATTCTATATGAGATAAATGCCATCTGAACTGTTGAGCTCTGACACATAAACCCTGTTGAAAAACCATTTTTCACACGAATAAATTAAAAACCTGAACTATGAAAAGTGACCTGTTGAGCTGTTTTATTCACTTCTGCAGTCAGTCTACTCTGTAACTGATTTTCTAATGAAATGACAGTCGGTGTATGTGATTTAAGGCGGACCGGGTCTAGCCTGTTTGACAAGTTTAGTGAAGCAGTTTAATCAGTTTCCTCTCATATTAACCTGACCCACCCACACTACCCTCTCTGTCTGCCCAAACAAAATCTCCTCATTCATACTATTTAGAATTTTTCTCCCTTCTCATCCTTTTAAGACCATGTTTGATACTCTCTGCCTGCTTTATCTACCCCGTCTCTCTCTCTCTCTCTGTGTGTGTGTGTGTGAGAGAGAGAGAGAGAGAGAGAGAGAGAGAGCGAGAGAGCTTGATTCCTTGGTTTCTTTTGAAAAGAAAAGGCACAATGAGGTCTTTCTCAGATGGGTTCTGTCTCCATTAAAGACCCTGGGAACATGGACCCCTCAACCTCCTCTTAAAGGGCCAGAGGACTCTCCATCCCGAGCAACCTGAGAGCGCAGCAACTGGCCCTTGCCAGTTTTCATGGGAAAAAGGAGGAATCAATTATTCATGAAGGGAGCATGAATCCCACCCATCCTACTCTCTCTGCGTTCACCCAAACAAACTTTACTCACATTTATCATCTCTCCTGAGTCCTGTATGAACACGTTGTACAAACTCACCCGCAGACATAACCACGAGAGCAACATAACAACCAAGAAAACAAGAGAATATACTCTGAGAGCCACACAAACTACTGGTGTGTGTAAGTTTAGATGTCCTCATTTGAGAAAAGATGCTCATTTTGGGTAAAAGTTAGTTGTATTAATTTTAGCTTACAAGTAGTGAGTAGTTGTGTATTCAAAAATTTTTCCACACATTAATATCATTTATAAAAACATCTCACCTTCAAAACCTTTGTGATTCTAATTCAAATTCCAAAGATTTTTATTTACATCAATAGAAATAAAAAGTGACAAAATCCTAATAATTTTACAATTAAATTAAATGCAATTAATTAGAATAGAAAACACACTGGAAACTTATTAATTTTAGGAACATTCTCTCATACAGATTAAACAGGTTGTGCACAGATATGCACTACCAGTTACACGTTTAGATGACCCATTATTTCTGTTTTCCAAATTGTATTTTAATAGTAAAATCATTAAAGCTATGCAATAACATGTAGGCATATAGGAAATAGTGATTATATGTTTAGACACCATCTGCACATTTAACATTCTGTCAGTCAACTTCATCAGGTGCTGGGATTGCATATTGGAAGACAAAATACACAAAATAGGGCTTTTCTTTGACCAAGTTTGACCTCTCAACAAACTTTTTAAAGTTATTTTTAATGACGTATTATACCCCTTTTTACATTGTGTAATATAAGTTTCTGGTTTCCCCAGAATCTGTCTGTGAGGTTTCAGCTCAAAATACCCCACCGATCATTTATTATATTATTTTGAAAATGTCTGTTTTGAGTGGAAGCAGAAACACACTGTTCGGGCCTGTTTCTTTAAATGCAAACGAGTTGCTGCTCCGCCCCCTTTTCCAGAATAGAGCTGCGTCATTACAGCTTGGACCTGCTAAAAACATCTGGTTTGGTTCTGATTATCATGTTTATCGCGCTGAAATCATGCGTTTTAAACCATATGAGTTTGAACTTCTGATAGACGGTTTTCTGAGTGCACACGGACATTAAGCGGCTGTCACAGCATGTGAGTACTAAACTAAGTTCTCAGCAGTGTTCTGTTCTCTTCTGTGCAGCCAAAGACAGAAGAGTTGGCGTGTTTTGCTCAAACATCACCCTGGCATTAGAGCTGTACACCGCTGTCGCTTTCTAAATCAAAGCATCGCGACAGTGGAGACTGACAGATGAAGGGGCGGTGACATTATGATGAGGTCCCTTTGCCACATCACTAGGGAGTGAAATCAGAAGAAAAAGGCTTACTGAAACAGTTACTGTGTTAATCTTTTTCATGTTTCATTGGTCGGTAGATGCACCGGGGACCTGATTATAGCACTTAAAACCTAGAAAAGTCCGATTTTCACGATACGTCACCTTTAAGTTTTCAGCCAAGTTTTAAGCCATTACTAAAACGACTCATCCATAGACAAACTGAGTCAAACTGAAAGAGTGTGTGTGTGTGTGTGTGTGTCTGTAGGGCTAGTGAAGTCTGTAAGGTGAAGGGGTGTGTGTGTGTGTGTGTGTGTCGGAGCTCCGAGAGGGAGGCGCACAGGAGGCAGAGATGGAGGAGGGGAGGAGAAAGACAGAATGCACAAAAGTTGAGTGGAGGAATGTGAGTTGGTCTGGAGGGTAATAAAGGCGTCCTGATGGGAGAGGAGTTTTGGAGGCAAAAGGAAATTCTGACATAAAGATACGCGTCGTGATTCCAAAAATAACAGCGCTCTGGTTGGGCTTTAGGCGCTGCAACAGCCTAATACACGTTCAGGATTATACTAAACAGTTTTTGAGCTTAAAGAAGTGGGGGAAAAGAATTTGAAAAAGAAGAAAGGAAGAATTAACTGCTTGTGCTGCTTTTGGAAACAGATTTCAGCAGATGACAATTTTGGGGACAACTTGTCAGCTGCTATTTTGAGCCTGAGGATTCGAGTTTTCCCCCCAACCGCTGAGGAATCTGTGTTTGCCCCAGAAGAGTCGCTCATCTGTGGAGAGCTGAAACGATGCGATGGTGATGCGATCCGTCACTGATTCCCACGCGACACCGACGCTGAACAGAATGCGCGTCTCGAGCTTGACTCTGCTGCTCGTGACGGTGACGCGCCTCGGGGCCGCGGAGCGTCTGTCAGGTAAGAGATGTTCGGCATCATTTCTTAACAAAAAGTTTTCTGAGCATTCATTCATTCATTGAATATGGAGGTAAAATATAATCGGTGTGTTGTTTCAGCACATATAGTGGTCTTTTTAGACACTCTAGTTACTTTTTAAAAATGTTTAAATTAGATAACACTTGTCACTTTGCAAGCAAGTTATCACAGAATGAAGTTTCAAAAAATGCAAAAATGCTTATGTTTGATAGAACAATAGATATAGTGTTAAAATGAAGATAATTTTTACCAAGTTAAAGACTACAGCTGTAGATGTTCTTCTGTGTGAACTTAAGGGGAACATTTCATATTCACTAAAATGGCCTGTCTCCATCAATCAGTGTAAATAATTGCAATTCAGATAAATTAATATATTTCTGAGAAAAGCATTTGTGACTAAAGTGTCCAAAAACCTTTGGTCCAATATACAAGCATCTTTTGAATCTTATTTATCGTCAGTACATCTCATTTTGAGGCAGACAGCAACAAAAAGACACATGATGATGTCTCTTTTCATGCCACACATCTTTGCTCTTCGGCTAGCGGAGGAGAACTGTGTGTGCTGGTCCTTTTCAAAACAATGGCACTTACTCTCTTCACTGAAGGAGGGACCTGGGCTGTATATGGAGACTTCAATATCTTATTTTATTTTAGAAGAACACCCTAGAAATGCCCTAACAATAACATTACAAGACCTTAGCAACCAACCAGAACACTCTAGTAACTGCATTGCATCATAACAGAGGCATCGTTCATGCTTTCCGTCTACATTGTCTTGCAGAAGATAATGGCTTTAGGTGTTTACCACAAACTTACAGTCTACATGTGTCTGTGAGCGGCCCTTATGTGTGATGTGAAATTGAGCGAAGACTCGAGGCGTGATGTGATGTCTGGCAGACTGGACACTTATCAGACTCTCACATCGAAGCTCTCTGATCCTGAAGACGGGCAGCCTAAACACGCCGCGTGGATGAGGGATTCAGAAGGAATGTGGCTCGGGGGCCATGCTGAATCAGATCAGACAGGGGAAATGATGGATTGAGTTAGGGCCAAAGGGATGGATGAGGGGGTGAATTGAAATAGAATGGAATAAAAAGGCACGGGGGACTGAGATGGGTGTAGAAGTGAAAACAAAAGAGGAAAGGAAGAGTGATTTGTGTTAGTCTGGTGATAATGGTAATGATAATGGAGAGGGATGTTTGCGGGGCTGCTTCTCCTTAGGGTTAGTAGTTGGCGATTTTTACTGATGATCATTGACTCTATAACATTTTACAACAACACCTTACAAGATAATGTTAAGGAGGACAGCCTGCTCTCATTCTTTATTCATAGGGATTACTACATAACATAAATAGGTACAAAGGTACATTTAAGGTCTTTGGATAGATGCTAAAATGTACAGTAAGGACCTACTGAAAACAGGGTTCCTCAATTAGTTTTCCCTGGGGGCCGAATTCTGCCAACGATACCAAGCCAAGGGCCACTGACATATATATATATATATATATATAAATTATTATTATTATTATTACAATATTATTAAGAAATTTAAAATATTTTTCCCAAATCTTTAATATTATAAAGATATTTGATAGTTACACTTTTACGATTTTATAGATACATTTTAGATAACCCAGGGGTGTTAGCCCCGGAGCCCTGCTCCAACACACACACCATGTAGTATACAAATAAGCCTAAAGGACCTGATTAGTTGGATCAGGCGTGTTTAAACTAAACTGTGAGTTTGACCCTTAACCCTACCCCCAAACCTAAACATAACCACTTTATAGAGAACATAAAAAATTTATTCAATGGACATAATGTAATGGACAGAAATATGTAGATCTGCAATGACAATTTTAGTAACAATATAGCATTGAAATATATTTTGACATTTTTTGCTTATCCCACTCCTACGTCTAAACCTAACCAAAACCATTTTTTAAAATATGTACAGTATAAAGAAAAACATACTTTCTTTATTGTGAAAATCTCAGAAGTAGTACCAAAAGTAGTCCAAATGGTGATGTGTCGCAGCGGCGGTCCTCTAGTGCAGTGCTTCCCAATCCTGGTCCTGGAGAACCCCAGCACGGCACGTTTCTGACGTCTCTTTTATCTTACACACATATTTGAGGTGTTGGAGTCTTTACTAATGAGCTGATGAGTTGAATCTGGTGTGTTTGATTAGGGAGACATCTCAAAAGTGCAGGACTGGTCTAGTGTGAGGAACAGAGCAGAATTTAGATTGCTCATTTAAACAGCCGTCACTGCAGTAAAACCTGTCATAAAGCTTCTCGAGGCGGCAGGTTCTGGTCCCTAACTCAGACGGAGATGAAGATCACTGAATAATGCCTTAATTTGTCCTCAAAATTGTCCTCACTAATTTATAAAAATGTTTATTGTAAGATTTTAATATTTATAAATAAGGATTTGTAAATATAAGAAATTAATATTCATAATATTATGCCAGTATTGCATGTTTCAGTGTATTGAATGCAAATGAAAGTAAATGTAGGTGTAATAACAGCACCTTGTGTAAAATATATTAAAATATAAAATATATATATATATATATGTGTGTGTGTGTGTAAAAAAAACAAATCTAAATTGACCTTTATTTCTTGGTTATTTATTGCAAATAAAAAAAAGTCATATAGAGGCCACTTTTCAAAAGACAATCAGTTCTTGCCGGATAGTTTCTTTGTGTTGAATGCAAAGTTTCAAATTAGGAGAATAAAATGGATTTGAATGAGCATTTTATGTTGACTTTAAACCCTCAGATTCAAAGGGAGGCTGCAGAAGACAGTTCAGGTCAGAGCTGACCGCCCAGAAATGTTTAAAAGAACTAGTGAAGCTAAAAGCCACTGTAGCAAAGTAAAGAAGAAAAAACTAACCACGACAGGAGGATTTAGTGGGCCTCATTTTAAATATCAACTTGGGACCCGTGTCTCTGTATTTGTGTGTACGTGTGTGTTCTCCTAATCCTTCGCTGAAAGACTGACAGTGTCCACATGTTGTTTGTCCCATTCATATCTGAACACACTTCGAATGGACTGAAAGCAATGTTAAACTCTTGGAAAAACTATTGCTGTTGCTTAAACCTTTAAGTGTATTTGTTAAGTGTGCACCTGAATGTGAATAATGTTTTTTTATGAACCATTTTCAAAAACTCAGTCAGATTTATTGTTGCTAAAGCACATAGATGAGAGACAGTTGTGTTTATAAGTGTTTTGGTTGTCATGTCACTCTGGACTAAATAATCTTCATGGAGTCAAAGGTTAAGGGTCAGGGCAGCGTCTGACAGCCTTGAGAAGATCCTAAACTGGATTTATTAAGCAGGAAGGAATTCGGAATGAGTTGCATCATCCGTAGCGAACCTACACGGAACTGGCCTAATGCTGGATTACACACCTCTGCTATCTCTCCGGCTTCAGCTGCAGAGCTTGTTATCGGCTCCATGCTGACACGGGAATTTAAAACATTTCAGTTCTCCAGGCAGATGGCCATGCATGGAGCTGATGTACTGTCCTGCGGTCGTATCCGCATCCTAAAAATCCACGCAAGGGAGGGTTGGTTGTGTTTTTGAAAACATCCCCTACAAAATCAGTTCACAAAGCTAAACCACACCAATGGCATTGAAAAGGAGTTTTGACTGATAAGTTCATGTGATGTTTTTTTGTACTGAGAGACAAGGGAGCAAACACTCCCTTAGACTTAAACGGAAGAGCCCACACTTTGGGGTGGACTCCTAGTGGCTACTAAGAAGCAGTGTTCTTCTCAACCCAGGTCCTTGCGGGTCCCATCACGCCTGCTTCAGCTCATCAGCTCATCGGTGAGACCAGTAATGGACTTGTCAGATAAGGACCAGGGTTGGGAACCACTGTTTTAGAGCTGATCTAGTTTTATAAAGGCATGAATCTTCAGAAATGATGTGGAAACCCTCTAATTTTATTGACCAGCTCTTCAAACTACAGCAAATGACATACCATTAAAAAAAAACAACAACATTTAAAGGCCCTGCGTGGCAATTAATCAGCACCAAAGTACCACACATTTGTTTAATTCATCTGCTCTTCAAAGCAAACAGAGGTTATTGAAGTTTAAGTGATAAACTCGACTTTACTTTTGACTTAATGGTTTTTCCATGATTTTCCTGCACTGTGTAGGGTTACATTTCGTGGAGAGCCCTAAGAACGTGACCTCCTCTCTTGGGAAGCCAGTGGCTGTCCAGTGCGTCCTGCGAGCGGACGGCGAGGACCAGGGGCCGCTGGATGTGCTCTGGCTGAAGGAGGGACAGCCGCTGGAGTTTGCCGACACCAACCAGATGCAGTTACCCGAAGATGAGAACGGCTGGCTGGTTTTTAGTGAACTCAAGTAGGAATACCTGTTTAATGAGGACATTTACACTGCCTTTCCATTAAACCGTTCTTTCAGTTTCCTCTGTCCATGATCAGATTTGCAGAAACTTTTAAAACTAGCATATTATGTTATTGCCTATATATGTACCTAATAACAGAACTGAATTATGATACCTCCTGAATTTGTATGGAAAGTAGTGTGATAGGTATGCTTATGTCACTTTTTCTATTTGGCAATTTGCTGATCGGTTAGCAGGTATATTTTCAATTCTAATATGACTCTTTTGTCAGTAAACATCTATAAAATGGATTACCTGTGACCCCCAGCACTGATCAAACCCAGCCACGGACATGTAACGCTGACTGGTGCTATGCCTCTAGCAATGCATATGTCAAGGGTTTGATTCCCAAAGACCACACACACTGATAAAACTGAAACATTAAAAGCACTGAAATTCACCTCGGAGAAAAGTGTCTGCCAAATGAATCTATTGAAATGTGACTGCAGTCTCAAATGAATAGTATTCTCCTTCTGCGTACAGGATAGAGGAGGTGCAGCTCTCAGATATGGGCTCCTATCAGTGTGCGGTGTCCTCTGGTGAAGAGGAGATATTATCCATGGAGGGACACATTGAACTAGAAGGTATTTCACTTTTTGAATGTCTTACTTAAAATCTTTTGTTCCAAAATGTGAATTGTGAATTGATCTCCTGACTGCTGACTGGGCGTCTGGGTCGAGACTATAACAGTGGACTCCTCTATAGTGTATTAATGTTATATTTATGGATTCCCTAACAGTCTTTCTCTCTCCCCCAGGTCTCCCGCATTTCTCGGTAGAGCCTCAGGATTTGTCAGTCGTAGCTAACGAAGAGCTGAGTCTGCGCTGTGTGGCTCACGGTCCTCCTGATCCTGTGCGGGTCATCTGGCTTCAGGACGGAGCTCCTCTCAATAACCTGAAGGACCCCATATCCCTGTCCCCCTCAACACTCAACATCTCAGGTACTGACCTCACTCTACATGACTCTACACTTGGGTTGTTTTTATCAAAAAAAAATTTCTTAACAACAAATACCTTGTATCACCATATTTTTGTTCTTTTTTTCATAAACCAATGCTGTTGCTCACACTTTACATTTGTCTGTGAGTTTTACAGATATTTAACCAATGAATAGTATTGTGTTTGAATAAGTTCAGTGTTTTCTTTACTGAAGAAACACTGTCTTTAAAGACTAATGTTTTATGCATCTGAGGAGTGGAGAAGAGCATTTCACCATAAACTTTGAAGAGATACCATATTCTGTGAACAATAATTAAATACACTCACTTACACAAACAAAGCACAACTAAACAAATAATAAACAAAACAAAATAAAATACAACATCTCAACACGACAGTGAAGACTGGTACCCATTCCACATAATAGCTCACTTCAGTACTAAATAAAGGTGCAGTAAGGCCATACAGTATAATTATTTGCAGCTAGTATTAGTGGTGTTTGCTAGTGTATTCAGTACTTCTGCTATACTGCTCAAAAAGAGGGGTTTGTTCACATCACTTATATGTGAAGTGCATATTTATATTTAGAAACCAGAGGCCTGTTTCATAAACTGCTTAGACTAGTATTACAAGTTATTCATCTCTATTTTTACTTTAAGACATGTTTTCTTCACAACTGGTCACACACACACACACACACACACACACACACACACACACACACACACACACACAGACTCTCTGCAGTAGGCAAACTGTCTGGCTTTTTTCCAAATGGGAATCATCCTTTGAGACGCTGGCCTTTGCTTACTAGTGAAAGAGCAGCAGGAGATGAGAGGAAAGCTGAACAGGAAGAAAGAGTGGAGGAAAAAAATGAGGAGAAGGAGGAGGAGGCCTTTGAAAACCTGCCACAGCAGAGTGCCACATACAGCCTGTGTTGTTGTTCCAGCTGTACTGAGAGAGAGAGAGAGAGAGAGAGAGAGAGTCTTTGACTCATCATGGATAACTGACCATTAGTGGTGGATTCACATCTTTGGAATGAGACACTTCTGCTTGCACACACACACACACGCACACACACACACACACACACACGCACACACACAAACACACATACTGACTCACACTCATTCAAGAATTTCATAAACTAAAATGGCAGTTCTTTCCATCCATAACATTCCTTCTGCCTCTGCAGCAGCCTCACACACACACACACACACACACACACACACACACACACACACACCGGCTGTCACAAGGGAGAATGTTAAACATTAATGGTAAAGCATTCAGTGCTGTTTGCTAGGGCAAGCATCACTATTTTTGTTGCTTATACTTATGGTCAAGGTTTTGATTTAATTTTTTTTTTTTTTTTTTACTTTTTCCATATAAAAAAGCAAAAAACACAAATCACCTTAATGATCACATAGCAAACACCCACAATACATCATGGCCACAACCTTTGCACAGGCACACTAGTAATATTATTTGGGAAAGTGTATCATGCTGTGAGGTTCTTTCAGTGTTGTATTATATGACAAAAGTATGTTTAGTTGAGCAATGAATGGATTTACACTCTTAAAAGAATGTATGTTTGCTTTGAATCTCTGAAGATGAAGACAGATTGTGTTTTAGGGAAGGAAATAGAATGAGATTAAACAAAATGTGGCTTGTGTTGAACTCTCTCTCTCTCTCTCTCTCTCACACACACACACACACACACACAGCACTCAGCCCTTGTCCATCAGATTTTGATCTGGTGACCCTTGATTTTGAACTGTTGTGGCCTTTTAACAATGGACACACAGTGTTCCTCAATGACACACATGAATTATTTTCACTGAGAGTGTGAAGAATGCTGTGTGTGAGAAAGAGAGCCTTCATCTGACATGTTTCTGTGAATGTCAGCATGTGCAGTGTGTGTGTGTGTCTTCTGTGTTTTCCTGAAAGCAGAAGTAGCTCTTTTCAAATCAGCTCTTTTTAATTCTCCAAATGAAAGCGTGTTTAAATCAACAAACAGATTCTGAAACTCAAACACATCCCAACACAAGTTTGCAGTTTTTGGGGGATTTTTGGGTCTGGTTTTCTCAATCATGGTTTTTTGCTCCTTAACAGGTTTGAATAAAACCAGCTCTTTCTCCTGTGAAGCACACAATCGTAAAGGTGTGGCATCGTCTGGCACAGGTGTGGTGACCGGTGAGTGAGTTCAAGGCCCTGTTTCAAGACATTGACTCTGTTTTCAGTGCACTATAGTCCTTGACACTGTAATAAGCATAAACACATATATATTTATTTATTTATATATATATATACACACACACATAGTCAAGTCACCTTTATTTAAAAATACAGACCTTTTCAAATAATCCAAAAAAACAACATACACAGTGTCAAACTGAAAAAAAAAAACCTGTGCTGATATTGCAAAAAGACAATAGATAACATTGTTTATCAGTTAGTCAGTTCATTGTTGATTCAGTGATGTCATTGTCCAGCTATATCTCTCTCTCTCTCTCTCTCTCTCTCTCTATATATATATATATATATATATATATATTTCAATAATAAATATTGAGTGAATTAGTGCTTTTTTAATCAGATAATTTTATTTATACTGATATTATAGTCACGTCTCTCTGTTATTTTGTAGCAATATATGCAGGATTGGCTTCTCCATGAGGCATGTATGTAATGCTGCTGTAGAATTTGCTAAAATCAGGCTGTGCACGTTCAGTATACTTTGGGATTTAGTAAAAAGTTTGGATTTACTGCTCATAGCTGATTTTTTTAAACTAGTTACATTATTTTTTAAATGTGTCCAGTATCAGATACCAGTGTGAAAAGGTCATGGTCCTGAACAGTGACAAAGATGGCACGCAGCACGCTGTCATGAGGACGTAAACACAGCCAATTCTTGAGCAGACGAGGATGAGTGGAAAGAGATCAAAAATTTAATTTTCATTTTAATTATTTAGTATGCGGCCACTCAAGTTCTGCTCGTATAGAGCTGTCACTGTAATAACGGCTCACTATCACTCCACCGCCTCGAACCAAAAAGATCAGGTTCCATGTGGATTGTGCAATCTCATATGAGATAAAAAAATCTGATCTTTTGCTGCAGTCTGAATGTAGCTGAAGTGTGGAAACACAAATAGAGTTTAGCTTTTTTTATCAATCAATGTTTATGTAAAAACAGTACTTTTTATCTTTTTGTCTAGTTCTTCCTTCCCAGCCCCATGACATTAAAGCTGAAGAAATCACAAATTCAAGTATCCGTCTGTCTTGGCACATGGGCTTTGGAGGAATCTATCCCATCAGCCACTGCATTGTTCAGGTACCTGAAAAAACAAAAACAAAACAAAAAAACAATCTTTCATTAGATCAATATCAGAATAAGTGATTGTGTCATTATATGTGTGTTTGTATCATTTGACTTTGACAAGCTTGTGACGCGTCTGTGTTCAGAACTCTTTCCCTACACACACATGTGCTGTAGAGTATCACATTTCACACATCCAGAGAGGCCCGTTCCACTCACTGCTGAGGCCCAGTTCCCCATGTTCTGGGGCCCTTGTAGGACGCAAGCTTGTGTGTGTGTGTGTGTGTGTGTCATACACTCCCCTTCTCTTGAGCACCACCCCAAAGTGCCTGATTCTAATAAAAACAGCTCTGCACCCCTCCTCTGTTCCTCAGCTCAACACAACCCAACCTCACAAACACACAACCCAACGGTCCAAACTGAGACTAAACACAATGCTGAAGGAACTGACGGATAATAAAAGAGGAAGAGAGAGAACAAAGGAAGAACCAGAAAATCTTAACAGAACTCATCTGACATAAGAAAAAGAAAGAAAGAAAGAAAGAAAGAAAGAAAGAAAGCATTGCAAATCTATTAAAGTTTTATCAGGGGTTTGGCAGCCATTGAAATCTTTCATGTGTTTATGTATGTATATTCAGGTTATATTTAACCCCAAAGTCAAAAAAAAAAAAAAAAAAAAATTATATATATATATGGTATTTTTACTAGGGGTGGGAAGAATAATGTATTAATTTCTACAATTAATATTTGTTGTGTAATGCTCCAGAATGAATTAAGCTCATTGATGTCTCTTCCCCACATCCGCTGGCTAGCGTTACAGTAAATGATCACACTCTCTGAACTGACATAGCTGCTTACTGTTAATAAATGATATCATGATGATGAATCATACCATTTTAGCAGTTTAGCCCTGACATTCAGTTATAATATATATATTTAAGACACATGCATCTAATTTCCCTCTTTCCAGCAGTGGGTTTAGCCCTGAATTGAAGTGAAGGATCTAGAAGGAACTGAGACACCTGTCAGCCCCAATCCAGAAATGCTTCAGGTCATTGTGAATGCTGTTCTGAGGTCTTTTAGACCGGCCAGAGATAAACTGACCCCTGATGGGGGAATTCAGCAGCGCTGTGAGTCAGTGACAGCGGCTCCGTTCACTGTTTACTGACTCCGCTCTGAATCACGTGTGACTCCTCACTTCAGAATGAAGCTCTACACCATTATCAGCAAGAACAGCTTCAGCATTATGACCATCTGCTCTTTCGCACCGCAGCACTGAACCATTCATGAGGCAGTTCTTTCATTCACCCAATCACACTACATTAGGATAAACATTAGAACTATGTGTGTATTATTGTGCAGACGTTTGAAGTTTTTTGCACAATTTTGGGAGAAAATACCTGTGGTGTAGTGTACAATAACGAAAACTGACCTACAGTATACTTACTCTTTATTTGAAAATATATACTGTTTGTTTTTCACTTCACATTATTGAGAATTGAGAAGCAAGATAACTTATGCCAGAATTATTTATTTAGCATTGTTTAAAGGAATCTTATTTTTGTTCTTAATTTGACCCTAGACATTTCTAGAGAGTTTCTCTGAGATCCACACTTTGTTTTTGGTCATTTGTTGTTTTATTTCTGGCTTAAACTTGTGTGCAACCTGAATTCAATGGAGTTCTCGTAATCATTCTCAGTCACGCCAATAAAGCATTTGTTCGTTTATAAAGGCAACTTTCTTTCCTCTCTGTAGTTTTTTAATTCCTGCAGCCGAGAGCGATTTGAAGCAGTATAACTGTGTGTAGGCCATTTGTTTTCTGGCAGCAGGTTTCTGGTGCAGAGCGAGCTGTTTTTATGTGTCCTGCTGCGCATCAGCAGCATGTCTCCAGGTGGAGATGACTTTATTCAACAGAAATACAACGTGTGTGTGTGTGTGTGTGGTTATAAGGTGTGTCAAAGATCAGCTCAGGAAGACTGCAGACTACCTGCTTGTGTGTTTATGTATTAAGGAATATTCTGGGTTCAGTATAACTTAAGCAAGAAGTGCGACTTTTTTTCTCATGTCACACATGTAAACCTGGTAACTTACCAACAAGGAATGTGACAAATATTTATTTACACATAAAGTTGTAAGTCATATTTTACTCCTGAATATCCCTGCGTTTACTCCGACACTAGCACAGGATCCTGGGGAAAGGGGAAGTGATAAAGATCGCTTCTTCTTTGTCCTGAACAGAAAGTGAATGTGAAGTTATCAGTGATCCAAACACGACTTCTTGCCTCATTTATTAAAATAATTTTCCATAGAAACTGGATGTCCATTCAATATACTAATTGTTTGAAGAGTGAGATTTGTTGAAGTGTGAATTAAAAAAGACATTCACTATTTTAAAATTTTGCAAAAAATGAATGGTTTTGATCGTCTAAAAATCTATTCTGCCAGGCCCATAGGAGATCTTCATCCCTGTTATAGATGTCACTAGGAAATGCTAAGAAACCACTAAGACCCATGTAATGATTTTGTTCAAATACCATATCTTTCAGGTCAAAGCTTCTGGTGAAGACTCTGATCAGGTCATCTCCAGTCAGACGGTCAGCGCGCCGGTCATCAGCTGTCTGATCTCAGATCTGGAGGTCTTCAGCCAGTATGATCTCAGAGTGGCCTGCCGGAGCAGTCAGGGCGTCTCCAACTGGACGGCCTGGATGAGCGTCAGCACCAGTGAAGGAGGTAAGCACATGCCCACACTGATCCTCATTCTCACAGAGACCGAAGGAACATGCTAACGGTGCTACAGTCCTCAGTGCTGGAGTCAGATGAGCTGAAGTGTGTTTACAGTAGATAGATGTGTGGGGTCTGTCTCTGCTAAACACTGAACGGCATGGGAACTGTCAGCACAGAACGACCAGGGAAGCAGAAAGACAGAGCTGTGTATGGTGATGCACGTTAGGGCTGGGAACTGACAGCAAGGAGCAATCAGGGAAACACTTAAATGACCAAAATGCCCTTTCCTAATGCACACTTCATCCTGAAGAGCTGCTGGTTATTGTGAGGCATTCGGGCCAGTCTGTAGGTTTGGGTGTGTGTCTTCTGTAAAGGTCTGGTCTGGCTGTGTTCACTTCAGCACTGCGTGTCTGTCAGGAGGACAGGACTGGAGTGGTAGTAAGTTTTTCCAGGCCAGATTACAGCTGAAGGAGTGTTTGTAGGAGAGAGTGAGGTGGGTGTTGGGTACTTTCCATAAACTGGCATTATGAAATGTTTCTTAGAAACAAACGGCTGTGAGCAGAGCTTTTTTTATTCCTTTAAATGTTATTTCTTAGTGGTTGCTTCTCCACAACTTCACTCTTCATTTATTCATTTAATCTATTCCAATTTTTAGCGTTACAGTACTTTTCATATCCCAGCTTAAAACACAGATCCAACAGTAATTAGCCAATCCTATGTCGATTCGGATGTAAAGTGTTTGGCTTTGTAGCACTAACACAACATTGATCTGCATGTCTGATCATCCTGACCAGCCCGACTCAGTAACATTCGCTCACTGGAGTGACTTTTACCTGACTAAAGACACACAGGGAGTCTTTCACAGCAGTCATTTTCATGCAGTACCATTTAGTAACACTATTGGAAATACTTAAGATCTGTCTGAACTGAACTGAATCATCACTGAACTGACTAAAGCTGAATAACAATATTGCTGCCTATTGCCTATAGCTGATCGATTAACTTCACAGAGATTGATCTGATTAAGGCTGCACAATTAATTGAAATTAAATTACAAAGGCAATAAATCACGATTAGGCAGAAGCTGCGATTGTCATGCGTACCTTTCAGTGAAGCACGGTTCTGTGATCAGCAGTAAATCTCCATCCGAAGGCCAGAGAAACTCCAAATACACCCAGACGAAGAAACCCAGGAAATGCCTACAGCGCTAGCTGAGTATACAGAAGATTTAACTGCTTTCAATGATTCAACATGACTAATAAACACACGGCTACGGCAATATACGGTTTATCTGAGTTCTTCTTATTATAATTCAAATCAAAAAAAAGCAAATATAAAAATAAACTCTCATAAACATTCACATAACAACTGCTTAGAATACAATGAAATATTCTGTGTAAGAAGCCACATCTTCTCACAGGTGGATTTATTTCAAACACTCGACTGACATTATGAAGTGAGTTTGAAATAAAAACGTTATTAAATGTGGTATTTTCGCATGCTCTCAGAGCAGTAGTTCACTGAGAATATATGCAAACAGCTGTCATTATCGTGAACGAGTTCGCCGATTTCATAATCCAAGATTATATCGTCTGCGATTATGAATGTGATTTTGCGTAGCTTGTCAGAGAACTACGGCTCTGTGTAGTAAA
>NC_056618.1:3042453-3219953 GCF_018340385.1 Cyprinus carpio | reverse complement strand
CTAGAATGAAACCGAGAGGAAGGCAGTAAAAAACAGCAGTGTTTACCTGGATATGTTTACTTGGAAAAAAACAAAAAAATCTCTGCACTGCTTACTGGAAAAAGTAACTTATAGCTGAATTTTTTTTTCAAAATGCTCTTTGTCTGCCACACTATGGCCTCATACACAAGATTCAGGAGTGTCAAGTGCACTTAAATGCTGGAGTGAATTCATTAAATATTAAGTTCCGTTTGTGTCCGAAAAAAAAAAAAAAAAAGCTCCTGAAATTGTAATGTTTGATGGTGCGCTGCTGACAGAGGCGTCATGTTTTGTTTAAGCTTGGAAGACTGTTTCAAGCATGCTTTCGCAGTGTCACCATGTCCACTAATTTGTTGGCTTATTTTTTTTAGCTTGGCACATAAAGCTATCCAGTTTATGGAGTTGTTAAATTGGGCAGGTGTGGGCTACAATATCTCTTTATATGTACTTAGATTTACTTTGTGCTTGTTTTTTTTGTTTTTTGTAATATCTGGCAACATAAATGAATCAAGGCTATTCTTGCGTTGTGCATACAGAAGAAAGACAACTCTGCATGTTTCAGTACATTAATAACAACTATTTCTTCAGTTCACTTTCGTACACACTGCATAGAATTATTGTAAATGCGGTTTTCACTACCACTGAGTTTTTCGGGAGATAATTGGGTTGTAGAATGTGGTTGTCACTCCAGTAAATGACTAAAGTGTGTGTGAACAGAACAAGATTAAGCACGAAAAGGTGAACTGCCAACTGAGTTTAGCTGGAGTGTGTACGTGGCCTATTTTCTTCTAAACTCAGCCCTGGTCTTCATAAGAGAAACCTTTCTGAAAGCAGATTTTATACCGCAAACAGTAAACAACACAATGTGTGACTAATTGCGTTAAGACTGAGGTTCAGGCCTTGTAAAGCAGCACGTGTGAAACACTTGATTCATTTCACAGCTAAACTGACTGAGGTTTACTGGTGCATCTCAGCATGTGCAGGTCACATCTCCAAATTCATTAATGTAGGATCAAAATTGCAATATTAGCTTCATGATAGTAAAGCACATTGTCCACATAACCCTAATTTACATTACACCAGTGAATATGGATGTTTTACATTTGCAGGGCTGCTTTTTTTTCTCTCTCTCTGTAGATCCTCTATGATTTTGTATGTCTCCCTCATTGGACGCTTAGGGTTAGGGATAGTTTTACACCCAATAAATTCAGAATCCTGTATATATTCATATGGGATTTTTGACATGGTCCTTCCTGTTTCACTAACATACAGTTTCGTGTCCTGCCATTTTTACATTTTTTCTGGTTTTCAGCGCTCTGCTCATGTGGGTTGTACTGTGTGCACGATCGGATTGGAAATGTAGAAGATTTCCCCTGAGGAAGGTTATTGAGAGAGAGGGCTAGGCCATAGAGACGGGAGAGGAAGGCAGAGACTTTTGACAAATGCTATTTTCACAGCCATGAGCCAGAAACACATGTGGAAACAATCAGACGTGAAACTCTTCCTGATAACATCATCAGAGTGCCTCGCCATGTTCCTCAATGTCTGCGTATTCACAGGATGGAATAACAAAGAATACGCTTTCATAACTGCAGTTCGGAAAAATATACTAAGAAATAGTTTGATTCTGCTGTTGAAGAGAATTCTGTTCTGGGAAGTTAGCAAACACACCTACACACACACACACACACACACACACACACACACACACACACACCACACACACACACTCACACACACACCACACACACACACCTACACACACACACACATACTCACACACCTACACACACACACACACACACACACACACACACACACACACACACACCTACACACGCACAGACACACATACACACACAGACACTCACACACACATCTACACACACGCAGACACACACACACACACACCTACACACACACACACACACCTACACACACACACACACACACACACCTACACACACACACCCACACACACACACTCACACACACACACAGCTATTTCCAAACCATTACTGCAGCCGTTCCCAGTGTGTGTTGTTTTTTCTGCTGCTCTGCATTAGAAACAGAGACACCGGCAGTGAAATTAGATGAATGAAGAAAGGGAGAGAAAGTAAAAGAGGCTCTTTGCAGCAAAATATGTCAGAAGTATAATTATGTTCAGACTGTAATACAATCTTGCTACTCACTGAATGTTGCAGAGAACACTTATGCAAAGTAATAAAACAGTGAAGCAGCGGAACAGCAGACATTGTAAGTGTTTCACATTGTTGTCTCATGACCACATCACATCGCTAGTGAGTGGTATGTAGTTATCATCTTGGAAAAATCCTTTTTTTTTTTTTTTGCAGTGTTAATTCAGTTTTGTGTAAAAATAATGGAAAAATAAAGATAAATATCAGGCGATTAAATACGCTGGTAAGTGTAGTAGTGATGGTTTAGAAAAGATCACCACCTTTAAAATAATCACATTTTGTTGCTGTTTTTGTTTTATCCAGCTGTGTTTACTCAGTGCAACATCCAAGAGAAAGATGTAATACCAACATGTCAGAAAAATTTTAAATAAAAACCAGAATCACTGAGTTGGAAAAAGGATCGCCCTCCTAAAAATGACTTGTAAACTCAATCAGGTGCAGCTGATCACCTTCTCAATGACACACAAAGCCATCTGACTTTCACCTGTGATCAGCTGTTCTCATTTTGATCAGCTCAGCATGAAAAGAGCTTTCCTGGAGCGTTTCAGTCATTGGTAGTGAAGCAAACAATCAATTATGGTTGGCAAGACACTGTCAAAAGATCTCCGGGACAAAGTTGTGGACAGTCACAAGTCAGGAGATGGAGACAACAACATTTCAAAGGCTTTATCAATGCCTAGAATCACAGTGAAGTCTATTATTAAGAAGTGGAAGGTATTTGGAACAACACAGTCTTCCTGGATCAGGATGTCACTCCAAACTGATGAAAGAGCCGGAGGAAACTGGTCAGAGAGACGACCGAGAGCTGCAGGAGTCTATGACCAAGAGCGGTCATTGTGTGCATGTGACAACAATATCACAAATCCTCCACAAATGTGGCTTGTATGGAAAAAAGACACTCCTCAAGAAAGGCCACATGCAGACATACTGAGCTTTGCCAAAACACACCTTGAAGATTCTGAGGCAGATTGAAAATGGAATTATTTAGCCTCAACACCAAACGATATGTCTGGTGGAAATCAAATCCAGCTCAGCATCCAGATAACAGTATTCCTACAGTAAAGCATGAGGTGGTGATGTCCTGTTCTGGGTGTTTCTCTGCAGCAGGGACTGGAGCACTTCTTAGGAGAGAAGGAAACATGGATGGGGCAAAATACCATCAAATTCTTGAGGAACATCTGCTGCTCTGCCAGAAAGTTGTCAATGGGTGGAAGGTTTCCCTTCCAACATGACAATGACCCAAAGCACACAGAAAAACTGACCTCAGAGTGGTTGAAGGAGAAAAAGGTGAATGTCTTTCATGGCCTCGTCAGAGCTCAGACTTAAACCCCACTGAAAATCTGTGGAAGGACTTGAAGACTGCAGTGTACAAACACTCATCATCAAATTTAACTGAACTTGAGCATTTCTGCATAGAAGAGTGGGCAAATACTACAAAGTTAGTAGAGACAAATCCCAAAAGACTAAAGGCAAAAGGTGCTTCAGCAAAATACTGACACAAGCAGGTGATCTTTTTTCCAACTAATTCTGTTTTTTATTTTTTCTGACATGTTGGTGTTATATCTCTTACTTGGATGTTATAAGTTGCTCTGAGTAAACACAGCTGGATAAAACAAAAACTGTGTCTGTCTTCATTTCAGGCTGCACAGCAACAAAATGTGATTATTTTAAAGGGGTGATTCTTTTCTATACCCACTGTATATGATGAAATACATACATCACCAAAATAACAATCAAATATGGTCAGAAATTAATAAATACAGTGGAAAGAAGTATTTTTATCTGTGTAAAGGAAAAAAAACATTTTGTCTGTTATATCATGTATGCATGGGGCAATGTCTCCCTTTGTCATAGCTTAAGCTCTGTCTCTTCAGTTTGTTCTCAGTGTTGGGACACTTGAACTAACGCACATGAAATTATACTTCTCATGGATTCTGAAGACTGCCAAAACATCTTTGTATCTGTTTTTAATGTGGTTTCCCAAACCTGCCCGTCATATTCCACACTATTCTACACCGGTTGAAATTCTACAGCCAGAGTACAGCATTAACTTAGTGACGGAGGGCAGCTGTGGCCTAGTGGTTAGAGATTTGGACTTGTAACCTGAAGGTCGCAGGTTCGAGTCTCGGTGCTGGCAGGAGTTGTAGGTGGGAGGGAGTGAATGAACAGCGCTCTCTTCCTCCCTCAATACCCATGGCTAAAGTGCCCTTGAGCAAGGCACTGAAACCCCAGTTGCTCCCCGGGCGCTGGATATATAGCTGCCCACTGCTCCGGGTGTGTGTTCACTTCTCACTGCTGTGTGTGTGTGTGTGTGTGTGTGTGTGTGTGTGTTCACTGCTCCGGGTGTGTGTTCACGGTGTGTGTTCACTTCTCACTGCTGTGTGTGTGTGTGTGTGTGTGTGTGTGTGCACTGCTCCGGGTGTGTGTTCACGGTGTGTTCACTTCTCACTGCTGTGTGTGTGCACTTGGATGGGTTAAATGCAGAGCACCAATTCCGAGTATGGGTTACCATACTTGGCAAATGTCACGACTTTCACTTTTATTTTTTTTTAATTGAGGAAATTTACTGGCCAGAACGTGTACACAGGTTATACAGTTTTCTCATTGTCTCTTTAAAATAGACAGGTCCATGTGTTTTTCGTATTTTACATGACATGTCCACAAGAAGTGTTATAAACTAAATAATTTTTCTTATATTGAGTAGCTTGTAGCATGATTCACAGCGGTTTCAAAGTGAAAAGGTGTTTGTGGTCCAGGACAGGTCCACAATGTTTGTGGTCCTGAAGTCCACAATGAGCTCCTTTGTCTTTAACTCAGCGCACCATGTGGCTAAGTGCTGTACCTCCTCCCTGTAGGCAGTCTCATTGTTGTCTCTGATGAGGCCAATCACCGTGGTGTCATCTGCAAACTTAATGATGGAGTTTGATCCATGCACAGGCTTGCAGTCGTGGGTGTGGAGAGAGTAGAGGAATGGGCTCAGCACACAGCCCTGTGGTACGCCGGTGTTAAGTGTGATGGTGGTGGAGCAGGTGTGGCCTGACCTAACATGCTGAGGTCTGTTGGTCAGAAAGTCCATAATCCACACCTGTAATAATCTACACCTGTAATCATAATTTGTGTGAAAACAATTAAAAGTTGTTTGTGTTGTACTGCCTCTTGTGTTCATTTCGCTTGAAATTTTTTGCAGGTTTGCAGAAATGTACAGTAGCATATTTCTGTTGAGCCTGGGTTATTTCACAGTTTGGAGGAGAATGTTAATTTGTGGCATTTTATTTGTGTTTTAGTTCCCGATACAGCCCCGGACAATATGACAGCTGTGGTCAACGGAACAGAAGTGCTCCTGAGATGGTCAGAACCTCCTGGAAAGATGAACGGACAGCTGCAGGGATACATGATGGAGTACAGCGCACCTAACATGGAACAGGTGACCATATACACACACACACACTGAAAACAATATTTGTGTTTGTTTTTGGATTTCCATTCCTTAATCTCTGAAAAAATATATCATATTTATATTTTTTATCATTTATTTTCTCTATACTATATAGCTGTATCAGTCTGTCAGATTACAGGAAGTAGTGTTTGATGTTGACTGGATTGATTTGTTTATGACGGATTGTTCTGCGTATTTCCGGTGAGGCAGGTTGTGGTGGACACAGGTTTGGACACAGAGCTGTTTGTCAATCTCTCAGCCCCCCTGTCGAATGTTTCCTTCAGAGTGTGTGCGTACACCGGAGCGGGACAGGGGCCCTGGACGCCCCTCCAAACCATCACACTCATCCCTGCAGGTATGAAAACAGGCAGACAGTAACCTCATCTAAAATTCTCACAGGTCAAACAGTTCCACTGAATGTTAACAGTCTCTTTCCTTGCAATGTTTTGCAGAAACAGGGCAATCCAGAGGTGAGTGACACACACACACACACACACACACACACACACACACACACACACACACACACACACACACACACACACACACACACACACACACACACACACCATTATGGGAACTTCTTACTTAACACACAAGATATAGAAGTGGACTTTTCCTTTTACTTCCCTTATTTAGTTCCCTTCTTAAAATATTGTTGTTGTTTTTCTTTCTGTCTGCTGTTGCTGTCTCAGAAAAGGGGAAATAAAAAGACAAATGAGGGCAAGAAATGAACAGAAAGAAATGCAAGAAAAGTAGTTGCAGGCAAAACCTGAGAGGAGTTTTGTTGAGTGGGAGGCATGTGGAAGTCTTTCCGATGTTCTCTAGAAGAAACACGCCCTGCTGTAAATATGGACTTCTTGCACTGAGCTCATTTTAATGAGCTAATTCAACCAATGACCAACTGAACAAAACACACATTAATCTCTAGTCTCTGAACAGATGACCATGATAAAATATAAAGACACATCAGATATTGGCCTGGTGGGGAGTGAGCGTAGTGCAGCGGTATGGTATGGCTTATTTACGTCTAGCCTGGGTTGACTTACCTAGACATGAACTACAGCTCACGGCTGCTTCTGTATTTGAAATAACACTGGCTGTGACCAGTTTGCAATACAAAGTCTCAGGTGGCGACACGTGCCCATTGGTAATGCTCTTCTAGTGTAAGACCTGTTTGAAATCTGTCCAGCCAGTTGCCAATGCCAAGTCAGATTTGATGAAGTCAATGCTTTTTACTCAGCTTTACTGAAAATCATCACTCACAGCCCTGTTCAAGAAAAAGCTCCATACCCTAAGTAGGGAGCTCACTAGGTTTCCAAACAGAGCTACACACTCCAGTGCTTGCATTCCTCTTTAGAATCTAATTTACATTGACAGTCTGGACATTTTAAATCGTTTCCTTCTCTGCGTCTGTGTGAAGGTATCTCGAGTCCTCCGGCGTTCTCCTGGCACTGGTGGTACGTGGTCATGGCCATCGCCGCCGCCGTCGCTCTCGCTGTGCTCTTGGCCGTGTACGTGACCAGGCTGAGGCGGAAGGAGACACGCTTTGGGTGGGTAGTAATGAGGCTTTCTGCTGTTTCTGACACTGTGGGTGTGAGCAGAGATCCTAATGCTACTATTAAACCTAACTGGAAAATTGAGAATTGTCCGTAGATGTGAGTGTGAATGTGTTTGTCTGTTTGCACTGTGATGGATGTTGGAATAGTCTCCATCATCTCTTCATAACTCTACATGAGACAAGAGCTAAGGGACAGGAACTAGAAGGCACAAAACTCTCATCCTGATCCCATGGGGTCAATCTTCATTCCTTTTAATAAAATTAAGTACTGAGAAGAGGTGGGAGGTGTTTTAAGTGTACATTTTTTGGTTTAGCAATGGTTACAACAGGTATAGTTTATATATAACATTATCAAAAATATAATAACTGAATAAAGTAATGAAAAATACTAGGAGGTACTGTTCCATGTGAAGAATATGTGGGCTTAAAGAGTTTCATTTGTGTGTGTTGTTGTAAAGTGAGGCGTTTGAGCCCATGATGGAGAGCGGTGAACTCGTCGTTCGATACCGAGCTCGTCGAACGTACAGCCGACGCACAGCAGAAGCCACACGTGAGTCTGCTTTCTCTCCAGTAACTTTTGAACATTTGAGTCTTTACTTGCTCGCACATGTAGCTGTAACCAGATCAGGAACACCTGCTCGAGAACTCATCCGTGGGAATTCTTTCTCCACGTCTTATGTGGGTGTTCTAGTTTTCCTTTTCACCAAAATTATATATATATTTATTTTTTTATTTTTTTAAATATGCCTTTCATTTTATTGTTTGAATGCTCAAAATTCAACCATCAGTGATGATGTCATGTTATGATTAGCATACTAGTTTTAACATTTGGCAGATGCTTTTATTCAAAGTGACTTACATTGCATTCAAGGTACACATTTACATTATATCAGTTCTTTCCCTGGCAGTCAGACCCATGACTTTGGCACTGCTGTTCTGTCTGAGCGACAGGAAAGTGTCACACTAAAGTGCGATTGGTATTTTAAGACCACATATTGTGTGCACATATTAATGCAAAGAAGCTGTTGTGTTGTGTTTGTTGATCTGAGTGTCTTGACGGCAGAGATTCATTTGCACAGACTGTGGACTAAAACCTAAACTTACCTTAAACTTTAACGCTATTTTTTACTGTCTTGCAAGTACTGCTATGTCTCTCAGGAAATGCAAATAAGTGCCCTTACTGTCATATAATTCAACATTTCAGCATGATGTGAATTATAGATTTGTAAGTTAATGGTCTCAAGAATGTTTTTCATGACAGAAGATTAGCCAGCCTCCTTTCTGCGCACAATTGAGATGTTTTCACTGTTGTTTGACAGAGTTGTGAAGGAAATGAGCGTGCACTCATAACCTGCTATCACATCTCACCCTCAAAACTGGTGGATTTGACACCAATGTGCCTCAACATGCAGGAGCAACAAAACTGGATAGAGAGAGGGAAAAGTTTACAGAGAAACAGAGACCAACAGATAACACATTCACATATTCACAAGAAATGGGTGTTGGCTTTAAAACCTGACAGAAAACCGCCACACACACACACACACACACACACACAGTATCCTGTGAAACTTGCTGGTGTAGATGCTTGAGTAAATCATCATGAAGTCAGAGCTGGAATTAATAAACCTCAGCAAACAGACACACACACTGCCAGTGCCACACACACTCATTACACATTACTTTAGTAATATGCAGGTATTACTATACTTTACATGGCGGTGTGTGTGTGTGTTCACTGCTCCGGGTGTGTGTTCACTGCTCCGGGTGTGTGTTCAACAGCTGTGTGTGTGTTCACTGCTCCGGGTGTGTGTTCACTGTGTGTGTGTGTTCACTGCTCCAGGTGTGTGTTCACTGTGTGTGTGTGTTCACTGCTCCAGGTGTGTGTTCACGCTGTGTGTGTGTTTCACTGCTCCAGGTGTGTGTTCACTGTGTGTGTGTGTGTGTGTGTTCACTGCTCCGGGTGTGTGTGTTCACGGTGTGTGTGTGTTCACATGCTCGGGTGTGTGTTCACGGTGTGTGTGTGTTCACTGCTCCGGGTGGGTGTTCACTGTGTGTGTGTGTGTGTTCACTGCTCCGGGTGTGTGTTCACGCTGGTGTGTGTTCAACTGCTCCGGGTGTGTGTACGCTGTGTGTGTGTTCACTGCTCCGGGTGTGTGTTTCACAGGTGTGTGTTCACTGCTCCGGGTGTGTGTGTTCACGTGTGTGTGTGTTCACTGCTCCGGGTGTGTGTTCACTGTGTGTGTGTGTGTGTTCACTGCTCCGTTCAACCGTGTGTGTGTTCACTGCTCCGGGTGTGTGTTCACACTGTTGTGTGTGTGTGTTCACTGCTCCGGGTGTGTGTTCATGGTGTGTGTGTGTTCACTGCTCCGGGTGTGTGTTCATGGTGTGTGTGTGTTCACTGCTCCGGGTGTGTGTGTTCACGGTGTGTTGTGTTTCACTGCTCCAGGTGTGTGTTCACTGTGTGTGTGTGTCCACTGCTCAGGTGTGTGTTCACGGTGTGTGTGTGTTCACTGCTCCGGGTGTGTGTTCACGTTGTGTTCACTTCTCCACACCTCTGGGTGTGTGTTCACGGTGTGTGTGTGTTCACTGCTCCGGGTGTGTGTTCACGGTGTGTGTGTGTTCACTGCTCCGGGTGTGTGTTCACGCTGTGTGTGTGTGTGTTCACTGCTCCGGGTGTGTGTTCACGCTGTGTGTGTGTGTTCACTGCTCCGGGTGTGTGTTCACGGTGTGTGTGTGTTCAACTGCTCCAGGTGTGTGTTCACGGTGTGTGTGTGTCACGCTCCGGGTGTGTGTGTCACTGTGTGTGTGTGTGTGTGTTCACTGCTCCGGGTGTGTGTTCCACTGTGTGTGTGTGTTCACTGCTCCGGGTGTGTGTTCACACTGTGTGTGTGTGTTCACTGCTCCGGGTGTGTGTTCATGGTGTGTGTGTGTGTTCACTGCTCCGGGTGTGTGTTCACAGTGTGTGGGTGTGTGTGTGTTCACTGCTCCGGGTGTGTGTTCACGGTGTGAGTGTGTTCACTGCTCTGGGTGTGTGTTCAAGGTGTGTGTGTGTGTTCACTGCTCCGGGTGTGTGTTCACGCTGTGTGTGTGTTCACTGCTCCGGGTGTGTGTTCACGGTGTGTGTGTTCACTGCTCCGTGTGTGTGTTCACGGTGTGTGTGTGTGCACTTTGGATGGGTTAAATGCAGAACACGATACTTGGCTGTATGTCACGTCTAGAGCCCGACCGATATGGATTTTTGGGGGCCGATGCCGATGCCGATATTAACTCGAAAAGAGCCGATTTATAAGCCGATATTTTGATTTTGAAAATAAACTGGATATTAGACCCATTTCCTATAAACTACACTTACACAACATTCAATAGTAAAATATCTGCCTGTTCTATGTATGTGGGCTGTATAAATCATTTTCCAGAAGGGATTATGTTAAAAAAGTCTTAGATTACAGTCTCAATGACTAAACAACTGCACATCAAAAGTATATATTTTTTAATGATCAAAGAGAACACTGCATTAGAGGAATCTTTGCAGAAGTAGTCCCACACTTTGCTGCTACAGCGTTCACCTTTTTCAGCCATCTGTAGGGCAGAAAGAAAGACAGAGAAAGAATAAGCATGTGTATTAATAATATCACCATGTATCATTACTCATGTCATCATAAGAATTATAATAATAATAAACAGGGATCTCCTAAATAGGCAAAAATGAGAAATATAGAGAAATATATATATATATATATTTTATTTGTCAAGCAATAGGTATTACCTATTATATTTAACTATATTATTACAACATTTTCCTGTTATGTCTGTAAAGCTGCTTTGAAACAATCTGTAAAAAAGAAGAAGAAAAAAAAGCGCTTTGTTCAGCTCACATTTATTTACATGTCCCCTCTGGTTTAATCATTTCTGACGCACCTACTGTAGTTACTGTAACTACACTATATTTAATCTCACAGACACATTCACAACGGGACCCCGTATATCTTCTCCTCTTCTCTTTGTTGCAGTCTGAATCAAACACATCGTCATGCGCTGGCGAACGTAAAGTTAGCCTACTGTTACCGGAAGATTACGGAATCAATTCGAAAGTTGAATGGTAACGTTAGTGTCATGAACACACCCGCTGTCAATTTTGAGAAGAACCACCTTCAAACAAGTAATAGCAAGCATTTAAGGGGCCTGTAAAAAGGAAGCTATGTTTGCGTTAGAATAACGTAACAGTTGTTGTTTTTTCGAGGCACGCTGTACATAACTTCTAGTCATTGACTACACGCGCCCCCCTGCCACAGTTACGCGGTCATTATGTGGGAAACACTGCAGATATATTAGAATAAGTTAAACGCTAACGTTATAGTTTGACATTAACGTTCGCGCTCTTCCACTGATAAACATGGTATTAGCTTTGTGGCTAATCTAACATAGCAATGCATTAGCGGCTGTAAGTGATGTTACAGAATATTTAGAAGTGATAATGATAGGACGGTTAGCTAGAACTACCACACTGTTTTTATATACAGTGTATGAACTAAATCTACAATCATTTCACATGACGAACGACAGACTCACCGTCAAAAGAAGTACATCTCAGTGGCTCGGCTGATAGCTTTCTTCTGTAGTGGATTTCTGGCGCTGTTGTCAACTGGGGAGCTGCAGAGCTCCCTCTGGTGGGCAAACTATGCAACACTCATAACCATGAGTGAAGCATGAGACTCTGTTTTTTTAAGTTTCATCGGCCGTTATAAACGCCGATGCGATTTAAATGCAATTAGCTCATATCGGCCGATAATATCGGCCGGCCGATATATCGGTCGGGCTCTAGTCACGTCACTCACTCACTCAGAGATGATCAGGATTGGATGGAAACTCAACTATAGAGACAGTTCAGATTCTATAAAGCAAGAACAAGCATCAAGAAGATCAGGCCCTTTCTTTCGGAACATGCTGCACAACTCCTTGTTCAAGCTCTTGTTCTGTCCAGGCTGGACTATTGCAATGCTCTCTTGGCAGGTCTTCCAGCCAGTTCTATCAAACCTTTACAATTAATCCAGAACGCAGCAGCAAGATTAAATTTTAATGAGCCGAAAAGAATACACGTCACACCTCTGTTTATCAATTTGCACTGGCTACCAATACCTGCTCGCACAAAATTCAAGGCATTGATGTTTGCCTACAAAACCACCACTGGCTCTGCACCCCTTTACCTAAATTCATTACTTCAGACTTATGTGCCTCTAGAAGCTTGTGTTCTGCAAGTGAACGTCGCTTGATAGTGCCATCCCAAAGAAGCACAAAGTCACTTTTACGGACTTTTAAATGAAATGTTCCCCCCTGGTGGAATGACCTGCCCAATTCAATCAGAGCAGCTGAATCCTTAGCCATTTTCAAGAATCAGCTTAAAACACGTCTCTTCCATCTTTAGTTGACCCTCTAACTTTAGCACTCACTATTCTAATTCTATTCTTAAAAAAACAAACTAAACAAAAAAAAAAGACCTCTAACCAGTGTTAATTTTGGCAGGCATTTTTGATTTAGTCTTAGTCTTAGTCTTGAGACGAAAATGCTTAATAGTCTTAGTCACATTTTAGTCATTTGAGTCTTTCATAGTTTTAGTCTAGTTTTAGTCGACGAAAAGTCATTGCATTTTAGTCAGCTTTTAGTCACTACTTTTAGTCAGTAGTTTTAGCCAAACTGTAGTTACCAAAATTTATCTTGGTAGCTATTTTATATGTAGTTTTCAAATTAAAATAATCATTAATTCTTCTCTCTTTAGGCCAAATCAATTAATCTTATGAGAAATTTGAATCAAGGACTGAATTTGGAAAATCTTGAATAAATTATGTACAATTTGAATTTTTGGGTGAACTTTCCCTTTAAGTGAAAAAGGAGCAACTTATATATATATATACATATACACATATATATATACATACATTAAACTCATTTTTCAGATACTGTAGGTTTTACTTAACATGTATACATTTATTTAACATCTTTTGTTGGTTAACATTAATGACAGATAGGTATTTAATTTGGAATGCTGTCCTTTTAAGACGGAATGCATGCATGAAATACTGACACACGTTCAGTTTTCACCCACCTGTTCACGTTCACTTAATCCATAACCTACTGTATTTACGTGAGATACTCTACACGATAAACATTTGGACTGCTGTGTGTGTATTTGAGCGCTGAGAACTGATCGCGCGCTGTATATGAGAACTGAGGAAGTGGAGCGTGCGCGCGCGCGACAGAGAGAACACTTCTATCAGCACGATTCCACATATCCCGCCTTCACTAACTTTAAGTTAATCGACAACGAATTGTGACTCCCGGGAAAAACGGGATATCTGGTTACCTTATCCATACCCCTTCGGATGCTGAGGCTATTGTTTCAGATCGCTAGTTCGCGTTTTTGTAGTCTATCCTACCCATCCACTGAGGCTGCTATACTGACTAGATATGCAAACGCCCCTTATCTGATCGCAATCCAATGACAGGGACGCACATTTTGAAAGACAAAAGCCTATAGGATGCATTTTGAATGTCCGGTAGTCCTCAAATAACATTATAGTCCAGTCTCGTCTAGTTAACGAAAACGCGGCATACATTTCGTCATAATTTCATCATCAGATATTATTTTTAGCTCGTCAACGTCTTGTCTTAGTCACAGAAAAAATGTTCGTTAACGAATATTTTTCGTTGTCGTCTTCGTTAACGAAATTAACACTGCCCTAACACTAGCTTGCTTTGTTCTTTTTTACTCTATCTGTTTTCTTTTTATTTATTATATTATTTAAAAGCCCAAAATACTCTTACAAAGTTTAAGCTAACTGAGACTTGTTATAGCACTTGTATATCATTGCTCTTTTGTTGTTTTTGATTGCTTCCATTGTCCTCATTTGTAAGTCGCTTTGGATAAAAGCGTCTGCTAAATGACTAAATGTAAATGTAAAGCAGCTCTAAAAGACCAGAGCAGGGCTGTACAGTGTGCCATATATCTCGCACGTGCTGCGAAATGAATAAATTTAGCACTGTAGCACGTGTACAGTTTTGCATGTTCATAACACAGCCGCTTAATAGTGTGAAGAGATTTCGTTGTGCTTGTTTGTGTGTGTGAGATTAATAATACTTGGTAGTTAGGTGTGTGCGATATAATCGTGGATGATTAAAATGTCTCCACAATCTGCTTTTGAAGAAATATGTAATATCGTGCTAAAGCGCACATTCTATCAGCTTCAGTTCTGGCGCCTCCCTCTGTCTCAATATGATGAACAACACCACATGCATTCACATCAGTGTTAGCTCAGCGGTAGAGTTACTCTCACAGACGCTATCACAAAACTACATTATTTCCATCTGCTTTAAAGCAATACCGGTTAAACGTTTAATTCACATACTCATGAAGCGCGCTCACACTGACAGCCTGTCAAAAAGAGTCGGATTATTGGACTAAGTTGTCTTTCGCGTCTGATTTATTTTGCATCTAATACTGTCAAAAACACACAAGGTTTACATATAAACACATTTGGTTATGTCTAAAATGAAAGTAAACAGTTTAGATAGAATCGCGTGCAGCTCTTAAAGGGACAGTAGCTACTGAACGTGCTGCCAAGGGATAGTTCACCCAAAAAATAAAATTTCTGTCATTATTTACTCACTCACATTTTGTCCCAAACCTGTGTTAATTTTTTTCTTGTGCTGAACAAAAAAGAAGATATTTTGAAGAATGTGGGTAACCAAACAGTAGCTGGTCCACATTGACTTTTCCAGTAGGAAAAAAATACTGTGGAAGTCACTGTGGACCAGCAACTGCTAGGTTACCCACATTCTTCAAAAATAACTTTTATGTTCAACAGACGAAATAAAATAATTCAGGTTTAAAACAACTTGAGTACATTTTGGGTGAACTATTCTTTTAATGTTAATAAAACAGCAAAACACAGGGGGAAAAATCACCCACTGCTTTTGACTAATGAACTTATCATCAGTCAGTTGCTTCAAAAAAAAGTATAATTGATGTATATATTGTATATAGTCTTTTATTTTATTATTTGTTCATTCAATTTCTTGAATGTTACTGCTAAATACTGAATACCTGAAAAATAAAGCACTGTTTGTTTTATTTTTATATTATGTGTATTTGTAATGTATATCTTTGTTATTATTTCCTAATAACAAAGATAAAATAATGACAAAGAGTTTTATCTTTGTTTACTTTGCTTACACTGTTTGTTTGTTTTTTCCTCATTTACTTCCATTGGAAGTGCTCAGTTTTAAAAGAGGGACAATTAAAAATCCATTTTTGTCATAATCAACATTATGCCATTAATGCAGTTGAGCTTAAAGTGGAAGTGAAGCAGTCAGTCAAGTTTACATTATTTAGTAAACTGTGAAATCTTCAGTACCACAGCGTGTGACGTCACGGGGATGGTTCTCTCCGTTGGCCAGTGAAGAAATACAGTATAAGCAGTTCTTTACGGTTTGAACACATGCTTGTTGTGAAATTGAGGAAGACAAACTTGAAAGGACTGTTGAGCATTTGGGCCGATATGGCAAGGAGACTGAGCAGTACTACCATTACTGGTGGAAGAAGACTTGAAACCCGCTGGTTTGGGGTGAAGAGCGGGTAGACAAGAAAGAGAACTCAGTTTGGTACTCGCATAAGCTGCGTTTTTTTGTGTGCGTTCATGTGATCTATCACAGCACCTGAGTACCGCATTGAAATCTCTTTAGCACTGTCTTGCGCTTGAATTCCTTAAACACTGTAATGTTTAAGATGACAAACATTTAAAACAATGATCAACTTTAAAAGAATAAATGTCATCTGGGCAAGCTTCATAACAAGCCCTTTTTTTCTTTTTTTTTAATGCACTCTCTCTCTTTCTATCCCAACTTCTGTCTTGTTTCCCATCTGCGTTCATTTGAAGAGCAAAACAATCTTGCAACATTTTTAAATCATATGGTGTTTTGACACACTGCTGCTAAATACAGTTTTCACTTCCTGTACTGAGTTCATGCTTCAGGAGTGTCAGTGGCCTTCTTCAGATAGAGGCTACTGGGAAGAGCTAGTTCATATCTAACCATGTCAGTGAAAACAGAAACAGCTGCTTGTGTCACAATCATCACAGCTCTTCTGTCATTCTTTCATTACTCCATCCATAGCTCTTGAGTGGAGTTTGGAGCTTGAGCCCTCTGTCATGGACCGCAGGCCAGATTGGTTCACTTTCATCGCACTTGAGATTATATGAACATTACATGAACAAAACTCAAGAACAAATGATCTATGTCTGTATTGTGTTTCTGAGTGAAACAGAATATTGAATTAGGAAAAGTCAAGGGCGAGGCTTGATTTTTAGCGCACATGCTCTTCTGTCTTTGGTTCATTTTTTTGTTAATTGGGTTCTTTTTATGCACAGGATGTCAAGTTTTTGAGAACTCAGACCACCAGAACATTGTCCCTTTATTATTGTTTTGTTTATTATTAGAATATTGAGCCAAAAAAAAAAAAAAAAATCTGTTAAATCTTGACTTTGACACAGTCATTCTCTGTGAGTGAAATTCATTCTCACAAAAGAAATTTGACTTTCAGTTGTTTTCAAATGTACCTTATGAAATTATATTACACAATAATATTCTAAAGTAAAAATTGTATTTGCAATGCGTTTTCAATTTGTGGACACATACATTGTGACAAAATCCAAATCAAATTGCATATTTGTGTTTCCATTTTCTTTTCCGTGTATGTAATATGTCTGCCAAATGTTAAATGGAAATGCAAAGTCCATTTGTAATTGTATTTCCAATCTCATTCATTGGATATTTGTCCCCATTTTCCTCAAAGGATTGAATAAAAATAAAAATGGAGCTTAGTTTTCCACCAGTAAATGTGAGGCATACCTCCCCACTAGATCACTAAACCCCGCCTTCAAGACTGATTGACAGCTGACTGTGATGCATTGGAAATGCAAGTGCTATTCCATTGAATTTTGTGTGTGTTGGAGGACGTGGAGAAAGTGAAACAGCAAATGGGTTATTTTCTATTGCTGTTCCAAAAAGACAGAATCATAACTCATAAGACATTGGAAAGTCGTGGGGGAAGTCGTGGCCTAATGGTTAGAGAGTCGGATAACCCAAAATGTTGCAGGTTCGAGTCTCGGGCCGTCAGGGATTGTAGGTGGGGGGAGTGAATGTACAGCGCTCTCTCCCTCCTTTAATACCAGACTGAGGTGTCCTTGAGCAAGACACTGAACCCACAACTGCTCCCCGGCGCCGCAGCATAAATGATACACACTGCTCTGGGTGTGTGTTCACGCTGTGTGTGTGTGTGTGTGTTCACTGCTCCGGGTGTGTGTTCACGCTGTGTGTGTGTGTGTGTGTTCACTGCTCCGGGTGTGTGTTCACGGTGTGTGTGTGTCACTGCTCCGGGTGTGTGTTCACGGTGTGTGTGTGTGTGTGTTTTTACTGTGTGTGTGTGTGTTCACTGCTCCGGGTGTGTGTTCACGGTGTGTGTGTGTTCACTGCTCCGGGTGTGTGTTCACGGTGTGTGTGTGTGTGTTTTCACTGTGTGTGTGTGTTCACTGCTCCGGGTGTGTGTTCACTGTGTGTGTGTGTTCACTGTGTGTGTGTGTGTTCACTGTGTGTGTGTGTTCACTGTGTGTGTGTGTTCACTGCTCCGTGTGTGTGTTCACTGTGTGTGTGTGTTCACTGCTCCGGGTGTGTGTTCACGGTGTGTGTGTGTTCACGCTGTGTGTGTGTGTGTTCACTGCTCCGGGGGTGTGTTCACGGTGTGTGTGTGTTCACTGCTCCGGGGGTGTGTTCACGGTGTGTGTGTGTTCACTGCTCCAGGTGTGTGTTCACGGTGTGTGTGTGTGTTCACTGCTCCAGGTGTGTGTTCACGGTGTGTGTGTGTGTGTGTGTGTTTTCACTGTGTGTGTGTGTTCACTGTTTCCGGGTGTGTGTTCACGGTGTGTGTGTGTTCACGGTGTCCACTGCAGGTGTGTGTTCACGGTGTGTGTGTGTGTGTGTGTGTGTGTGTGTGTGTGTGTGTGTGTGTTCACTGCTCTGTGTGTGTGTGTTCACGGTGTGTGTGTGTTCACTGCTCCGGGTGTGTGTTCACGGTGTGTGTGTGTTCACTGCTCCAGGTGTGTGTTCACGGTGTGTGTGTGTGTGTGTGTTTTCACTGTGTGTGTGTGTGTCACTGCTCCAGGTGTGTGTTCACGGTGTGTGTGTGTTCACTGCTCCAGGTGTTTGTTCACGGTGTGTGTGTGTGTGTGTGTGTTCACTGGGTGTGTGTGTTCACTGCTCCGGGTGTGTGTTCACTGTGTGTGTGTGTTCACTGTGTGTGTGTGTTCACTGCTCCGGGTGTGTGTTCACGGTGTGTGTGTGTTCACGCTGTGTGTGTGTGTGTGTGTTCACTGCTCCGGGTGTGTGTTCACGGTGTGTGTGTGTTCACTGCTCCGGGGGTGTGTTCACGGTGTGTGTGTGTTCACTGCTCCAGGTGTGTGTTCACGCTGTGTGTGTGTTCACTGCTCCAGGTGTGTGTTCACGGGTGTGTGTGTGTGTGTGTGTGTGTTTTGTGTGTGTGTGTGTTCACTGCTCCGGGTGTGTGTTCACGGTGTGTGTGTGTCACTGCTCCAGGTGTGTGTGTTCACTGTGTGTGTGTGTGTGTGTGTGTGTGTGTGTGTGTTTTCACTGTGTGTGTGTGTTCACTGCTCCGGGTGTGTGTTCACGGTGTGTTGTGTGTTCACTGCTCCGGGTGTGTGTTCACGGTGTGTGTGTGTTCACTGCTCCAGGTGTGTGGTCACGGTGTGTGTGTGTGTGTGTGTGTTTTCACTGTGTGTGTGTGTTCACTGCTCCGGGTGTGTGTTCACGGTGTGTGTGTGTTCACTGCTCCAGGTGTGTGTTCACTGTGTGTGTGTGTGTGTGTTTTCACTGTGTGTGTGTGTTCACTGCTCCGGGTGTGTGTTCACGGTGTGTGTGTGTTCACTGCTCCGGGTGTGTGTTCACGGTGTGTGTGTGTTCACTGCTCCAGGTGTGTGTTCACGGTGTGTGTGTGTTCACTGCTCCAGGTGTGTGTTCACGGTGTGTGTGTGTGTGTGTGTTTTTACTGTGTGTGTGTGTTCACTGCTCCGGGTGTGTGTTCACGGTCACGGTGTGTGTGTGTTTCACTGCTCCAGGTGTGTGTGTCACTGTGTGTGTGTGTGTGTGTGTGTGTGTGTTTTTCACTGTGTGTGTGTGTTCACTGCTCCGGGTGTGTGTTCACAGTGTGTGTGTGTTCACTGCTCCGGGTGTGTGTTCACGCTGTGTGTGTGTTCACTGCTCCAGGTGTGTGTGTTCACGGTGTGTGTGTGTGTGTGTGTGTGTTTCACTGTGTGTGTGTGTTCACTGCTCCGGGTGTGTGTTCACGGTGTGTGTGTGTGTTCACTGCTCCAGGTGTGTGTTCACGGTGTGTGTGTGTGTGTGTGTTTTCACTGTGTGTGTGTGTTCACTGCTCCGGGTGTGTGTTCACGGTGTGTGTGTGTTCACTGCTCCGGGTGTGTGTTCAAGGTGTGTGTGTGTTCACTGCTCCGGGTGTGTGTTCACGGTGTGTGTGTGTTCACTGCTCCAGGTGTGTGTTCACTGTGTGTGTGTGTGTGTGTGTGTGTTTTCACTGTGTGTGTGTGTTCACTGCTCCAGGTGTGTGTTCACGGTGTTTTGTTTTTCACTGCTCCGGGTGTGTGTTCACGGTGTGTGTGTGTGTGTGTGTTTTCACTGTGTGTGTGTGTTCACTGCTCCGGGTGTGTGTTCACTGTGTGTGTGTGTGTGTGTGTGTGTGTGTGTGTTCACTGCTCCGGGTGTGTGTTCACGGTGTGTGTGTGTGTTCACTGCTCCGGGTGTGTGTTCACGCTGTGTGTGTGTTCACTGCTCCAGGTGTGTGTTCACGGTGTGTGTGTGTGTGTGTTCACTGCTCCAGGTGTGTGTTCACGGTGTGTGTGTGTGTGTGTGTGTTCACTGCTCCGGGTGTGTGTTCACGGTGTGTGTGTTCACGCTGTGTGTGTGTTCACTGCTCCAGGTGTGTGTTCACGGTGTGTGTGTTTTCACTGCTCCGGGTGTGTGTTCACGGTGTGTGTGTGTGTTCACTGCTCCGGGTGTGTGTTCACGGTGTGTGTGTGTGTTCACTGCTCCGGTGTGTGTGTTCACGCTGCACTGCTGTGTGTGTGTGTTCACTGCTCCGGGTGTGTGTGTTCACTGCTCCGTGTGTGTGTTCACGGTGTGTGTGTGTTCACTGCTCCGGGTGTGTGTGTTCACTGTGTGTGTGTGTTCACTGCTCCGGGTGTGTGTTCACGGTGTGTGTGTGTGTTCACTGCTCCAGGGTGTGTGTTCACTGTGTGTGTGTGTGTTCACTGCTCCGGGTGTGTGTTCACGCTGTGTGTGTGTGTGTTCACTGCTCCGGGTGTGTGTTCACGGTGTGTGTTCACTGCTCCGTGTGTGTGTGTTCACTGCTCCGGGTGTGTGTTCACGGTGTGTGTGTGTGTTCACTGCTCCGGGTGTGTGTGTTCACGGTGTGTGTTCACTGCTCCGGGTGTGTGTTCACGGTGTATGTGTGTTCACGGTGTGTGTGTGTTCACGGTGTGTGTGTGTTCACTGCTCCGGGTGTGTGTTCACTCTGTGTGTGTGTGTTCACTGTGTGTGTGTGTGTTCACGGTGTGTGTGTGTGTGTTCACTGTGTGTGTGTGTTCACTGCTCCGTGTGTGTGTTCACGGTGTGTGTGTGTGTTCACTGTGTGTGTGTGTGTGTTCACTGTGTGTGTGTGTGTTCACTGTGTGTGTGTGTTCACTGCTCCGGGTGTGTGTTCACTGTGTGTGTGTGTGTTCACGGTGTGTGTGTGTGTGTTCACTGTGTGTGTGTGTTCACTGCTCCGTGTGTGTGTTCTCGGTGTGTGTGTGTGTTCACGCTGTGTGTGTGTGTGTTCACTGCTCCGGGGGTGTGTTCACGGTGTGTGTGTGTTCACTGCTCCGGGTGTGTGTTCACGGTGTGTGTGTGTTCACTGCTCCAGGTGTGTGTTCACGCTGTGTGTGTTCACTTTGAATGGGATAAATGAAGAGCACTAATTCTGAGTATGGGTCACCATACTTGGCCACATGTCACGTCACTTTCACTTTTGTTACTTTCACTTTGAAATACAATTACAAATGGACTTTGTGTCTCCATTTAAAATTTGGCAGACATATTACATACATGGAAAAGAAAATGGAAACACAAATACACAATTTGCAATTTGATTTGGATTGTCACAATGTATGTGTCCACAAATTGAAACGTAATTGCAAATACAATTTTCACAGCAGTTTTCTTTTTTCTGCCCTTTCTTTTTTTTTTGACAAATACAATTTGCAATTCCTTTTGAATTGTGTCCTAAATATCATTCCATTAGTACCTCTCATTTTGTCATGTGAACAGAAATAAAACAGACAATTGTTTCCTAAAAAAGGTTCAGATTTACATGTACATAACACAAGATCAGGAAGTTCATGTAAACTTGCAGACACTTGAAATAAAGTGAGTGTAGACATAAAACTGATTGTGTATTCAGCATCAGCAGATATCACCTTTAACTCTCACCTGACTTTGGTTGATTGTGTCACTTGATGATCGTATTACAGTACAGAGAGGAAACAGCATTGTGTCAGTGTCAAAACCAGGTTTCTCTCTAAAGAATCTATTGTTTTTCTCACATGTTGTTGAAAACACTCAAAGCAGCTTTGAAATCAGATGCTGATCTCTCAGATGGCTGGTTCTTTTCTCAGTGAACTCTCTGGGGATCAGTGATGAGCTCAAGCAGAAGCTACAGGACGTGATGGTGGACAGACACAAGCTAACACTGGGAAAAACACTCGGGGAAGGTGAGCATTACATAACTGCTGTAGGGAACCGCAGGCTTTATTGTCTGGACTGAACGGGATGTGTGTGTATGTGTGTGTGTGTGTGTGTGTGTATGTGTGTGTGTGTGTGTGTGCAGGTGAGTTCGGCTCTGTGATGGAGGGTTCACTCACTCAGGAGGACTCTGTGCTCAAAGTAGCAGTGAAGACCATGAAAAGTGAGTCAAAAGCGACAGCAGCATCTCTGAAAACACCTGTGATCATTTTCATCAGACTCAGCTCATGCTCTGCTGTGTTTTGCTCAGTCGCTATCTGCACTCGCACTGAAATGGAAGATTTCCTGAGAGAGGCGGCGTGCATGAAGGAGTTCGATCATCAGAACGTCATGCGGCTTCTAGGTAAGTGTGTTCACTCTTTCAGTCTCCCGGCTAAAAAACTATAATACAGTAACAGGAGGCCAGTCACATGGTCTAACACTTCAGGAAACACATTAAGACAGTATATAATTACACAGAATTATTAAAGTGCATCATATTCAGTAGCTGAGAATGTTTTTATTCACAGAAATAAGGACATGAAAGAAGTTGCGTCAGACTTGAATGAGCTCAGAATGAAAACAGACATCATCAAGTCAATATTTTGACCTGTGCCTCTTCACATGAATTATATCCTCAGAGTAAAACAGAATATTCAGTAAGAAGTAGTTAAGACAGGGTGGATGAGTGATGGTTTGTGTGTTGTGTGATAGGTGTGTGTCTGCAGACGGTGGAGAGTGAAGGCTATCCGTCTCCTGTGGTCATCCTTCCCTACATGAAGCACGGTGACCTCCACAGCTACCTGCTGTACTCCAGACTCGGAGACGCGCCCGTGGTGAGTGCACTGAAGAGCTCTGGAGGGGACAGGGCAAATAAAAAGGACATGATGGCAAACTGCATTAAGACATAGATCAGAACAGTGCTTCAGCATTGATTAATAGTCTGTAATCACTTGCTCAGCCTCACGTCGTTCCAAACCTGTGTGACTTTCTTTCAGAAAAGATGTTCATGATCATGCTCTTTTTCATAAAATGAAAACATAAATAAAAATGTTCATACTAACTAACTAAATAAAACAGGAAAAAAAAATTTGGAACCACATGAATGTGAGTAAAGTTTGTTTTTGGGTGAGCAATTCCTTTAAATGATAATGTATTTATCTGAAAAAAAACAAAAACAAAAAAAAAAAACAGAATCAGAAACTGTGGAAACAAATCTTATGCACAAATTTGAAACAGTGGCTCATACAGACACAGATTGTCCTATCTGGCATCAGCATAACTCTCTAAAAGAAGTCTTTTTCACAAACATTACACCATCACTGCTGAATGTAAACACTGGAGATAAGCAAGGCCGTTCCCTCTGATGCAATCGCACAGAATGATTCTGTCAAGATCTAATTGATGACCGGTTTGTTTTGTGGCTAGATGCACATCCTCATGGTCAGAGTTGTGAAACTCCTTTGTAATCATAAATGAAGTTCCTCTAAAGCACAGACGTCAGGCACAGGAACATGTTGTACCGAAGAAGTGTTTTTAAAGCCCACTGGTCTATGATTTCTGATATTGTGTGTGGTCAGAGCAGAATCTGGGAAAGTCTCTGGCTCCATCTCTCTGTCAAAGCAAGAACACAAGAACAAGAAAAGATCATTCACTGATGAATCGTGAATCATTGATGTTTTAAATATTTGGATTATCTCTGTCTCCTTTGTGTAGTATCTGCCCTCTCAGATGCTGGTGAAGTTCATGACGGATATCGCCAGAGGAATGGAGTACCTGAGCGGAAAAAACTTCATCCACAGAGACCTGGCAGCTCGAAACTGCATGTGAGTGCTGATGGGAAACGAACACACAAGCTCAGACACGTCTCATGTGCTTCGTACGCTGCTGCCTACTACAGAAATCTTCATCCTGTATTAATTTGAGTGTTTATCTCTGCTGACCAGGTTAAATGAGAACATGAATGTGTGCGTGGCGGACTTTGGCTTGTCTAAGAAGATCTATAATGGAGACTACTACAGACAAGGGCGCATCTCTAAGATGCCTGTCAAGTGGATCGCCATCGAGAGTCTGGCGGACAGAGTGTACACCACTAAGAGTGACGTGGTAAGACGTTCTCGATTTGATCAACAGAATGAGAAAGAACTGATTCAGAGCATTCCAGAGCTTGAACAAGCGTAGCAGCCGTTGTGTTTCTGATCCCTATTCACACTAGAGCATTGAAAACAATTTACAGTGTGCAGAGAGATAATAATTGACATTAAAATACATGTGCCTGGTCTTATTGAGAATGATGCACATTGTTCCAAAACTATCAAAATGTAATAACTTGTTACACCTCTGAAAAGAAATCTATTGTTTTACAGTAGTGAGTATCATTTACTGCTCTCTCTCTCTCAGCGTTCGTATCGTTTCTGAAGGTGCATTTGTCTGTCCTGCAGTGGTCATTTGGAGTGACAATGTGGGAGATCGCCACTCGAGGTCAGACACCGTACCCTGGAGTGGAAAACAGTGAAATCTATGATTATCTGAGGCAGGGCAACCGTCTGAAACAGCCTCCAGACTGCCTGGACAGCATGTGAGTATGCCTTTCAAAAACCTGCATGGCTTTTCACACTGTGCTTGGACCTGGCTTAACATATATTTAACCTCTGGTTAACACTACATTCATCCTCAGCTTAAGCTTTGCTCTAAAGGAAGTAGCACTGCTGGGTTATGAATGTGTATAGAAGGAACCAATGCAGTGCTAGAATCAACAAAACTTTGACTGTATGTCTCTGACTTGTGATGGTTATTGCTGTGTCACTGAAACAGCAACAAAGTAAAGGCTTTTATTATTTATTTGACAATATTTGTTATTTGATCATTTATTTATTTATTTGATAATAGAGATATACAAATAGAATTTGAAGCAGAAAGGTTATGTTATTTATTTACATCTTGTGGATATTCAGATACTAGTCATTCCCTTGTAAGTGCTTCACTGTAAAGCAGATTTTTCATGATAAAAAATTACAAATAAAAAATAAAATGGTGATGATCAACATTGTCACAAATGCTGTTGACTGAACTTAACTTGCAAACTGGTTTTACAGACACTTTTACCAGCGGTCAGCCATTCTGACTGCAAACTTAACATCTTTTCTTTTCTTTTTCTTTTGTGGCACTTCTGAATAGAAAGTGAAAGTGACCTGACATACAGCCAAGTATGGTGACCCATACTCAGAATTTGTGCTCTGCATTTAACCCATCCAAAGTGCACACACACACAGCAGTGAACACACACACTGTGAACACACACCCGGAGCAGTGAACACACACACACACACACACACCGTGAACACACACCCGGAGCAGTGAACACACACACACACACACACCGTGAACACACACCCGGAGCAGTCAACACACACACACACACACACACACCGTGAACACACACCCGGAGCAGTGAACACACACACACACACACACACACACACACCGTGAACACACACACACCGCACACACAGAGCAGTGAACAGTGAACACACACACACACACACACACACACCGTGAACACACACCCGGAGCAGTGAACACACACACACACCGTGAACACACACCGGCGCATTGAACACGAAACACACACCCGGAGCAGTGAACACACACACACACGCACACACACACCGTGAACACACACCCACACACACACACACCGTGAACACACACCCGGAGCAGTGAACACACACACACACACACACACACACACACACACCGTGAACACACACTCGGAGCAGTGTGTATCATTTATGCTGCGGCGGAGCAGTTGGGGGTTCGGTGCCTTGCTCAAGGACACCTCAGTCGTGGTGTTGCCGGCCCGAGACTCGAACCCACAACCTTAGGAGTCAAACTCTCTAACCATTAGGCCATGACTGTATTTTAGTATGGTTAATATGTTATGTAAATATGTCCAATATGTTATTTAAACATTCAGTTGTACTGCTCATTCAAAGAGCCAGATTTAGGTAAATTAAATGATTTATTGGAATGCCTGTCATGCATTAAGACTTGGTTATACAACAATTATTTACAACTGAATATAAAAAATACTGAAACTTTGATCATTGCTCCAGAACAAAAAATACCTCAAATTAAACAACACCTCTGTTCCTTGGACTCATCCGTCCAGTTGAGCCTAAGAAACCTGGGTGTTTTGTTCGACCAATCGTTGTCTCTGGATGGTCATTCTAGACAGTTGGTCAGAAACTGTTTTTTATCATTTGAGAAATATTTCTAAATTGAGAAAAATATTGCCCAAAGCTACCATGGAGATGATCATTCATACTTTTATTTCTTCAAGGTTAGATTACTGTAATTCTCTTTTTACTTGTTTTAACAATGTTTCTCTGAACCGTCTTCAATTGGTGCAAAATGCAGCAGCCAGGCTTTTAACAGGAATCAACAGAAGGGCACACATTTCTCCAATTTTTTTTACTCTCCACTGGCTTCCGGTAAAATTTAGAATTAATTATAAAATTTTAGTTTTAACCTTTAGAGCATTACATGGACAGACCCCCCAATATATCGCAGACATGCTTACTCCTTATTCTTCTTTCCGTACTCTTCGTTCCTCAGGTCAAAATCTCCTGATTGTCCCTAAAACCCGCCTTAAAACTCGGGGAGACCGCTCCTTTCAAGCAGTTGCTCCCAAACTGTGGAATGCCTTGCCACTGTCTCTGCGTGTGGTCGATTCTGTTGATTCTTTTAAAAAAACAGCTAAAGACACTTCTATTCAGTCAAGCTTTCAGTTGACTGAGCTATTATGTTTTATGTTTTATGTTTTGTATATGATGTTTTATCTTGATTTTTAATAAATAAAGTTTACTTACTTACTTAAAGTTACTAGGGATTGCTATGATAAATTTCACGATTCGATTCGATTCACGATTTTATTTTATTTTTTCAACAAAATGAGATTTAGGTTATTTCAATTATAAATTAAATGTGTTCTTTTATTATTGCTTGGACAAAATGCTGCACATTTCTTTGTGAAATTGAAATATAATTATAATAATATACTTACTTGCATATTATTGCTTTTTGTTGGTTTTGACTTCTTTTTGTCTCATTTGTAAGTCGCTTTGGAAAAACCTAAATGTCAAACGGTACTGTAAATGTAAAAAACAAAATTGAAATTTTAAAACAAGCCCTCAAATGGATAACACAAATAAAATTAATTTCTTCCCATACTTTGCCTGTGTCTGTCCATTTACAATTAGCCAAACCAGAGCAAACAAAGATGTGCATGATGCAACATGAATAAATTAGACTGTATAATTTTGAAATTTTGAAGCAAAAACAGAATGGTCTTTTTTTGTGAAAATACATAAAAATATCTGCATGAAACAGCGGACGAGCTGAACGCACAGATTCACTCATCTTTTTTTTAACAGCGCTGCACTTATGACCTTTAAAATGCATAAACAGCGCTGCACTTATGACCTTTAAAATGCATTATACAGAGCCAAGAAGAAAAGAAAAAATACCATCTAAAATCTTCTAAAGACAGTAAGTTCCCCTCAGACATGCGTTCATATAAAATCTCAACCGATTTGAATCGTCACATATTTTAATCGATTTGCAACCGGCTGGCGGTTAATCGTTACATCCCTAATTCTTCAGATATCAAAAAAACGTTGCATCCCTAAACGGTACTGAATAAAATCCGGCTCTGGATCCCAGCCCTACTCGTGTCTGTATTACAGCCAAACCAGAGCATTGTGTGAAGAAAAGACTGATGTTCTTTTTTGTGAAAAACATCACAGCCAATCATGAGACAAGCAATGCTTGACATTCTTGCCTTCTGTGTGTTTTCACAGCTATTCCCTGATGTTTTCCTGCTGGCTGTTGAGCCCGAAGGACAGGCCGAGCTTCGAGATCTTGTGCTGCGAGCTCGAAAAGGTCCTGGAAGATCTTCCGAGCCAAGACCCAGATGAGATACTCTATGTCAATATGGAGGAGACCTTCGGAGAGCTGGGGGCCGTGGGGGGCTGGGACCCCATAATGGGGGTCCCGTGTGCTCTCGGGGCCCTGAAGGGTTCAGGCTCAGTGGCCACTGTAGAAGTCCACCCCCCCAGCCGCTACGTGATCTGCCCCCAGCATGAGAACCAGCGCCTCCTCAACGCCGACTCCATGGAGAGTCTGAACCTGACGGGGTTCGTTCCCACGCCACTGCTCCAGCCCTCGTCCTGTTCCACCCCAGTGCCCTGTGAAGGGCCGTCCCCGGAGGAAAGAGATGAAAAGAAGAAAGTGCCGTAGCAGGGATGATGCTGCCGCGGCTGACAGGGACCGAGACTGCCTCTGGTGGAGAGCTGAGCTATCATTTTGCACAAACACGCCACACACTCCACCAGACATTCAGTGTTTAAAGTGAATTATGTCTTTTTTATGCTTTTCAGACAAACATATTTCCTTTTCATTCCATATTGTTCTTTATATTCAGTCTGTGTCATGAGAAATCAAATGAATCATAGTTTTTGTCTTACAAAGTGATAAGTTTCCAGCGACAAGTAATTTGTCTGTCCACACTGACAAGTGATGTCACAGCATCAACCCATATTGCCGATCATTAGTGTGAGTAATGTTTGCTCATATCTATGCAGGGCTTCATACTTACTGCACGATTTTAGCACCGATTTTCACTGACCAACAGTTTAGTGGAAATCAAAGACAAGTGCCCGAAATTGCATCGTGTCCTGTGTCCTGCAGTGTGAAATGTGTTTTGACTGGAAATGACATCAGCGATGACCTACAGCCAATGAGAGAGCAAGATACAGGGCAGAGGGAAGTTCAGGGGGAGGAGTCATTGACCTGCAACAGAACACGCATGGCTTCTGCAAGCCACCATCGTCTCTTCAGGTTTATTTTATTTTTTACTGCAAACCAGCAGACAGACAACTTGTATAGCAAGCTTCTTGTGGGCTACAGTTTCTAACAGAAAGAAATCCAGGCTCGCGGGAGGTGGCCTTACATACTGTATCACTTCTCACGAGGGTTCAATTGTGAAATGTAGTTCGTAGACCAGAGTTGTCACTTGAAAGGTTGTGTAATGAGTGAACCTCTGTCGTGTCGTGTGCACACAACAGCAACTAGACGGTGCTAGATTGAACAGCAGTCCGGCGACTTTGAGAATCGTGCAGTGTGTTCCCGGCATTAGGGTTAGTGATCTGAATAACCCCAAACCTCTGTGTCTTACACTTTGGTGATGGACATGAATGATCCCTTAAATTGTACGGTTTGTTTAGGACATGTATTACTTTATTTACTTATGTAAAGTAGTTACTTACTTAAAGACAATTAGTTTATAAAAAGAAAGAGACATGGGAGTGGGCTTTTTTTAACCCTAGCACCACCAAGAACACCCTAGTAAATGCATGGCATTGCCTTAATCTGGAATCTGACCAGTTAAAGCCCCTTTTCTGTAAGCTTTAAGTTCAAAGTAAAGTTAGCTTTCTGCTGATATTCACACAATATATTCATCATCAACTCAGGAGATGCTTGGATTTACTATGTCCAATGACACAAAGGTCAGATTAAGTGAATGCTGTAAACTAGCTTGATGCTGCCAGTCTCCAGAATGGGACAGAACTGGTCAAAGTCTGAATCTGTTTCTGTTCTAGGAGACATTTTACTCACTCAAGTCTCCTGACCAGCATCTTTATCCAAAGAAACAATTGGAGGATGACGATAGTATTCTGCGTTAGGTCTAATGTCAAACCAAATCCTCAATGATCATGTGTTTGACCTACAGACACACTCTAGCAAACCTCCAGGTGAATGCAGACATTTTTATAACTCTATTTCAGAGGTTCTGAATCAGCAGGTTTTTTTAACATTGATTTGAGACCAATTTTGTGGTTTCTTTTAAGGTTTAGAGGAGTAGAATGGGCAGTAGACTAGATTTTCAACCGGTCTTTGCTCATCAGAGGCCCTGCCCCAGACTCAAGCACAGTGTTTTCTTGTTTCTTAATGTTTGTCTGTTTTTTTGTAAATTTTATATTTTGCACTAATCAATTTTGTCATTTTATTGTTTGTATTTCTTTGTTTATGCATTTTGTTTATCTGATATGGACTTGTAGACAATGTAATGATGTACATTTACCATGATATTATCATGTTATGATAATATAAAAAAAGGCTGTTTCAGAATGTTCAAATACAGATGATTGTTATTTTGCAATTCTTTAAAACATTTTAGAATGCTAAATATGGTTATTTGTTCAAATAATTTCTTCCAATATAGCCTTTAATATAATCTGACATTTAAATAACTGAAATAGATGCTCTGAAACAAACATCATAGAACCAATGTTTGAAAAATATTTGGTATGGTCTTTTTTTTATTATTGTTTCACTGTAATGTGGTACTAAGATTGACTGACTGAAGATAGACCAAAATGAATATTACTGCCCCCTCTACAAAATGTTCTGTCAGTCACCTTGTGTGTAAATTTTCATGCTCACATTTTCAGCACATTTTTCAATCACTGTCTTTCATGATGAGAAACACTGTGTTTAAATATGTGGATTTGAAGTCTCTCAGTTGACCTCAGTTGAACCGGACAAATTCAGCTGCATTCTGTATTCTGTATGTAATATTACAAATTCTTTTTGCCTGACAGTAAATCTGCCAGTGATGACCAAATGATGGAGAAGAGCATTATAATTCATCCAGGTGTGCAGTGTAATAAAGCTATTCATAAAGCAAACTTTTGCATTCTCTGTTGACAGAAGTACAAATATTATTTTATCAATATAAAAACACATACACAAAAACACACCAAAAAGCCCCTTAAAAACACAATATTTCCCCAAAAAATCTCTCTTTACGACGCACAACAATTTTATAGCTTTAGGTTTATATGTCTAATGGTGTCTAGATAACATCAATGTCATTATTGTGATTTTGATATACTTTGTATTAAAATAAATACTATCTGCACAAATGATGAGGATTATTATTATTATTTATTAACGTTTTTTTTTTTTTTTTGATGTTGTAAATTCAAGTTTAATTCAATTCAAGTTTATTTGCATAGCGCTTTTCACAATACAAATCATTGCAAAGCAACTTTACAGAAAATTAAGTTTCTACAATATTTAGTAGTAACTTATCAGTGGTGACTGTCAGTTTATGTACATACGGCAGAAATGTACGTAAAAATAAAGACATAATCAAACAGACGATGAACACTATTAACAGCAATTATATGATTATATGAAATTTGGTAGTTATGTATGTTGCTTGAGGGTTGGCATCATCTGAGGTCCTCTGAGGGGCTGGCATCATCTCTTCTCAGGTGTTCTGGATCCAGACTGGAGCTTGTGTAAATCCTAGTTACCACAGGATGTAAATCCAGAAGAAACAGAGAAACAGATAGAGACATAATTAGCGTAGCTGCTGTTCCAACCAAGCAAAATTGATTTGTTTAACCCAAGCTAAAGAATAATAATGTGCATTTGATCAGAAAAAAATGCTGTACAAAATTATGAGATGCATTGTTTGAATGCTTGGCCAAAGAGGTGTTTTTAATCTAGATTTAAACAGAGAGAGAGTGTCTGAACCCCGAACATTATCAGGAAGGCTATTCCAGAGTTTGGGAGCCAAATGTGAAAAAGTTCTACCTCCTTTAGTGGACTTTGCTTATCCTAGGAACTACCAAAAGTCCAGAGTTTTGTGACCTTAGGGAACGTGATGGATTGTAGCGTGGTAGAAGACTAGTTAGGTACGCACAAGCTAAACCATTAAGGGCCTTATAGGTAAGTAATGATATTTTGTAACTGATACAGAACTTAATAGGTAGCCAGTACAGAGACTGTAAAATTGGGGTAATATGATTATTTTTTCTCGACCTGGTAAGGACTCTAGCCGCTGCATTTTGGACTACCTGTAGCTTGTTTATTGAAGATGCAGGACAACCACCTAGCAGTGCATTACAATAGACCAGTCTAGAGGTCATGAATGCATGAACTAGCTTTTCTGCATCAGGAACAGGTAACATGTTTCGTAGCTTGGCAATGTTTCTAAGATGAAAGAATGCTATTTTTGTAACATGGGAAATATGATTTTCAAAAGACAAGTTGCTGTCTAATATAACACCCAGATTTTTGACTGTAGAGGAAGTGACAATACATCTGTGTAGTTGCAAATTGTAATCCAAGAGATTGTGTGTACTGTTTTTTGGTCCAATAAGTAATATCTCTGTCTTATCCGAATTTAATAGGAGAAAATTATTGGTCATCCAATCTTTTACATTTTTAACACACTCTGTTAGCTTAGATAGTTTTGAAGTTTCACCTGGTCTTGTTGAGATATATAGTTGAGTATCATCAGCATAACAGTGGAAACTAATCCCATATTTTCTAATAATATTATCAAGGGGCAACATGTATATTGAAAATAGCAGAGGACCTAGGACAGATCCTTGTGGCACTCCATATTTTACTGGTGATAATTGAGATGAATCCCCGTTTAAATAAACAAAGTGGTAGCGATCAGACAAGTAAGGTAGGATCTAGACCATCTTAAAGCCTGCCCTTGAATACCTGTATAGTTTTGTAATCTATCTATGAGTATGTCGTGATCTATGGTGTCGAACACAGCGCAAAGATCAAGTCAAACTAGCAATGAGATGCAGCCTTGGTCTGATGCAAGAAGCAAGTAATTTTTAACAAGTGCACTTTCTATGCTATGGTGGGGCCTGAAACCTGAAATTCTTCATAGAGATCGTTTTTTTTTTGTTGTTTTTTTTTTTGCAGGAAGGAGCACAATTGAGGAGACATTTTTTTTTCCCTAAAATTTTAGACATAAATGGAAGATTTGAAATGGGTCTGTAATTGACCAGTTCACTAGGATCTAGTTGTGGTTTCTTAATAAGAGGCTTAATAACCACCAGCTTGAATGGTTTTGGGACGTGACATAAAAATAATGATAAAGATTGCAATTAAATGTTACTTTAAAATGAGACTAAATTTGGCCTTGATCTTAAGTGAACCGACTCAATGACAAAATTTTGTACACACCTCATTTGTAAAGTAAATGAATAGCTGACCTAATGAATATAGAAAAACAGAAACAATTAGAATTTTAAAGAAAAAAGTGATACAGAATAAAGATTCTATTTCACATATCAGATCATCTCTCTCTCTCTCTCCCATCAGAATGGTGTTTTTCATGTTTTTTTGTCTTGTGAGTCACAGTGTCTTTGTATGTCTTCATCGCGTCTAGCTGTCTTTAAGTGCACATACAGTCGTGAGTTTCTGCTCGATGTCGGCAGAACCACATTTTTAGTGTTAAACTCTGCGCACACCGAAGAGCTGTGGTATCTAACCCTATCACCGACCCCCACTACTGCATCTCGCGCACAGCGGAGGCGCCACAAGCGGCGTGAGAGGAAGCAGAAGGTATCCAGGCTAGCCTAACGGCTAACCCACACAAGCCAGCTTTCCCCACCATAGTACTGACTAACATACACTCTTTGGACAATGAACTGGACTACATCTGACTACTACGCTCAACTCAGAGGACTGTAAGAGACTGTTGTGTTTTTGTGTTTATGGAAACAATGCTCAGCAACAGTGTTCTTGTGCTATTCTTCTCGATCAGCTGACATGCTTTTGAGCAGACAGAGTTCTCATCAAGGGAGGTAAGACCCGCGGTGGATCAGTGATGCGTAGTGCCGCGATGCTGTTGTGGTCTGCAAACACTGCTCACCCCTGGTGGAGCTGATGATTATTAAGTCCTGGCCATTCTATCTACAGAGGGAATACACAGCCATACTGCTCGTTGCTGTATACATCCCTCCCAGCTCCAACAACAGGAGCGAGGCACTAAATGAACTGTACCAGCACATCAGTGAGCAGCAGACAGCCCACCCTGATGCTTTTCTCATCTTAGGTGGGGATTTCAACCACACAGACTTAAAGAGTATGTCCCCAAAAATACACCAACACATAGACTTTCCAACACGGGGAAACAACACTCTGGACTTTTTTACACCACCCAGAAAGGAGCTTGCAAGGCCCTACCCCACCCCCATCTTGGCATCTCAGACAACATCACTGTCACGCTAATGCCTGCATACAGACCTATCGTTAAAGTCGCTAGGTAATGTGTCCCGGCAATTGTTCTCGGATCATTAGATTTTGGTTCATTCACACTGCCAGTGATTTCCCGGAATCTGTGCGTGCGTTCACACACAACCCGTAAAAGCCCCGTAATGACATGTGACATCAGGATGTGATGTGTAATGTACGAGTCAAAAATGCTAGGCACGTAAACTTTCACTTAAGCTGGCGAGCGATCTCAGCTTTAGCGCGGATAGTGAGGAGCTAACTGATCTCTGCTTCAGTATAGTTTGCACATATTTTTTCGTCACGAACGTTGAGCTGCCTTAAAAACACCTAGTAAAGGTGTTGTATGATAACGTGCGTCATCACTATGACACACCCTTTACGGCACTGGTTCTGACTTTTGTTCACACAGAGCTCGAACCAGGACTGAACCTGGCAATGTTACTAGGTCCCCAATCTGGGATCGATCCCCGGAATCAATCCCGGGACGTGTTTGTGTTCACACAGAAGGTGATCTGGCAATTTATTGGGACCAACGTGCAGTGTAAAAGGGGATCAAGAGTACTTAGAGACTGTCACTGTCTACATTACCAAGTGTATTGATGATGTAACAGTCACAAAGACCATCACTGTCCGGGCCAACCAGAAGCCATGGATGACAGGAGAGGTCTACAGACTCCTGAAGGCTTGGAACACTGCCTTCAGAGCTGGAGATGAGGTGGGCCTGAGGACAGCTAGGGCCAACCTATCCCGCGGCATCAGACAGGGTAAGAGACAGTACTCCAGGAGGTTAGCTCATCGATTCATTGACAGCAGAGACACTCAGAGCATGTGGCAGGGGATACAGACCATTACGGACTACAAGCCCCCATCTCGGAGCTGTGACAGCACTATCTCCCAGCTGAACGAGCTGAACACCTTAAACGCTCGCTTTGAGGAACAAAACAGCACCACTGGACAGAAGACTCCACCTCCTCCCGGAGACCAGGTGATGACACTGTCCCCGGACAGCTTGAGGAGATCCCTCAGCAGGATCAACACATGCAAAGCTCCGGGTCCTGACAACATTCCTGGGCGTGTACTGAGAGACTGTGCAGTGGAACTCACTGAGGTCTTCACAGATATTTTCAACATCTCACTAAGTCAGGCTGTCGTCCCCACATGCTTCAAAGCTACCACCATCATTCCAGTCCTGAAGAAGCCGTCTCCACCCACCTTCAATGACTACCGTCCAGTTGCACTTACTCCTATTCTCATGAAGTGCTTTGAATGGCTAGTCATGCACCATATCAAGTCTGCCCTTCCCACCTCCCTGGACCCCTTCCAGATTGCATATCGGTCCAACCCCTCGACCGACCCCATCGCCACTGCCCTCCACTCAACACTCACACATCTAGACAAAAAAGACTCATACATCAGAATGCTGTTCATATACTTCAGTTCAGCATTCAACACAATCATCCCTCAACAGCTCATTCACAAACTGGTCAAGCTGGGGCTCAACACTTTGCTGTGCAACTGGCTGTTGGACTTTCTGACTGGAAGACCTCAGGCAGTGCAGGTCAGCAGCAACACATCCAGCACCATCACACTGAACACTGCCCCCCCCCCCCCAAGGATGTGTGCTGGGCCCCCTCCTCTTCACTCTGCTGAACCACGATTGCACACTGTCACACAACTCTAACCTCTTCATTAAGTTTGTGGATGACACGACTGTGGTGGGACTCATTAGCAACAGAGATTTTTCACTCTTTGTCATATTGCAGACATTTTCTAAAATCATTTAAGTTAATTTTTTTCCTCATTAATGTACACACAGCACCCCATATTGACAGAAAAACAAAGAATTCTTGACATTTTTGCAGATTTATTAAAAAAGAAAAACTGAAATATCACATTGTCCTAAGTATTCAGACCCTTTGCTGTGACTCATATATTTAACTCAGGTGTTGTCCATTTCTTCTGATCATCCTTGAGATGGTTCTACACCTTCATTTGAGTAGGAAAGCCACACACCTGTCTGTATAAGACCTTACAGCTCACAGTGCATGTCAGAGCAAATGAGAATCATGAGGTCAAAGGAACTGCCTGAAGAGCTCAGAGACAGAATTGTGGCAAGGCACAGATCTGGCCAAGGTTACAAAAAATTTCTGCTGCATTTAAGGTTCCTAAGAGCACAGTGGCCTCCATAATCCTTAAATGGAAGACGTTTGGGATGACCAGAACCCTTCCTAGAACTGGCCGTCTGGCCAAACTGAGCTATCGGGGGAGAAGAGTCTTGGTGAGAGATGTGGGGAAATCTAGAATATACATTGATAGAATAGTATAATTGTTATAAGATAATTGTGAGTTAAAAGCTAGACCCCCCCCCATGTAATAGTTTTTGTAATTTCAGTTATTTTATTAATAATGGTTATTTAATTATCCAGGACATGCATGTCAATTTGAAGTATACAGCTATGTGATGGGTGTCCAGTTGGTGGCAGTAAGCCAGAGAGAAAACCCCCCGGAGAAAAAACCTAGAAAAGAAAAGTTAGTTCACGCGAGGTTTTGAACGAGACTATCAGTATTGAGTCATGTTGTACTGTGTGGTACGGAGCTGTTGCGAATGACGCTGGCTGAATAAAAGAACCCAACCAAAACACACGCTTGTTCATTCCTTCAAGTGTGCTACAAAATACTGGCGACGAGGATGGGATCGGCGGTGCCGTTTTGAGGTAGTTGTCTACGAAGACGCTGAGTATGGACACTGAGCAACTGCAAGATCAGCTGAGCGCTGCGTTGCTCCGGCTGCGGCTCAATCAGCTGCACGAGGTGTGTGTGTATGTGAAACTGTCAGTGGAGGAGGGACAAACCAAAAGGCACTCGCTGATCAGATTAATAAATGAATCAGTAGAAAATGTTATAGAGACGGAAGATGACGATGTAGCCCGTCAACATGTGTTAGATTTGTTAGAGTTTTCTAGCAAGATGACGCAAAGCAGCGACCGCGCGGTACAAGATTGCAGTAGTGACGCAGACAGAAATACGGCGGAGCTCGCGCATTTAAAGAGACAGTACACAGAATTGCAGCATCAGTTTGAGTTGTCAACAAATGTGTTCGAAATAAAAACGAAATCCAACGTCTGAGTTTGAAAGTTCCTGATGTGTCAAGTCCCCCTGTGTTTTCTGATCATCATCATGCAGTTCCTGAAGTCACTATCCGGCGTGATTTTAAGATTAATGGCCAAATTGGAGAACGTGGTCAGAAAGATAAGCTTTCATACAACAACTTGATGCACCAAATTGATGCTGGAGTGAACAAGGGACACAGAGAGTCTGAAATTATTGATGCTGTGATAAGAGCGGTGAGTCCAGGTATGAGCCTGCGTGATATGCTGGAGATCAAGACTGATTTAACCCTTTCTCAGCTGCGCACGATTCTTAAAGGCCATTATAAGGAAGAAAGCTCCACAGACCTGTATCATCGGCTGATAAACATCACTCAAGAGAGCCGTGAGTCACCACAAAACTTCCTATTCCGTGCCATTGAGTTGAAGGAAAGACTTTTAGCTGCTGCTCGAGAACCAGATGGAGAAGAACCATACAGCCCTGATCTCATACAGAGAAGATTTCTGCGCGCACTAGGAACAGGGTTATCGAACGATCACATTAAGTATCAGCTAAAAACTTGCCTTGATGATCCTACAATCACAGATGAGGTTCTCATCACAGCTATGAACAAAGCTGCAAGTCTTGAGTGTGAACGACAGCAAAAGTTCAAGAAAAAATGCCAACATCAAAGAAACTAAAGTCAGTGAGGTTCCAGTAGAACTACGTCAAAGTCAAGAGAGAAAGGGTCATGCTGTGGGAGGTAAAGAACAGTCCACATGCACACAATTAAAAGCTTTGAAAAACTCCACAAGTCATGGACAAGAAAGACTCTGAGCTTTATGAGGTCTTTAAACAGCTGAAAGAGGAGATCGGAGAAATGAAGGAAAGCGATGAGTACTTACCGTTCCACGCAGCCCAGAGAAAAAGGAAGCGAGGATGCCGTGGATGTCAAGATAATGGCAGAGGTGACCAGTGTGATCATTGCTTTAAATGTGGGCAAAGTGGACATCTTTCCAGAGGGTGCAGGGGACCACCTACAGGAAGAACCGAAAGAGGACACTCAGCTAACAGTATGGCAGTAACAACTCACACCACACCCTCACTGTGGCCAGAACATCAATATGACACCTTGTGTGATGGCATTAAGCAGCTGGAAACTCAGGAAGCAGTAAAGCGAAAGGAGTGTCCTCTGCAGCATATCAGATCCATAACTACTAATCAGCTGTCCACCAAACATAATGCACAGTTATTGAATTTGATCGGAGAAAAATGTATGGTGAACTGTTTCTTTGATGGTGTAGCAAGTCTCATGAATGAAAAAGAACGTTTGCGAAAAGAACATCTCCCACACACAACACTGCGTGGCCTTGAAGAGATCCTAGGCCCTGGAACCCTCACCGGTCGAGCAGTGAATCAAACAGTGATCCCGTTTGAAAGCTGGGTCGAAGTGACATTCAAGCTGGGAACAGACAAAAACACACCGTTGGAACTGGAGGTACCGGTATTGGTATGTGGTGACGATGAAGTGGCAGAGGAGCCCATCATTGGTTACAATGTCATTGAGTACCTGTTGAACAGTGGTGTAGAGCAAAAAGCAGAGGTTTTGCTGAACTTAGTGAGAAGCCAAGACGAAGTGTTCAGTGATGGAGTAGTGAAGGTAGGAAAGTCAGTAACAAAAATCCCTGCCCAACAGGCTAGAGCTGTCAAATGTTGCATCAAAACGGGCCCTTTGCTATCTGATCAAGATGCTCTTTTTGTACTGGATGAGTGCGCGAAGTGGCCAGATGGATTGAGGGTGGAGGAAAACATTGTTTGCCTTAAGAGAGGGACCTGTTCACGCATCTGTATTTCTGTGATCAATGATACTACTCATGACATTGACTTGCCTCCACGGGCAGTTCTGGGCCATATACAGCGAGTAAAAGACATCTACCCTGCCGAGGTGAGACCAGTGACCGCTCAGAAAGAGGTTGCATGTGCGACTGTTGCTCACACCAGCCAAAGCCTGTTCCAAAAAGATGGTGAACAAGTCAGACAATCTACAGAAAATGCAAATACAACGTTAACGGTTCAAAAAGAAAACCTATGGGACCCTCCTGTATGCATTGATCACCTAAAACCTGAACAGCAGCAGAAGGTGAAGCAGCTTTTAAGGGAGGAGAGTGGTGCTTTTGCTCGTGATGACAGCGATGTAGGATGTATTCCATCTCTCCAGCTAAAAATCCGCCTCCATGATACCACATTCGTGAAGCACACATACATGTCAGTCCCGAAGCCACTTCGCAGAGAGGTGAAAGAATACCTGGAGGATCTGTTAAATAAGGGGTGGATTACTAAATCTAAGTCACCATATTCTTCACCAGTAGTCTGTGTGCGTAAAAAAGATGGAACTCTCCGCCTCTGCTGTGACTATCGGGAGTTAAACAATAAATCCATTCCAGATAGACACCCTATTCCCCGCATACAGGACATGCTCGACAGCTTGGCAGGCAACACCTGGTTTTCAGTCCTTGATCAAGGCAAAGCCTATCACCAGGGTTTTGTAGAAGAATCCAGCTGACCTCTCACTGCCTTCATTACACCGTGGGGACTATATGAATGGGTGAGGGTCCCTTTCGGATTGTCAAATGCACCTGCTGAATTCCAAAGGAGCATGGAGGAGTGCCTGAGAGAATTGCGTGATGAGGTATGTCAACCATATTTGGATGATAATTTAGTTCATTCTAAAACATTTGATGATCATCTTCAGGACATTAGAAAAGTGCTGTAGTGTTATCAAAATCATGGTGTCAAACTAACGCCTCGAAAATGTGAAGTGTTCCGAAATCAGGTACGATTCCTAGGGAGGCTGGTGACAAAAGATGGGTACACGATGGACCCGGCTGACGTTGCTCCTGTCCAAGCACTGAAAGAAAGGACCCCTAAGACAGTAGGTGAGGTGAGAAAGTTGTTAGGATTTCTCTCCTACTACCGATCATACATTGAAAACTTTTCCCGCAAGGCCGCACCTCTCTATCTGCTGCTCGCCGAAAAAAAGACACCAATAGGGAAAGTACAGATGAAGCGGAAAGGAAAAGGGAAACATGGCCAAGGACAGCTTGTGTCATCACATCCAGTCACGTGGACAGATGAACATCAAAAGGCCCTGTGTGAGTTAATCGATTATTTATCTAACCCACCAGTGCTGGGATATCCAGATCTGGATGACCCTTTTGTACTCCATTGCGACGCTTCACAGGAAGGCCTTGGTGCGGTGCTTTATCAAAGGCAAAGAGGCAAGTTAGTGGTAATAGCGTATGGATCAAGAACCCTAACCCCCCCTGAGAAAAACTACCATCTTCACTCAGGAAAGTTGGAGTTCTTGGCCATGAAGTGGGCTATATGTGAGCGGTTCAGGGACTATGTCTATCATGCACCATCATTCATTGTGTACACGGACAATAACCCTCTCACATATGTGATGTCAACAGCCAAGTTAAATGCCACAACGTACAGATGGGTAGCGTTACTTGCTGACTTTCGATTTACCATCAAATACCGCCCAGGAAAGTCAAATGGGGACGCGGATGGCTTGTCGCGTATGCCGCTGGATATGGAACAGTACATGAAAACCTGTTCAGAAGAAGTGCACCCAGAAGTCATGGTCAGCTTATCTCAGTCGGCGGTAGTACAGAGTCAGGAGAGAGGGCCGTGGTTGTGTCCACTTACAATTGAAACTGCGTTGTCGGGAGAACAGGAGGAGGAGCTATTCACTTCAGTTGCAGAGATCCCCAAGGAGGTACTGAGAAAAGCCCAAGAGGAAGACCCTGAAATCAGAGAAGCTGTTACTTATCTAAAAATGAAACCCCGGCCTGTGAACAGAAGTCAGGGTAGAGAGCTTCGGGGACTGATGAGGGAAAGAGGCAAAATTATACCTGGATGAACATGGTCTCTTGTTTCGGAAAACAGCAACTCGTGATCAGTTGGTATTGCCTAGGACATACCATGAGCTCGTTTATAAGGAGTTACATCAAGACATGGGCCACCTGGGAGCAGAAAGGGTGCTGAACTTAATTAGAGATCGGTTTTATTGGCCCCATATGCAAAAGGAAGTGGAACATTTTGTCACGCGTGTTTGTAGTTGCTTGAGAAGCAAGCGTCCAAACAAACTGACCCGAGCTCCTCTGGTAAACATCACCACCACTTATCCATTTGAGCTGGTCTCTATTGATTTTCTGCACCTAGAGAAGAGTAAGGGAGGTTATGAATACATTTTAGTTGTGATGGACCACTTCACGCGATTCGCACAGGCGTATGCATGCAGAAACAAGAGCGCCAAGACAGCGGCTGAGAAGGTGTTCGGGGACTTTGTTTTGAAGTTTGGGTTCCCGACAAAACTGCATCACGACCAAGGTAGGGAGTTTGATAACAAGCTGTTCTCAAAGCTGCAAGAGTACAGTGGCGTGCAAGGCTCCCACACGACACCGTATCACCCCGCAGGGAACGGTCAAGTTGAGCGGTTTAATCGAACTTTGCTAGCAATGCTGAGGACCTTACCAGAAACCGCCAAAGCTGACTGGAAGACGTCACTTGCAAAAGTTGTTAATGCATACAACTGTACGAAAAGTGAGGCTACAGGGTTTGCTCCCTATTATCTCCTGTTCGGCCGTACCCCCAGACTGCCCATTGATATCATGTTCGGTGTACCAGCAAAGAACCAAAGCTCATCGTACCATGACTATGCTGAGGACTGGAGAAAGAGAATGACAGAAGCTTACAAGTTAGCCTCAAGAGTGTCACACAAAGAGAAAGAAAGAGGTAAAGCTTTGTACGATAAGAAAATACACGGAGCTGAACTGATCCTTGGGAACAGAGTACTTGTTCGGAACTTCAAGGAAAAAGGTGGACCTGGGAAGCTTCGATCATTTTGGGAGTAACAAGTTTATGTCGTCACCAAGAGGAAGTACCAGGATAGTCCGGTATATGAAGTTCGACCTGAACAAGGCAAAGGGAAAACAAGAACACTACACAGGAACCTCTTGTTACCGTGTGACTACTTACCTGCAGAGAGAGAATGTTTACCTGGAAGACCTGAAAAAGAAAAAAAGAAAAAAACCAAGACTGAAAAAACATTGACACAACAAAATCAAACATTCTGGGATAGTTCAGATGGTGAGGATGATTGGAAATGCCTGGTTGGACTGCCAGTCAAAAAGGAGAATCAGAGCTTCGAAGAACCTCCAGAACCTCATTCAGAAGACACAGTGATGCTGAACGATGCAGAATCAGAGGTTGAACATGAACAAGGAGCAGGAAGGGGAGAAGACGATGTGTCCTCATCCAGAGAGGAGGCTGGAGAAACTGATGATCCTGAAGAGAGTGACGGGGAGACTCCTTCACAACCTGCCTGCAAAAGAGTATATCCTTTGTGAAACAGAAAAACAAAAAAAAATGTTTACTTACCATACTCTAGGTCAGCCTAGTATTGTAGATGGGTAAACTGCTGAATTAAATCACAGTAATTAGTTCTAGTTAAAATGTTAAATTAAGATCAGAATAAGATTGAGTTCATATTTTTTTTTTGAGAGAGAAAATAGTTACCATCACATTCCAGAAGAAAACATTTAGTAAATTGTTTCAATGGTGCAAGGTTAGATTCCTTCAGTGAAAGTACAGATTCCTGTTGATAAACAGAGATGGTGGTAGAAGATCATGGTGCACAATGATGTCTGCTACAAACACACTGCATGGAAAAGGAGATACATGTTGTGTGTCGTGTGACAGTATAGCACGAGTACTAAAACTGTTGTATCACTGACTCCTACCAAAGATATGATCTACAGGTAGATAACCAGTAATTTATTCTGAGAATGTCGGGACTACATTCTGTTTTGTAGGGGAGAATGTGGGGAAATCTAGAATATACATTGATAGAATAGTATAATTGTTATAAGATGAGTTAATGAGTTAAAAGCTAGACCCCCCCCCCATGTAATAGTTTTTGTAATTTCAGTTATTTTATTAATAATGGTTATTTAATTATTCAGTACATGCATGTCAATTTGTAGTATACAGCTATGTGATGGGTGTCCAGTTGGTGGCAGTAAGCCAGAGAGAAACCCCCCCGGAGAAAAACCTAGAAAAGAAAAGTTAGTTCACGCGAGGTTTTGAACGAGACTATCAGTATTGAGTCATGTTGTACTGTGTGGTACGGAGCTGTTGCGAATGACGCTGGCTGAATAAAAGAACCCAACCAAAACACACGCTTGTTCATTCCTTCAAGTGTGCTACAGAGAGGTAAAGAAGAACCCAAAGATCACTGTGGCTGAGCTCCAGAGATGCAGTCGGGAGATGGGAGAAAGTTGTATTAAGTCAACCATCACTGCAGCCCTCCACCAGTCAGGGCATTATGGCAGAGTGGCCCGACGGAAGCCTCTCCTCAGTGCAAGACGCATGAAAGCCCGCATTGAGTTTGCTAAAAAACAGAGAAATAAGATTCTCTGGTCTGATGAGACCAAGATAGATAACTAACTCATTCAACTACCTCTTCAGTCAGTTTAAATAAAGAACTGCTCTCTGAGCTTTTTGTCACTTTAATCAGATTGAATAAGTTATTTTGCACTACAATCATTTTATCTGCACTGTTTGTTTACTTCATTGGTTTGCACTCTGTCTGCCATGTGCCTTGTGTTGCTTTATTTAACTTTATTTTTATTATTTATTTATTTTTACATGCCCTTATTTGTATAGCTGTATTTTATATTTTATCTATCTGTAATTTTATGCACCAAGGTTCTGACAGTAACGCAATTTCAATTCTCTGTATGCTGTAAATGTGGAAGAATTGACAATAGAGCAGACTTTGACTTTTGAGATTTGGTGCATGCTGTTACTGACGCAAAAGGCAAGCACACCAAATACCAAAAAAAAAAAAAAAAAAAAAAAATAAATATATATATATATATATATATATATATATATATATATATATATATATATATATATATATATATTAAAAATAAAAAACAAGACAGGACAAGACAAAGAACTGAACTGAAAGTAGGCAACATTTACAACCAAAACACAGGAAAACCAGGTGAGACCAACTTGGGATGGTACTCCGTGTGTTTCCACTGCAGGAACCAGGATCTAAATAAAGTTTCGGGTAAAAATAATGCCCCTCAGAAAGTCTCTGCTTGCAAGGTAGTACTTTTTCAAAGATGCGGAACTTTCGGAGGTGGGACTTGAGCGCTGAACATGCTGATTGGTTGAGTTCACGCAGCATTGTATTTAAACTACTATTCACATTTGTGTCATGAAATGTAGTTTTAAAATTATTTCAGGTGAGAAAAGTAGTTCTTTGGTTTATTTCTAAAAACAGTGCCTATTTGAAAATGTGCTTCGCTGATTTCAGAGACGTGAGCCCTACGCAATCAGCGGGCGCTCAGTGCTCATGTATCCCGACGAGAGCAGCCTCAACTCGGCTAGTCCTTCTGACATTTGCCACCGGCTCTGATGTCTCTGTAGTGGATAAACATAAGATATAATTCGTTTTGGGTAAATCTTAACAGGTAATCTCTGGTCTTTATTCTATTATTCTATTAATCTATTAATATGTTACAATGAAAATGAAAACAGCCAATGTTTGATATAACATTTCTTTTCATTGTAATGTATGTATATTCACTGAACTACATTTCTGCGGCTATTAATATGTTTAAATGAAAATGAAAAGGGGCAGAGGTGTTTGATATATTTCATCTTATTGTAAATACAATGAGGAAAATTGCAGTAGCCAAGGCAAGCTCACTGATGTTATCAAGCACGCTGCTGTTTGCAGAATTACTGGACTTGCGTCGTCCCATCCACGGGAGATCACACTCCTGAGTTGAACACGCGAAGTCTGACCTCTGAAGGATACAAGTCAGAAATTTGCGTACTTGGTATTGCGAAACGCGTGCAGATCTACGTCACCAGATTATCACATCACCAGTGCCTATTCTTCTCGGTACTTTAGACCACGTTGGAAAAGCAGACAGCAACAGGTCTGGGGGGAAAAATTGATCCTGGGAAAAAAAAAGTTCCTGGGACATATTGTTCCAGGTAATTTCGGTGGAAAAACGGCTTTATTGTAATTTTTATATTCTGCTCTGATTCAGTTTCCTTGTGTTATGTTTTGGTTTGTTATTTATTTCATGTTCTCCTCTGTGCCTGTTTGTCTCCTGGGTTACAGATTGAGTAGAGTCCTCAGTTCAGGTGTGCCTTATTAATTAGCTCCTTAGTTTTGCATTTATAAGCCCTCAGTTTGAGTAAGTTATTTGTCCTATATTGCCTTTATGTTTTAGGATTTGAAGAACCTCAGAGACTTGTATTGTCTGAGATACACACGGAGTGTATTCGAATCTGTTTCCACATCTCACTGAAAGAAGATGCGAGAAAACCCCTTTCTTACCTATTCATTTCATCCACTTCCTGCCCTTCACCCAGTTCACTCAGAATGGTCAATAGTATAATATAATGTTCTAAATGAATGCAAGTGATATTCTCAGTCATTTCTGGTATCATTTGAATTGTTTCTGGTCTCAATCTTACAAGAAGTAAACTTAAAGGTAAAACAGATCCTAAGAGTTTAGAGATATGTTGCTCACTGTAGAGGGTGTGCCATTTCCCAGAGTCGTTCATGTAAATTAACATCTGTCCCGAAAAAGTGTAAACTCTAGCCCTGCGTCTCAATGTTCATACTATCCATCCTAGATAATATGTGAGATTAGAATAAGTGTGTCCCAAAGCATAGTATGTTGAAAAGAGTATGCCAAAAGTCCCCGGATGGTCTTCTATTTCAGGTCAATTTTTGAAGAGTGGAACCATGCACACTCTAATGACTAAAATTGCCCACAATCCATTGCGCTTTGGCGAAGGATTCATTCCAGAACTACAAACAAAAATAAAACGCGTTAGAAAAACAACAAATGTCGTGGATGTGCGCGATCGACGGTTAGGTAGAGAGGATTTAAAGGGTTTGAGTTACTAATAATCAACATCTAACCTGGTAAAAATATTTATTTATTGTTATCCGTGTTATATTTCATCTGCAACAGCAATGTGAACTTTTATAAACAACCGTTTGGTCATTAACTTTCAAATACATCATTATGCAGAAAATATGAGCAGAGTTCTCCGCATGAAAGACCCGTGACTGGCAGATCAACAAGCAACTTTTTTTCTCTCCCGTATGGTAGGAAGTTAAATTAAATGAAATGTGGAGGATGTTAACTGTGATGAGATGATTGACAGGCCAGTTTACAGTAACAGGGTGTGTGTAACAAGTGTGACAGAGTGGTCCTTTAAAGATGCAATTGTATGATGTTATAGTATGTCCCAAAGCTTGCCTACTCTTTTACTACACACTCAAAAGTGTGTACTTTTTAGTTTACTTTTAGTTCCTGGTTAGGGTTGGCCACTGGCTGTGTCTGAAATGGCATACTCAGTGAGTAGGTACTTAATTTCAATATGTACTTAACGAGCGCTAAAAGAGTACATACTCTACAGCCAAATCTCGTTGAGTATGAATGCGATCCACTTTGTTTACGTCATCATGTGACCTATGACGTTATAACAAGCACAAAGAAAGCATGATGCTTCTTAATAGCAAGTCAGTTCAGTTATAGTTCTGTCATGTCCATTAAGTCAAGAACACACAGACAATAAAAATAATTTAAGATTTTTTATTGAATATATTGCAAACAAGTTGATGTTCCTGAATTGAAATTTGGCGGTATGGCTCTGTTCAGGGAGTCCTCTGACCTTTCATGAGCACCATGAAATAGCAGAGAGTCAGAGGACAGCAGCAGCAGCATTAGGGGAACGCTCACACAGTTTAGGACTGTGGGAGCTAAAATATCCCCCTGTGAACAGAGCAGGCAACATGACATAAAGCAAATGCCACGTTATGCATAAGGAGGAGCTGGGGAGGTGGCGGGCAGCAGAAGCGAGCAGCAGTCTGTATAAGCAAACTGAATGTGTTTAAATAGGGCGCCTTGTTTGAGCTTTGGCCATTGAGCAGCGAGGGGAGTTAACCAGCTAATGCAGCTCAGCTGAAGCAGATCAGCTGGAGCAGATCAGCTGACGGGACAGTGTTGTTAGCAAATAGCATTAGCAGCGTCTTGACTACCTGGCCTGCCAGAACTGACGCTCAATTCATATTCAAGAATGTTAATATGCTAAACACAATATGATTCACTTATTTAATTGCTCAACACAAATAATCTAACTATATTTATAATACTGTTGAACTATATATAATCTATTTATTTAAAATCTATTTATTAAAATCTATTTATTTAATTAATCAAGATTAATTCTTCAATATCAAACGGAATCACTATGGTGTCCAATCTTTCCTCCTAAGTTTGTCTCCAGCCCAAATTAAACACACCTGAAGCATATAATCAAGATCACTAGGATCAATGAAAACATCCCTAGGTTACGTATGTAACCATGGTTCCTAGAAGGGAATGAGATGCTGTGTCAAAACACTTTGGGAGCACACCTGTGTAACTGTAATGATGAGTCAATGGAGTGAGGATCCATTTGCAGCTTTTAATAAGTCAAGTCAAGTTGAGCTTTATTGTCATTCTGCAACATGTGTGGACATACAGTGGTACGAAATGTTGTGCCTCACAGGACCACGGTGCTACATAAATACATAAATACAATGATTAAAACAGTATAAACCTATATACAAGTAACCTACTGACAGATTTTGACTTTAAATATGCTATATATAAATGTTTACCTATACATAAACTAAAAAAGTACAAACTATACAAATGCTTCACATAAACACAGTACCTATACACAACTAACCTACTGACAGATTTTGAATATGAATATACTATATATAAATGTTTACTTATACATAGACTGAAAAAGAAAAATGTATAGACTATACGAATGCTTCACATAATACTGTACATGTGCAAAGATAAACATCGCAAGTCAAGCAGCTGGCTGGGGAACAGTACAAGATGATTTGTAGTGCATGAGCATGTAAACACACATATTACTCTTTTGTTGGGTTATGTACATATAGCAGTGTGTGTGAGAAGTAGCTAGTGTGCATTGTCACAGGCCGGCTCATAGCCCGTGGCAAAAATGAGGGGACACAAACAAATATAGGCCAATCAAAGAAAAAGGTACTTTATTGTAAACCAAAACTATTAACTTTAACCAAAGAAAAAGGAATGAGGTGTGAGAATGTCATAATGTAAGGTGTGTGTAAAGTGCATGGATGAAGGAATCTGTGTGTGTGAGAACATGACTGAGTGGAAACTAAGTAAAACTATGAAGGAACAAACGAAACAGGATCATACCTGGAGGAGCAGAGAGAGAGAAAAAGAGTGATTAGAAACAACTTAAATACCCTGAGCCCAGGTGGCTCCAATCACTAACGACCCACCTCTGCCTGCAGGAGAAACCGCCCCTGCAATGCAGAGGAGGGGCCGTGACACCCCCTCCTTAAAATGAGGGTCCCACTCTCAGCCCAAAATTTGGCCCAACCTATTTAAAACAATCCAAAGTCCCCCCCCCCAAAAAAAACAGTCCCGGCTCCTAGCAGTCGCCCCGTGTCCTCGGCCTGACTGTCCGCCCCTCAAACTCAGCAGCCCTGGTACCTGGGGAGCAATTTAAGAGAAAAGAGGCACAGACAGCCCGCAGGGGTCATCAGAGAGAAAATACAAACTAGATTAAAGGAGCACGGGACAGAGCATCAGCAATGATATTATCCTTACCAATAATGTGTCTAATATCAAGGTTGAATGGTTGCAGGAACAAAGCCCAACGCATTAGGCGCTGGTTGGGATTTTGCAAGGATTTCAGAAAAATGAGTGGGTTGTGATCAGTAAACACAGTTAAAGGGGTCAAACCGGAACCAACATAGACCTCGAAGTGCTGTAGAGCCCAAATGAGACCTAAAGCCTCCTTTTCAATTACAGAATAATTTTGCTGATACTTATTAAATTTCCGGGAAAAGAAACTGACTGGACACTCCACATTGTCATCATTTTCCTGGAGAAGCACAGCCCCTGCACCGATTTGACTGGCATCTACCTGCAATTTGAAAGTTTTCCCAAAATTTGGTGCTGCCAACACGGGTGCCAAACACAAAAGAGCCTTAACTGCATCAAATGCCTCTTGACACTGGGTGGACCAGATAAATTCAGCCTTGGCCTTCAACAGGTTGGTCAGTGGGGACACTACTACAGAAAAGTTTTTACAGAAAGCACGGTAGTACCCCGTCATTCCCAGGAAGCGCATCAGTTCTTTCTTTGTAGAGGGCCGTGGAAATTGCTTTACAGCCCGGACCTTGGCTTCCACCGGACAGACAAAACCCTGACCAACAACCTTCCCTAAGTATGTGACCGTAGCCTTGGCAAACTCACATTTTGCCAAATTAATAGTCAACCTGGCCCACACCAGTCTTTCGAACAAGGCTTGCACTCTCCCGATATGCTCCTCCCAGGAGTCTGAATAGATGACCACGTCGTCCAAATACACGGCACACCCTTTCAGACCTGAGACCACCCGATTCATCAGCCTTTGGAAGGTGGCTGGAGCATTCCGCAAACCAAAAGGCATCACTGTATAAGAGAACAAACCAGATGGAATTATAAAGGCAGCAATTTCACAAGCTCTTTTGGTAAGGGGTACTTGTCAATAACCTTTTAAAAGATCAAATTTACTAACATACTTTGACCCAACTTGATCAATACAGTCCTCCATCCTAGGAAGAGGATAAAGGTCTGCTTTAGTAACATTGTTAACTTTTCTATAATCAGTGCAGGGTCTGAAAGTGGAATCAGACTTTTTGACCAGAAGACAGGGTGAAGCCCAATTCGAACAACATGGCTCAGCAATACCATTGTCCAACATATACTGTACTTCTGTTTCCAATTGCAGTCTCTTCTCCTCAGATACACAATAAAATCTGTTTGATAGGCTTAACATCTCCGATGTCAATGTCGTGCTCAATTAAATGGGTTTGCGATGGAGTATCAGAAAACAAAACAGGGTAGTTTCTGATAAGCGCTACCAATTCATCACGTTTCTCAGAGTCTAAATGATCTACCAAAACCCCAAGGTTTTGCAAAGTCTGGGAATTTTTTCAACCGGCCTTGCAAGACCTCATCAGAAACCCTAACGACCTCCTCTTCTCCCCCCCCTCCACAAAGCTAAAGCCACAAGATGCAGTGACGGGAGCAGCAGTCAACGCTGACCTCACCACTGGAGTGCCTTCAACTTTGCTTTGATCAAGGGAGTGATAACATTTTAACAGGTTCACATGGCATAATTTAGAGGACTTCCTATGACCAGGGGTTTCAGTAAGATAATTCAAATCTGACACATTGCGCAACACAGTGAAAGGACCAGAGTATTTTGCCTGAAAAGGTGAACTTACAAGAGGCAAAAGAGCGAGTACCCGATCACCGGGACTAAACTCGCGCAGCTCAGCCTGTCTGTCATATCTCAGTTTCATTTTCTTTTGAGAACATTTTAGTTTCTCTTTCGCTAGTTCACCAGCCCTATACAACTTCAGCCTAAAACCATTTACATAGTCAATAAGGTTCAGAGGAGGTTCCTCAGGCAAACAACCATCCTGCAGCACTGCTAAGGGCCCACGCACCTTATGACCAAACACTAAGTTATTTGGGCTGAACCCTGTGCTCTCCTGCACTACTTCGCGAGCAGCTAGAAGCAGCCAAGGTAACACCTCCTCCCAATCTGCAAACAGTTCTGTACAATATGAGCGAAGCACGGACTTTAACGTTTGGTGAAAACATTCCAAAGCTCCCTGGCTCTGAGCATGGAACGCAGTAGACTTGTTTTGTTTAACTTTAAGCTGTTTGAGAACCTGCGCAAATAAATGGGAGGTAAAGTTAGACCCCTGATCTGACTGGATGATTTTTGGAATTCCAAATGTTGAAATAAATTGAGTTAACGCTTTAACTACTGGTTTTGAAGTTATGGTACGCAAGGCAAAAGCTGCCGGATATCTAGTTGCTTGACACATAACAGTTAATAAGTAGTTATGACCTGACTTGGACCGTGGTAAAGGCCCAACACAATCAATAATAAGATGCTCAAAAGGTTGCCCTATGGCTGGTATTGGATACAAAGGAGCTGGCTTTACAACCTGATTTGGCTTGCTTGTGCGCTGACATGTATGACAAGTTTTAATAAACTGAGCTACATCCCGCTTTAAACGTGGCCAAAAAAAATAACGGAGTATGCGATCATAAGTTTTACAAACACCCATATGACCTGCCACATCACCATGTGAAGTTTGCAACACTTTACTTCGCAAAGTAGTAGGTACAACTACCTGAAAAACTGGTTCACCTAGACCCTGATCACAGTGTGGAACCCATTTCCTGACCAACAGCCCATCAAGAAGAAAATAACACTGAGCACTATTCCTCACCACTGAATCAGGAACAGCTTTATCAAACAAATCAGCCAAGGTAGTATCTATCTTTTGCTCAGCTATCAGTGAATCTCGAGAACTAGTCAACTGTTCGATTTATAGTTTAATTGGCAACTCAAGGCTTTCTGGCTTACTCTCAACCTCCTTACGTGAGACAGAGCGAGTAACAGCACAAACTGGAAATACCTCCGGAGACACAAAGCTGCAATCTGGATATACCTTTGCAGGAGGCACTGAATCTTGCTTTTTAAAGATGTTTATTTTGCCATCTGCCCACACCTTACTACCTGCCAAGTCATTCCCCAAAATCATATGGACTCCCTCTACTGGCAACTGGGGTCTAACCCCAACAGCTACATCACCCTCTACCAAACCACATTTAAGGGTAACATCACGTAAAGGAGAAGAGAATGGAACTAAACCCATGCCACATACCATTATACAACTGCCAGAATCAGACTCCTTAGAGAACGGCAAAACAGATTCCAAAATAAAAGAATCTAAAGCTCCAGTGTCTCTTAAGATCTTAATTGGAAACTCTTGGTTGCCATCTACCAGGGACACTACACCATCTGAAATAAAAGCTGAAAAGTCACATTGGGAAGACACAGAACCAAACTCACCTATTGGCTGGAAAAGCTCACCATGGTGATCAGAGGCTGTAACAGGCACTGCCAACACAGCAGGTTTAAATTGACCTAACTTTTTTGATTTAAGTAGAGGACAATCTTTCTTCCAATGTCCTTCAACTAAACAGTAGCGACAGGTATTAACATTAACTGGTGCTTTAGGTCCCACAGAACAAAACTTCTGAGGCCTTCGGAACGAAGCTCCAGAAAAAGATGACCTATTCCTAGGAGTAAAGTTATTTTTATAGAGCACGTCACTGTTTGACTCAAAATGACTCTTATGCGTTAGCCTGTACTCATCTGCAAGGACTGCTGCATCACTTGGAGACTTAACTTTACGTTCATTAATGTATGTAGCAACCTGGTCAGACACAGAATTTTTGAACTGTTCTAACACAATCAAGTTAGACAGACCCTCAAAATTACTAACTTCAGAAGCTGTGCACCAACGATTAAATGCAGAAGTCAAATCGCGAACAAACTCAGAATAGGTTTGTGAATCTTGCTTTTTCCTGTAACGAAAACGTTGACGATATGCCTCCAGCACCAGCTCGTAGACCTTCAGAACTGCTGATTTAACTTTAGCATAATTTACTGTCAGCTACACTCAGTGCTGAAAAAGCCTCACATGCTTTTCCTGTAAGTACACATTGCAACAACATAGTCATGTCCAAATCTAACCAAGCTCTAGCTTCCGCAATACGCTCAAATAAAGTAAAATATGTATCTGGATCTGACTCATCAAATTTAGGCAACAAAGGAAGATTCTGTGAAACATCAAACTGTGGTACTTCTGGTCTATTGACATTTCGCAATCGCGCTATTTCTAACTGCATTTGCAACAACTCCCTCTGCTGTTCAAAATTTAGTGAAGGGCTAGATTGAAAACTCGCACCCTCACTACTAATAGACTGACCCCCAAGAACACCTACTTCCCTCAGACCCTGCTTTAATCTCTCTTTAACGGTCTCCTTAAGTTTTTTATCAGCAATTTCAATCTGATAGGTCAGCAATTTCAAGTAACTGTTCCTTAGTACACATCTCTAAACCTATCTCTGAAGGAGCTTGCACAAAACTACTCAGCCTAGAAGACATTTTCCTCAACCAATACAACTACAAATGCTGACAGAAAAAAAAATATACACAACTCACCCGCTGCCAGTCTGGGTTAAGGACAGGAGCCACACTCCACTATCCTCCAAAAACAACTAACTGACTGACCCCTGGTCTTCGTGCAGTCACATGTGGTGGGTTTTTATGCACACAAAACCAGTGGAGTGGAAAAGACAACCAGAAACTGGCGGCCCCCCCACATCCACGGAAGTGCTCCCGAGCCGATGTAGGGGAAAAAGGGAAAAGGAAGCTCTACCCACGTTCACTGCCACCTAAAAAAAAATTTTTTTTTTTTTAGCGAGCCTCCTATTGACACTCGCTAATACGCCTCAACAGGAGAGGACTCCCACCTGAACAAAGACCCAGACAAAGCCCAGAGTGAATTGCTAACCAAATTTAACTATAAAACTAACTAAACAGAAGGAACACATGGCTCTCAATGCTCTCTCCCATAATATTGGCCATACCAAAGCATCCCCTCAAACAAAAGTTTGGCAATCTGAACTAAACAACAAACTAACCCAAATTAACTACAAAACAATAATCAAATAAGCCAAACTACAAGTAAACAAACGTACCAATGATAAAACAAACAATCTAGACAAACTTTAATCAACTATGGAAAATTGTTAAATTAAGCTAAAACACTAAAGTAACACTGAAATATAATTAACTCTACCTTGAAAACGAGGACGAGCCCCCACTTGTCACAGGCCGGCTCATGGCCCGTGGCAAAAATGAGGGGACACAAACAAGTATAGGCCAATCAAAGAAAAAGATACTTTATTGCAAACCAAAAAACTATTAACTTTAAACAAAGAAAAAGGAATGAGGTGTGAGAATGTCATAATGTAAGGTGTGTGTAAAGTGCATGGATGAGGGAATCTGTGTGTGTGTGAACATGACTGAGTGGAAACCAAGTAAAACTATAAAGGAACAAACGAAACAGGATCATACCTGGAGGACCAGAGAGAGAGAAAAGAGTGATTAGAAACAACTTAAATACCCTGAGCCCAGGTGGCTCCAATCACTAACGACCCACCTCTGCCTGCAATGCAGAGGAGGGGCCGTGACAGCATAAAGGAGAATTGCACCAAATAGATTTGCATTGCACAAAAAACAAAGAATGTTTCAGACAGTTTTTCTGTGATGTGGTAAGGTTGGGGGGTGTTTGGGGGGTGGAGGAGGTGAGATGGTCCATGTTTCAGGAGGTAGGGGGTTTGTGTGGGGTTTCGGAGGAGGGAGGGGTGATTTGAGTTCAGAGCTCACACAGCCTGGGGGAAAAAGCTGTTGAGCAGTCTGGTGCAGCGGGCTCTGATGCTCCGGTACCATCTTCCTGATGGTAGGGGCTGGAAGAGACTGTGGGAGGGATGGGTGGGGTCCTTCACGATATTGTTGGTTTTGCTGGAGCATCTTGTAAGGAAAATGTCCAGGATGGAGGAGAGAGGAGCACAGATGATCTTTGCAGCTGTGTTTACTGTCCGCTAGAGGGTCTTGCGGTCTAATGCACTACAGTTCTTGTACCAGACAATGATGCAAAAGACCAAGATGGCGGCGCGTACACATCGCGAGGCTCGGCGTCTCTCCAGTTTTTGCAGTTTTCCAGTATTTTTCCTGCTCATCTAGGGTCTGTTCGTACTGAACAGCTTTGCTTTAACATCCTACATCCAACAGGAGCTTTTGCATATTGGTGAGGACTTTTCCAACAGTTTTATCACCAATCTTCGACTCATCCCTGAGATCTCCAAAACACCCGAGGCTACATACTCCACCCGGCTGGGCGGAAGTGCTCGCAGGAGTCGTCAAGATCGTAAACAAAGGCGGGGGAAGCGCAGAGGTCTAAGAGCTAAGCTAAAGCTAACACCGCTCAGGCTCTTTTTACCCAGCATTTTCCTCGCTAATGTGTGGTCACTGGTGAACAAAATGGACGAGTTACGACTTCGCATTACCCACAGTAAGAGACTTTTGGATTGCAATGTCATGTTTTTCACAGAAACCTAGCTACACAGCAACGTACCCAATAATGCTATTGAGCTAGCCGGACGCTACACGCTCCGGGCAGATAGAACAGCAGATGACTTCGGCAAAACAAAAGGTGGTGGATTGTGCATTTATGTCAACAAAGCTTGGTGTACGAACACTGTCATTGTTGGGAGACACTGCTCAGCTAACCTAGAGTTTCTCATGATTAAATGTAGACCTTTTTATCTACCGCGGGAGTTCACTTCCACCATTATAACAGCAGTCTATATTCCACCGGATGCTAATGCCAAGCTTGCTTTGAACGAACTTCACTAGGCCATTAGTAAACAACAGACTGCTCACCCGGAGGCTGCTTTTATTGTCGCGGGTGATTTTAATCACTCCAAATTAAAGACAGTGCTCCCCAAATTCCATCAGCATGTTTCCTGCCACACCAGAGGAGACAAACTTTGGATCATGTTTACACAAACATTGATGGAGCCTACATTGCGACCCCCCTCCCCCATCTCGGACAGTCTGATCACCTTTCTTTGTTTCTCACCCCTAAGTATTCACCCCTCATCAACTGTGTGAAGCAATCATTGAGGACCATCAAAGTGTGGCCAACTGGAGCAGACTCTTTACTTCAGGACAGATTTCAATACACGGACTGGAGTATGTTTGCTTCTCATTCTGCCTGTGGCTCTCACACGGACATTGATATCTATACCTCCTCTGTACTGGATTACATCAACACCACCATTGACAGTGTGACAACAGAAAAACATATCACAACATACCCTAATCAGAAACCATGGATGAACAAGGAGGTGCGATTTCTGCTGAAAGCCCACAACACTGCCTTCAGGTCAGATGACGCTCAGGCCTACAGCAAATCCAGGGCTAACCTGAAAAGGGGCATCAAAAAGGCCAAGTACTGCTACAAGCTGAAGGTAGAGGAACACTTTTCCAACTCTGACCCCCGATGCATGTGGCAGGGCATCCAGGTCATCAGCGACTACAAGTCAATCAACTCCGCTCCAACGGTCACAGATGTCTCCTTCCTTAACGAGCTAAATTACTTTTATGCTTGCTTCAACAGCAACAGCAACAGCAAGGAGACGGCGATCAAAATCACACATTCAGCAAACCACCAACCGTCCACACTGCATTGAGCCGGATCAACGCACACAAGGCTCCTGGTCGTGTGCTTATGGCATGTGCTGAGCAGCTTGCAGGGGTCTTCACAGACATTTTCAACCTGTCCCTCACCCACGCAACTGTGCCAACATCTTTTAAGTCCACATCCATTGTGCCAATACCGAAACACTCCTCCCCGATGTGCTTAAATGACTACCGCCCCGTAGCACTCACACCCATCATTATGAAGTGCTTCGAGTGACTGGTTCTAGCACACCTCAAGGACTGCCTCCCACCCACACTGGACCCACACCAATTTGCCTACCATAAAAATAGGAGCAAGGATGCAGTATGCACAGTGCTGCACTCTGCACTCACACACTTGGACAATAACAACACATATGTACGGATGTTGTTTGTTGACTTCAGCTCAGCATTTAACACCGTCATTCCCTCCAAGCTGACCACAAAACTTGGAGACCTGGACATTAACACCTCCCTCTGCAACTGGATTATGGACTTTCTGTCCAACAGACCTCAGCATGTTAGGTCAGGCCACACCTGCTCCACCACAACACACACAACACCGGCGTACCACAGGGCTGTGTGCTGAGCCCATTCCTCTACTCCCTCTACGCCCACGACTGCAAGCCTGTGCATGGATCAAACTCCATCATTAAGTTTGCAGATGACACCATGGTGATTGGGCTCATCAGTGACAATGATGAGACTGCCTTGAGGGAAGAGGTACAGCACCTGGCCACATGGTGCGCTGACAATAACCTGCTCCTTAACACCAGCAAGAAAAAGGAGCTTATTGTGGAGCTCATCCTGGTGAACTTCTACCGGTGTGCGATTGAGAGCATCCTGATCAGTTGCATCACAGTCTGGTATGGGAACTGCTCTGTTGCTGACCGCAAGGCACTGCAGAGGTTGGTGAAAACTGCCCAACTCATCACAGGGACACCACTTCCTGCTATTGAGGACATCCAGAGGAAACGCTGTCTACGTCGAGCTCGCAGCATTCTTAAGAACTCCTCTCACCCTGACCACAGATTGTTTAACCTCCTGCCCTCTGGGAGGCGCTTCAGGAGCCTCCGGACAAGGACCAGCAGATTCAGGAACAGCTTTTTCCCTACAGCTGTCTCCTTACTGAACTCTGCCCTCTGACACCCCCCAACACCCCCCCCACACACCACACACACAGACTCCTCACTCCTCCTCATCACTACATCTGATTTATTTATTTATTTACAAACAAGCAAAAAACAGTAAACTTATTACTTGCACTACTGTCTGTTCATCCAGAATGCTGAGTAATCCATTTGCGACACTGAAATATTTCTATGCACTTTACTGTCCATTGCACTAGTATAAATGATGTTCATATGTTCATAGTTTCTGCCTATAGTGTACATACACTTTTACATAATCCCTCTGGTATAGTATGTTCATAGTACACCTATCTGTATATCATGCTGATAGTATTTAAAAATCTGTAAATTATGTCCATAATACTGCCTTATCTGTATATTTATTGTACATTTGTAACATATTGTAGACCTTGTATATTCTGTACTTACTGCTTATTGCACTTCTGGTAAGATGCTAACTGCATTTCATTGCCTTGTACCTTACATGTGCAAGGACAATAAAGTTGAATCTAATCTAATGCAGCTGGTCAGCACGCTCTCAATGGTGTCCCTGTAGAATGTGGTGAGGATGGGTGGGGGAGACTTGCTCTTTTCAGCCGGCGGAGAAAGTGTAGGCACTGTTGTGCCTTCTTGGAGAGTGACATCCACAAACTTGATGATGTGGTTGGAGCTGAACTTGGCAGTGCAGTCGTAGGTCAGCAGCGTAAAGAGCTGCGGGCTGAACACTCAGCCTTGTGGGGCATCTGTGCTTAGTCTGGTAGTGCTCGAGGTGTTGTGGCCAACACGGACTGACTGAGGTCTTCCAGTTAGAAAGTCCAGGATCCAATTACAGAGGGAACTGTTAAGGCCCAGCAGGTTTAGTTTATTAATGAGCTGTTGTGGGATTATTGTGTTGAATGCTGAGCTGAAGTCGGTGAACAGCATTCTAACATAGGAGTCTTTACTTTCTAGGTGGGTAAGAGCCAGGTGGAGGGTGGAGAAAATTGCATAGACTGTAAAGCGGTTTGGAAGGTATGCAAACTGCAGCAGATCAAGTGTGTTGGGGAAGCTGGTTTTGATGTTGTGCATGACTAATCTCTCAAAGCACTTCATGATTGGAGTCAGTGCTATGGGACTGAAACATGGCTATACGACAACATCTCTATACAGCTGCATGGACTTGCCTGCTACCGAACGGACAGAGATACAGCACTGTCTGGTAAGGCTCGCAGGTGTGGCTTGTGTGTGTACGTCAACAAAGAGTGGTATAACAATGCTGTGGAAGTGACAAAACACTGTTCATCACTGGTGGAGTTTATGTTTGTGAAATGTCGACCGTTCTATCTGCCGTGGGAGTTCACGGTAATTGTTATTGTCATAGTTTACATTCCCCTGTGTCCTAACGCGAAGGACGAACTCCGCGAGCTGTATTATGCATCAGCGAAAAACAAACAAATAACCCAAAGCTGGTGACTTCAACCATGCAAACTTAAAAACATGTGAACTTTGCAACAAGAGGGAAAAAAAAACCCACTGGACTTTGTTAACACAACCGAAAAGAGCGTGTACAAGGCTGTACCCTCGGATCACATCTCTGTTATGCTAATTCCAGCATACAGACCACTTCTGAAACTTGCCAAACCGGTTGAAAAACTCATCACAGTTTGGCCAGATCATGGTACCTCAACACTACAGGACTGCTTTCAGTGCACAGACTGGAACATGTTTAAAGAGGCAGTCACCTACAACAACCTCATAGACCTGCAGGCGTGCAGTGAAACTGTGAGTGCTTATATCAAAAAGTGCATTGATTATGTGAGTCACCAAGACCATCACCACACGTGCAAACCAAAAGCTGCAGATGACAGCAGAGGTTTGTGGGCTGCTAAAGACCATAGATGAAGCATTCAGATCAGAAGATAAAGCACCCCTCAATACAGCAAGAACCAATCTGTCCTGTGGCATCAAAAATGCAAAACGGTCATATGCTCAAAAAAATCAACACTCACTTCACAGATAGCAGAGACACACGGAGCCTGTGGCAAGCCATTCAGACCATCACTGACTACAAGCCTTCTCCACAGGCCTGTGATAATGACACATCCCTCCCGGATGCACTCAACCACTTTTATTAACAGTTTGAAATGCAGAATGACACACCTGCACAAAAACTGCCCTTACCTCCCAACGACCAGGCGCTCTGTCTTTCTCCAGCCGACGCAAGGAAGACCCTATCTAGGATTAACCCACGCAAGGCTGCGGGTCGTGACGACATACCTGGTCGTGTACTGAGAGACTGTACTGCACAGCTGACAGATGTCCTAACAGATATCTTCAACACCTCGCTGAGCCAGGCTGTCAACACCACATGTCTCAAATCCACAGCAATCATACCGGTACCAAAGAAATCACCTGTGTCCTGTCTAAAGGACTACTGTCCCATAGCACTGTCTCTCAGTACATGACCAGGTATGTTGTCAGGACCCGTAGCCTTGCATGGGTTAGTGTAGACACAGTCGTACAGGCAATGGTCAATAAACAGTAACAGGTTTATCAGAGGTGAGACAAAGGCAGAGTAACAAGACAGGCAAGTGATCGGGGCTGGAAGCAAGCAGAGTAAACAACAGTCCAAAAAACAGGGCGTGAAAGTTAAAAGGCAGGCAGCAAAGAATCCAAAAACATGAGAAACAGTCCAGGGTCAAACACAGCAATCCAATAGAAAAGATGATAACGCTCAGATAAAAGATGATAACGCTTCCCACCTCTGTGGGAAGTCGTGGCCTAATGGTTAGAGAGTCGGACTCCCAATCGAAGGGTTGTGAGTTCGGGTCTCCGGCTAGCAGGAATTGTGGGTGGGGGGAGTGCATGTACAGTTCTCTCTCCACCTTCAATACCATGACTTAGGTGCCCTTGAGCAAGGCATCGAACCCCCAACTGCTCCCCGGGCGCCGCAGCATAAAAATGGCTGCCCACTGCTCCGGGTGTGTGTTCACAGTGTGTGCGTGTGTTCACTGCTCTGTGTGTGTGCACTTCGGATGGGTTAAATGCAGAGCACGAATTCTCAGTATTTCAAACCATACGCCAGAGGGCAGCAATAACTAAATTTTCCCTGGTGTTCATGGCTTAAAAATGTCAGCTGGGGCAAAACAAGACTTTGAAGAGTGAGTGTGAGACAAAGGCTTAAGTAGTCCCATAAACAAGCATCAGGTGAGCTTGTAATCAAAGTCAGGTGATTTGAGGGGAAAAGTCAATACCCGGGTGATGGTGACCTCTGGTGACAATCAGGGAAAACCACAGAGGCCGGTTTTGTTACAGTAACCATGTGCTGAAGCATGAATGAAATCAGTCCAAAAGAGTAGCAAAAAGTTGTCAGACAGTGATGTGGAGACCATGAAGCTATAAAATCGCATCCGGAGCAAACCACAGCAGATTCTGATAGTTGAAGCAATCGCTTACAGGGTAAGCTTACATGCATAACCTAGGGTCATTCATGCCAGATCAAAATACTTTGGGAACGAGAATACCAACTTCACCATACTGTCTCGTGTGAAATCAAAGCCCACGTATCAAGACAGAAGCACTTTCGAGCCTGGAGTGGTGCTCTAATCTAGGTTATAAAACCTGTGAGTGGAGTAGACCAGCCCACAGCCTCACAAACATCATGTAGAGACACAACACATAAGAAGGCCTTTGAGGCCACCATACTTCAGGTTGAGTGGGATCTGACACCCAAAGGTGACGGGAGGTCAGAGGACTCATAAGCCAGGGAGACAGCCTGGACTATCCACCTGCTCAGTGTCTGCTACAAAGCAAACAATAGTAGATCAGATTTTCACCACAGGGCAGCTCACACTAGACACACTACATTAAGCTTTTCCTAGTCTGGCTCCCGGAAGGGAGGAACAGAGAAAGCATGAAGCACTAAGGGCCGTGGAACCTGGGTAGGCACCTTTGGCACATAACCAGGGGTGTATTCCAGAAAGCAGGGTTAACTTACCGTGAACTAAACCCTGAACTATCGGTTGATTAACCCCAAACCTTGCTTACTCGAGGTATGTGGTTCCAAAAATGCGTCCGGGAGTAAGTTCATTCAACTCAGAGTATGTTCCTGGTTAAGACTCAAGACATTCTCAACAGAGCGACGAATCGACGAGTCACTATGGAAACGGACGCTAAGAAAAAGCGCGCCAAGCTGTTTCTTTCTTCTTCTTTTGTTCATTAGTTGTTTACATGCTTAGTGCATATCGCCACCTAATTGATGACCGTGATATTTTTTTCCATGTAATCTTTAATCCTTGAGAATGTGAATTATATTTTTTGTTTTATGCTAATTATATATTAAGTCATATCAGATATGTATTTTGATTTAGAATTTAGACATTATAGAAAATCCATGTGTGAGATAATATAACATGTAATAAATAAAATAAATAAATATTTATAAGTTAAACATTACCTTGTCATAGTGTTTTATAATTTATACAGATAACTCTTATATATGGCAATAAAAGAAATAATCATATTAGAATAATTTTACCTTATTTATTACTTATATTAGTGCTTCCTCATTAACATATCAAAAAAAAAAATAAAAAAAAAATTATATATATATATATATAATAAGCTATATTACATATTGTAATATTATATAATGCTGTGCGCTATCTGTCACGCCCACTGAAGGCTCACTGAAGTGAACTAACCCTGGAACATAACCTGCTCCGGAGCAGGTTAAGTTCAGAGAGTGAGTTGCTATGACTACTAACATACCCTGAAAGTTACCTCCATTTTTGGAACCGAAAGTTGAGGTTATCCACTTACTTACTCTTAAACATACCCGGGTATGTCACATAACCTGCTTTCTGGAATACCCCACAGGCCTCGGATGCAGAAATGGAAGCGTCAGCGCAAGTTCTCCTAGGAAGACTTAATGCCACGTTGCATATTACAATTACATCTAGCCAATTGGCACTCAACATGAGGAATATAAAAGCCCTCTTCTCACCCTTCATTGTGAGTTCTTCACTTTCCATAGTCTGTCGCACAGACACGCACTTAGTCAGCTTTGAGTTCTGTCGCACAGACACGCACTTACCCTCATCCCCACTCCTTCTACGCAGATACATGATCACCCTAACTGCTCGCCCACAGAGATATATCATCTATCCAGCTCATGTTGCTCAGATTGTTCAATATTTTCACAGTACGGATTTACTCTACTGGTATATAACTGTGCATATAAAAATATCTGCAAACTGATTACGCTTCGGGGGGTTCAAACCTCAGTGAGGTTTTAGTCTGCGGATAGCTCAGAATCTGAACCCTTCAGAGCAAAGCCTGCCGCCAAACATAAGTTCAAGACCTCTACAATATTCTGACATTAACAAGTGTTCCTGACTAAACTTGTATTTCAGGAGATCTGGATTCTTTGAAGGTTTACTCGTTGGGTTCCTATGGTTAAATGGAGTCTTGTCTGCAGAGTTTATCAAGTTTTTGTGGGAGTTAAGCCAGAAAATAGTTATGATTTACAGTTCCGATATTTATGCTTATGTGTTTTTACGCTTTCTGCATAAAACTTAACTACTACATTTGATTTTTTACTAACCTTGGCATTCCATTACAATGCAATCATTTAGATTCCATGGCTGCTGAGAACCGTGGCTCTCACCTCATCTTTACACAGGTCACTCTTTGGACTGGTGCTATTATGAAGGCAGGCCCTATCAAGCAGATGTATACAAGGTCATTCTCCCATTCGAGTTCTAGGTAAGATTTGGCTCAATGCTCAGCAGGCATCTTTAAGTTATAATCAAGGATTGTTTATTTTTGTATCTACTGGTGTTGGTTCATTCTGTTTCCTCATACCTATTGGCTTTGGTCTTACTTGGCTGTTGTGGCCTTCACATTACACGGACTATTGTGGCACTTTGCATAACTCTGCTATGGTGGTCATCAGGTAAGTTTGTCCATAACTGTTTATGAAGTTCGGCCTATCGTGGCCTTAACATATCACAGCCCATCGGCGACTTCATTTAACACTGAGTATCTCTTCTTATGGTCATGCTGATCTGGCTCATTTTCAATTTTTGGGGGGCAGTAGGTTTCCTCTGTGGGTTTCTGGCAGTTAGATGGAATTCTATCAAGCGTGCGAGTCTAGCCTAAAGAATGTGTCTGTATCTGTGTACAGTATATGGTCTTTCTTAAGTCGCTGCTAGAACTGTAATTCTACCTTTATCATTTAACCTAAATGGCCTCTCTTACACAATGCGGTGGTTTAGAATTCATGTAATATGCCATCAAGCTGCTATGTACATGATCGTCCTCTCCGCATCTGAGTTCTGTCAAGATCAGACTTCAAACTATTTCACGTCATACTCAAGGTAAGGTATGATACTCTTAGCAAACTACTGGTGGTGGTTACTCGCTCCTCATGTCCAGTCTATCACGGCTTTCCACATACAATGGCCTATCGTGGTCACCTACATGCAAGGCTTTCACATCGCATAGTTTATAGAAACATACGCAGGCTATCATTGTAATTGCAGCCCGTCGGGCCTTCACTTTACATGACCCATCGAGGCTTCACATTACTCACCCTATAGCGGACTTTGCTCAATTTGGCCTATTGTGACCATCAGGTAAGTGTGACTATTATTGTTTTCGTAACTGTCTATTATTGTCCTTCACAAAATTGGCCTGTGATGCCTATTCTCATTACATGAAGTACGCTGTCTTTGTGTTAAATGGCATAATATTGCCTGTCATTGGATAGCTCATACAGTCATTCGTTTGTAAATATGTATGCATTTTGTTAAATATAATGCTATATGTTTAAGATAAATTAAGCAAATACTGGTGGTGGTGTCACACCTATTCTTTACATCTACTCTTTCACCACCTCTCGCAGCCTTCCATCATGGCTTTTAGTGGCTATCCTCTCTACGGCCTTCTGTAGCCTTTCTCTCATGGCCTGTTGGGGCCTTTCTCTCTGCCGCTGGTTCAGCTCTATTTAGTCACCTTTAGAAGCTGCGGTCTGTCACGGCTTCTATACACCAGCCACTACTGCTGTTGAACGTGGAGTGTAAACATCAGCTATCAAGCTACTGGTAAGATGGTCATCCTCCGCATTTGAATCCTACATATTACACCCAACAACCTTTATGGTTTACTGTGGCTTAACCTAGCCTTTCTTTCTGTGGCCCATCTTTTGTGGCCTTCCCCTCTGTTACCTATCTCGTGGCATTTCCCACCGTGGTCTATTTACATGGCTTTCCTCTCTGTGCCTACTGAGGCATTTCATTCTATGGCCTCTTGGCTTTCTCACTATGGCCCATCTTAGCATCTCCATCTGTAGCCTATCTAGGCCTTTTCTCTGCGGCCTTTGTGGCTTTTCTTTAAGGCCCATCGGGGCCGTTCCTGCTGTGGCCCGCCAGGGCCGTTCCCACTTTGGCCCGCCGGGGCCTTTCCATCTTCTGTGGCCTGCCAGGGGCATTCCTGGGGCTGTTCCATCTTCTGTGGCCAATGGGGGCCGTTCCTACTGCCGCCTATTGGGGCCTTTTCTTCTGTGGCCTATCTGGCCTCTATCACTGTCTGGCCTATCATGGCCTCTATCACTATCCGGCCTAATGTGGCCTCTATCACTATCCAGCCTATCGTGGCCCATCTCCTCTACTCTATAAGCTAATGCTTTAAACTATAATCTGATACATTCTTAAATGCTTTTTATAATCACTTTAATTATGACTAATTAAATCTTATCTTTTCTTTTTTGTCCTTATGTTCTAGGATTTTGTAAGAAGTACTTTGTCTGGTGGTTATTTAATTTTCTTCTTTCTTTTGGGGTATGCTCCGCCCTACCATCATCTTCAGCAGGAATAGCTGCAATCTACAACGTCTGATTCAGGCTACGGATGGGGCCTACGGCAAAATAATTATGTTCTTTGTATTGGTTTTGTAAATAAATACTTTTGAGTTTTATCTTCACCTCCTGAATCTTTCTGGTAGAAATGGAAGCGTCAGCACAAGTTCTACTAGAAAGACTTAATACCACGTCACATATTACAATTAGATCTAGCTAATCGGCACTCAACACAAGGAATATAAAAGCCCTCTACTCACCCATCATTGTGTTTGCAGACACTGCCGCGACGTTTCCCTCCATCCTCCCCACCACCACCAGGTTGGCCCCATCCATGTGGGGGTATGCTCCACCCTGCCTTCATCTTCGGCAGGAGTAGCTGGAATCTACAACGTCTGACTCAAGCTACGGATGGGGCCTATGCCAAAATAATTCTGTTCTTTGTATTGGTTTTGTGAATAAATACTTTTAAATTTTATCTTCACGTCCTGAGTCTTTCCTGGTAGAAATGCTTTGACCATCCCAGGTGCAAAGTCTAAACAGGATGGGGCCACAGAAAGGGCCTGAAGATTCCCAACTCTCTTAAGAGAAGAAAAAGTAAGAAGAAACAATGTCTTAAGTGTCAGGAAACTTGTCAAAAACCTCATCCAGAGGTTCAAAGGGGGCCTTGCTAAGGCCCTACAGGACCATGGCCAGATCCCATGCCGGGACCCTAGTGCTCAGAGCAGGCCTCAACCTCAAAACGCCACAGAGGAAATGTGTCACAAACGGGTTTCTTCCCAATGGCTGACCATCTAAAAGGGCATGGTAAGCAGCTATGGCACATATTAAACATTAAAGCATGTCAACATATTCTGTTACACCAAATACACAAAATAATGATCTTTAAAAAAGCATCATACACAGCAAAATCCCCAGTGTTAATTTAACACTCTGAGTGTGGACTCATATAAACACTGAAGCAGTGTTAAAAGTAACACTGAAACAGTGTTGAAGTTAATGAGATAATTAGGTGATTGATTGAGTTATGATTGACCATTATTGAAGACACCTTATGTTAACAAGCAGAATCACCAAACGAGAAAACACAATTTGTGTGTCACCATTATAGTGGTCAGTGTTTGCTTTAGTCGGGATCTTGACCCTTGACTTTTTAACATCAAATTTTGTTTGGCTGATGTAACTGAGTTATAACAGACAGATAAGCCGAGAGTGAAAGTCATCAAGTGAAGATGATTATGTTTTAATGTAATCATTATTTGACCTGAATCACTGAACTCATTCAGAGTCTTTTCTCTGAGATATATAGCCTTGATTGAATATAACAACTTTGATGCCGCTGTGAAAGAGTGTGTATTTGCTATACATTTTGTAAGGGTCCCTTGCAAACTTTTCTTAATTCTTTTTAAGATTCGTTATTTTAGGCACACACAGACATCAAGAATCAGTGTATGAATCTCAACAACGGTGACAAACAGCATATTCAGATAAACAGATCAACTCTGAACATCACAAAACTAGATTCTAAAAAGTCACATAAAAACAGCAAAAATGATGAGTTTTTATTGGTTATAACATGCTTTTTTGATGGTCACCATTGTTGTGATGCTCACGCTGATTCTTGATGTCTGTGTGTCTAAATAAAGAACTCTCTATTTATGTAGAATTAACTTTTAAAAACCTCTGTGATCTTGCATTTTTTTCACCTAGTTGATGTAATCAATAAAGAAAACCCAACTCAGGTATTCAGGTCACTACATGACGATTAATCCACAACATAATCAATATCACATGATCACATTTCCTCTGGTTTGTCTGTCTGTTATAAATCTAAAGTTAAACACTTAAAGGTCAAGATCCCAACTAAAGCAAACACTGACCACTATAATGGTGACACACAAATTGTGATTTTTTTCTTTGGTGATTCTGCTTGTTAAAACCAGGTGTCTTCAATAATGGTCAATCATCACTCAATCAAACACCTAATTATCTCATTAACTTCAACACTGCTTCAGTGTTACTTTTAACACTGCTTCAGAGTTTATATGAGTCCACACTCAGAGTGTTAAATTAACACTGGGGATTTTGCTGTGTATGACCCCTTTAAGCGTGCAGAACAACCTCCCAATAAAGCATTACAATAATTTAACCTTGAGGTCATAAACGCATGGATTAACATTTCTGCATTTGACATTGAGAGCAAAGGTCATGATTTAGATATATTTTTGAGATGGAAAAATGCAGTTTTACAAATGCTAGAAGTCAAGTCAAGTCAAGTCACCTTTATTTATATAGCGCTTTATACAAAACAGATTGTGTCAAAGCAACTGAACAACATTAATTAAGAAATCAGTGTGTCAGTAATGCAAAATGACAGTTAAAGCAGTTCATCAGCATTAGAAACGTGGCTTTCTAAGGAAAGATTGCTATCAAATAGCACACCTAAGATACAGGAACTAATATAGGGCAGATAATGAGGGGTAGACAGGTGAGCACAATGAAGGTGATTAAATAATAATGAGAACAGGAACATAAACAAATATGGACACACAGGGAGAAACCACAATCAACAGTCCACAGGGGTATGACAGGAAGGCGTGTCTCCCTGAAGGCGTGTCCTTGCACTGTGGAGACAGAGGGAGGGACGGAGGGGGACTTGAGAGGAGGACAAAAGAGTGGATGTGGGATGGTGACAGGGGAAGGCAAAGGGCTGGCAGGCAGACAAGACAGGTGGAGTTTCTGGCGGAGGACGGACTTCCAGGAGGTAGCAGATGATGGCAGGGCTGAGGCAGCAGTGATAATATGAGGCAGGAGAGGGAGGGTGGGTGGCAATCTATGATTATCCCCATATAAATCCACGTCAAAGTAAATACATTCGCCATAGTTCAGCTGCAGCTCATCCTCAGCAGTGGTACAGTGGGCGGGGCTTTCCTCCCAGCCCTCGTGCTCCCGGCAAACGCTCATTTGCCGGCTCTTGCACCTGGTCAGATGGGTCCAGTTCAGGCTCCGAGGCGATCCAAGGCTCTGTCTCTCTCTTCGGTGATGGCTCGTCGATCATGGTAGGCTCTGGCTCCCTGTCTGCGGTGGACTCTGGCTTAGGCTCTGCGCAGTGGGGTGATGGTTTGCTGGGCTTTGGTTCTGAAGTGGGACTGGTGAGATGCTCCTCGACGGGGCCGATGATCAAAGGAGATTTGTTGCTCACCAGCACCCACTCCACAAAGGCGGCAAACGATTCCCGAGGTACACCTCCAGACAACCGCGCTCTGCACTCCTCACTGAGACTTGCCAGGAAGAATCCACAGAGGCTGCTGTCCAGGTTGCTGGAATGATTGGCGATCTCTACAAAGATCGCCAAGTGGACCTCGAGAGGCATCTCCCTCTGCTCCAGCAGGAGAAGGACATCTGGATATTCTACCACCCCCTAAACATCTTGAGAACAGATTTTAAGCATTAATGAATGCGTGGGAAGAATCCCCAAATGTGATTAAACATGGATCGGGTCAGCCAGCAGCTAACACCACTACTAACAGGCGCTCAAGGTCGAGCAGACAGCAGCACTCAGCTCAGAGCGCAGCCGAGCCCAGGACTCTGATAGTGGGTGACTCTATTATCAGACACATCAGTAGCAGGACCACAAAAAAATGCTGCCTTCCTCAAGCAACGGTCTCTGATGTGAACAAGGAACTTCAGAACATTCTGATGAAGCACAAGACTGCAAATCGAATCATCATCCATGTGGGGAAGAATGATATTCGGAAAGAGCAGTCAGAACTCCTTAAGAAGGACTTCAGTGAACTCTTTGAAACACTTCGAAGACTCAAAGTTCAGTCGTTCATCAGTGGACCACTCCCAGCAAGAGGAACAAATATGTTTTCATGGTTGCTTGGACTGAACACATGGCTACAAAGATCTTGCAATATAAAAGGAGTGAATTTCATCGACAACTTCAGTCTTTTCTGGGGCCATAGACAACTGTTTAAACCGGATGGCCTCCACCCAAACAAACTTGGTGCTAGAGTGCTTAAGGACAATATCTACTTTACCCTCCGTCATCCTTCAGCATAGTATGTCAATTCATTCAGCACACACACACCAGGTCCGAGTCATCATGTGGTTGACATATCCCACAAGGACACTGATAACACCATCCAGCCACAACAAGCACTGCTGATGGACACTATCCCGGCTGAGCCCTGCCCACAGAGCTCCTCACAGACAGATTGTGATGTATCAAAACAGATACAAGACTCAGCACCCAAGGACGACTTTCTGGAAAACAGCCAGGGAAGCCAGGACAAAATATCACAGTCACCGACCGGAAACACCACAGACAGCCCCGCTCACCGGACTCATTATCCCTCTCTCCAGCATCTCCACTTCTGTGCTTCTCACAGAAAATGGAGGAACTGGTGTATGCCTGGATTAAACTCTCCCACTCATTCGCTGCAAGCCCACAGATATCAACAAAAAAATGGTGGGCCCCCCAATCACCAAAGCCTGCGGGCCCTGCTCCTGTGAGAGCTCTCTGACCGCTGCCACAATGCCAGGGCCCAAACCCTCCATCTGCTGTAGGTGAACCAAAAATGACTGATAGCAGCTCTCAGTATGTGTCGGGTCCCCGCTATAATAGCAGCAACATTCACAAATGTTTACAGAACAAGCGGGAACCCAGTGTGCCTGTAGCTTTCTCTATTTCAGTTTTATCACATGATAGAAAGTCTAAGGCCTTTTCAAGCCGAAGGGCAAACTCATCTAATCTGCAGCCTATTAAGCATCAAACTAAGATTGATATAAAGACACAAAGCACTGCCATCAAGTTAGCATTTTTAAACATTCGCTCACTAAAAAATAAATAATTTCTAATCAATGACTTTATAACCACAAACAATTTTATGTGATTTTAAACATGGCTAAGACAGCTGCAGTGCAACAGTTCTCAATGAAGCAGCCCCTCCTAACTTTACTTTCATGAGTGTCTGCAGGACTGTTAGGAGAGGTGGAGGTGTAGCTGCTCTATTTAAAGATGTCTATCAATGCAAGCAAGTGTCATTTGGTCAGTACTTGTCTTTTGAATATCTAGGGATTGTGCTGAAAGGTGCTCCACGCATTCTGTTTATCATTATTTACAGGCCTCCAAAATACTCTCCAGCCTTTGTTGAAGAGGTCACAGAAATGTTATCAATGATTTCCTCAGAGTTTGACTGGTTTGCTATTGCAGGGGATTTTAATATTCACATACTGTAGATAATGCAGAAAACAAAATTTAAAAAGAAATGATAACGGTTCTAAACACTTTTGACCTGATTCAGCATGTGCATGGACCCACACACAAAGGTGGACACACTCTAGATTTAATCATTAGTAGGGGTCTAAACATTTCATCCATTGTTATTAAGGACGTAGCACTATCTGATCACTTCTGTATTTTTCTTTGATATATTGATCTCTGCTACCACTGAATCTAGATCTGTCTCTGTCAGAAGAAGATGCATTAACGAGAACACTAGTGTGCTGTTTATGGAGGCTATATCTTTAACACCAAGCATTTCTGCAGACTCTGTTGATATTCTCCTTGATTCCTTTAACTCGAAAGTTAAGAATGTTATTGATGATATTGCTCCAATAATAGTCAGTAAGAAAACAGACAGAAATCAGTTTGGAGAAGATCAACAGCAGTTCAGACTATGAAAAGACAATGCAGAAAAGCCGAGCGGATGTGGTGGAAGACTAAACTTGAAATTCACTATAGCATCTATAAAGACAGCCTTCATGCTTTTAATGTGAAACTAACCCCAGCTAGACAGAATTTCTTCTCAAACCTTATAAACAGTAACTTCAACAACATTCATACTCTTTTTGCCACTGTTGAGAGTCTGACAAACCCCCCAAGTCAGATTCCCAGTGAAATGCTCTCAGACAGCAAATGCAATGAGTTTGCTTCCTTCTTTTCTGAGAAGATCATCAATATCAGGAAGGCGATTAGCACATCCTCAAGCAATGCAGAGGTCAGACAAATTTGGCCACAATATCAAAAAGATACTATGTCTATTTTTGAAGCAATTGATAGCAAAATTTTGGAAGGAATAGTGCAGCACCTAAAATCGTCAACCTACTATCTTGACACACTTCCCACATCTTTTTTCAAAAGTGTGCTTAACTGTTTAGAAGCAGATCTCTTAGAATTGGTGAACACCTCACTTCTTTCTGGGACATTTCCAAACTCCCTGAAAACTGCAGTTGTTAAGCCCCTCCTGAAAAAGAGCAATCTTGATAACACCATTTTGAGCAATTATAGACCAATATCTATTCTTCCTTTTATAGGCAAAATTATAGAAAAGGTAGTTTTTAATACGCTGAACAAATACTTAAACTCAAATGGATACCTGGACAATTTTCAGTCTGGTTTCCGACTGCATCACAGCACAGAGACAGCACTCATTAAGATAATACAGGTCCTTCTCAAAAAATTTGCATATTGTGAAAAAGTTCATTATTTTCCATAATGTAATGATAAAAATTAAACTTTCATATATTTTAGATTCATTGCACACTAACTGAAATATTTCAGGTCTTTTATTGTTTTAATACTGATGATTTTGACATACAGCTCATGAAAACCCCAAATTCCTATCTCAAAAAATTAGCATATTTCATCCGACCAATAAAAGAAAAGTGTTTTTAATACAAAAAAAGTCAACCTTCAAATAATTATGTTCAGTTATGCATACAATACTTGGACAGGAATCCTTTTGCAGAAATGACTGCTTCAATGCGGCGTGGCATGGAGGCAATCAGCCTGTGGCACTGCTGAGGTGTTATGGAGGCCCAGGATGCTTCGATAGCGGCCTTAAGCTCATCCAGAGTGTTGGGTCTTGCGTCTCTCAACTTTCTCTTCACAATATCCCACAGATTCTCTATGGGGTTCAGGTCAGGAGAGTTGGCAGGCCAATTGAGCACAGTAATACCATGGTCAGTAAACCATTATCCAGTGGTTTTGGCACTGTGAGCAGGTGCCAGGTCGTGCTGAAAAACGAAATCTTCATCTCCATAAAGCTTTTCAGCAGATGGAAGCATGAAGTTCTCCAAAATCTCCTGATAGCTAGCTGCATTGACCCTGCCCTTGATAAAACACAGTGGACCAACACCAGCAGCTGACATGGCACCCCAGACCATCACTGACTGTGGGTACTTGACACTGGACTTCAGGCATTTTGGCATTTCCTTCTCCCCAGTCTTCCTCCAGACTCTGGTACCTTGATTTCCGAATGACATGCAAAATTTGCTTTCATCCGAAAAAAGTACTTTGGACCACTGAGCAACAGTCCAGTGCTGCTTCTCTGTAGCCCAGGTCAGGCGCTTCTGCCGCTGTTTCTGGTTCAAAAGCACATGCCTGTGCACGGTGGCTCTGAATGTTTCTACTCCAGACTCAGTCCACTGCTTCCGCAGGTCCCCCAAGGTCTGGAATCGGTCCTTCTCCACAATCTTCCTCAGGGTCCGGTCACCTCTTCTCGTTGTGCAGCGTTTTTTTGCCACACTTTTTCCTTCCCACAGACTTCCCACTGAGGTGCCTTGATACAGCACTCTGGGAACAGCCTATTCGTTCAGAAATTTCTTTCTGTGTCTTACCCTCTCGCTTGAGGGTGTCAATGATGGCCTTCTGGACAGCAGTCAGTTCGGCAGTCTTACCCATTATTGCGGTTTTGAGTAATGAACCAGGCTGGGAGTTTTTAAAAGCCTCTGGAATCTTTTGCAGGTGTTTAGAGTTAATTAGTTGATTCAGATGATTAGGTTAATAGCTCGTTTAGAGAACCTTTTCATGATATGCTAATTTTTCGAGATAGGAATTTTGGGTTTTCATGAGCTGTATGCCAAAATCATCAGTATTAAAACAATAAAAGACCTGAAATATTTCAGTTGGTGTGCAATGAATCTAAAATATATGAAAGTTTAATTTTTATCATTACATTATGGAAAATAATGAACTTTTTCACAATATGCTAATTTTTTGAGAAGGACCTGTAAATGATATTCGCTTAAATTCTGACTCTGGCAAAATATCAGTGCTGGTATTGCTAGATCTCAGTGCTGCGTTTGACACTGTTGATCATAACATACTACTAGAGAGACTGGGTCGGGCTTTCTGGAATGGTACTTAAATGGTTCAAGTCATACTTAGAAGGGAGAGGCTATTATGTGAGTCTAGGAGAGCATAAGTCTAAGTGGACATCCATGTCATGCAGAGTCCAACAAGGCTAAATTCTTGCACCGCTCTTGTTTAGCCTGTATATGCTCCCACTAAGTCAAATAATGAGAAAGAACCAAATTGCCCATCACAGCTATGCTGATGATACACAGATTTACCTAGCCTTATCGCCAAATGACTAGAACCCCATTGACTCCCTCTGCCAATGTACTGATGAAATTAATAGTTGGATGTGGCAGAACTTTCTTCAGTTAAACAAGAAAAAAAAATGAAGTTACTGCATTTGGAAACAAACATGAAGTTTCCAAGGTGAATGCATACCTTGACTCTAGGGGACAAACAACTAAAAATCAAGTCAGGAATCTTGGTGGGATTCTGGAGACAGACCTTAGTTTCAGTAGTCATGTCAAAGCAGTAACTAAATCAGCATACTATCATCTAAAAAACATTGCAAGAATTAGATGTTTTGTTTCAAGTCAAGACATGGAGAAACTTATTCATGCCTTTATCACCAGCAGGGTGGACTATTGTAATGGTCTCCTCACCGGCCTTCCCAAAAAGACCATTAGACAGCTGCAGCTCATCCAGAATGCTGCTGCTAGGATTCTGACTAGAACCAGAAAATCTGAGCGTATCACACCAGTCCTCAGGTCCTTACACTGGCTTCCAGTTACATTTAGGATTGATTTTAAAGTACTTTTACTTGTTTATAAATCACTCAATGACCTAGGACCAAAATATATTGCAGATATGTTCACTGAATATAAACCTAACAGAGCACTCAGATCATTAGGATCGAGTCAGTTAGAAATACCAAGGGTTCACACAAAACAAGGGGAGTCCGCCTTTAGTTACTATGCCGCCCGCAGTTGGAATCAGCTTCCAGAAGAGATCAGATGTGCTAAAACATGTCACATTTAAATCTAGACTCAAAACTCATCTCTTTAGCTGTGCATTTATTGAATGAGCACTGTGCGATGTCCGAACTGATTGCACTATATTTTACGTATTCACTGTATTTTATGTAAAATCATTTTCTATTTTTAACTGTTTTAAATTCATTTGAAAAAAGTCAATTTTTAAATAATTTCAAAGTTTTAAAATTGCTTGTTTTATTTTTTTAATTATTTTTCTTCATGATTGTTTTACTTTCTTTTATGTAAAGCACTTTGAATTACCATTGTGTACGAAATGTGCTATATAAATAAACTTGCCTTGCCTTGCCTTGCCTTCTGTCTCTTCATCCTCTGGATTTGACCTTGCTCCTACTTCTCTTCTGAAACATTGCCATTATTATATTTCTACACTTATCTCTCACTTCATCAATATATCACTTACCTCTGCTTAATTTCCTCTGCAACTCAAACTGCTGCAGTCACCCCTGTTCTCAAGAAACCCAACCTTGATCCTTCAGTTCTTTCTAACTAACGTCCTGTTTAAAATTTACCCTTCATTGCTAAATTACTAGAAAATACTGTTGCCTCTCAGTTTCATTTTTTTCTAATCAAAAATAATCTCTTTGATCCCTTTCATTCTGGGTTTTGCCCACTCCATAGTACTGAAACTGCACTTGTAAAGGTAGTGAATGATCTACTACTTTCTGGTAACGCTGGTTCTTTTTCTATACTTTTATTACTTGATCTCAGCTCTGCCTTTGACACAGTCTCCCATGAATTGCTTAATTCTCGTCTCTCAGATTTGGGTATTTCTGGTGCTGCCCTTTCTTGGCTTTCATCCTATCTCTCTGACAGACAATTTTACATATCAGTAAATTATTTTCGATCACCTACTGTCATCCTGAAGCAAGGTGTCCCCAGGGATCCATTCTCAGGCCATTATTATTCATAATTTACATAATTCCCCTGGGTCAGATCTTACACCGTCATAGTCTAAATCAGGTGTTCCCTAACTCAGTCCTGTAGGGCCAGTGTCCAACTTGCCTCAACACACCTGTCGCAAAGTTTCTCGTATGCCTAGTAAGAGCTTGATTAGTTGGTTCAGGTGTGTCTGATTGGAGCTGGAGCTAAACTCTGCAGGACACCGGCCCTCAAGGACTGAGTTTGGGCACCCCTGGTCTAAATGATCACTTTTACACTGATGACATCCAATTATACACTATCTGTATACCTGCTTTCCCTGCCCAAATTGACTAAATCTCTGTTTGTGTGAACAAAATAAAACATTGGCTTAACTTAAATTTTCCCGAAACTTAACATGGACAAAACTGAGATATTTTTTATTGGAACTCCGTCACTCACTAGCAATATTCCTACTAATTTCACCTGTGAGGTTGCTGGCTCTTACATCAAACCATCAAGTACTGTTAAAAATGTAGATGTAATCTTCGATTCCTCTCTCTCCTTTTAGGCTTATATAAACTCTATCACCAAATCAGCGTTCGTTCATCTGCGTCGAATTGCCCAGCTCCGTCCCTTCATCAGTGTTGAAGACACTGAAACTGTTATCCATGCATTTGTTACATCACATCTTGAATACTGCAATGGCCTCTTCATTAGTTTACTTGACAGCTCCATTTCCAGATTACAATACTTTCAAAACTCTGCAGCTAGAATACTTAACCACACAAAGCATTCTGCTCATATCACCCCAATTTTGTATGATCTCCACTGGCTTTTAGGAGCATATCGTATTTAATTAGTGCTCCTGTAGCTCAAGTGGTAGAGCATTGCGTTAACAAGCGCAAGGTTGGGGGTTTGATTCCCCGGGAACACATGATAAGTAAAAATTGATAGCCTGAATGCACACCAAAACACTTACTATAAAATCTTCTTCTAAAAGACTATATTGATACCTAAATCAATTTAATTTAATTCCAAATTCTCCTGCTCACTTTCAAATTATTGCACTGCTTGGCTCCCTCGTAACTTTGTACCCTGCTTCCCCCCTACACTCCGACTCGTTCACTATGATCTTCAGACTCTTCCCTTCTCGTTGTCCCTCAGTATCACCTCTCTTCAGCGGGGGACAGATCATTCAGTGTTATTGCACCGAAACTCTGGAATTCTATCCCCCGCTCACTCTGTTGTGTTAATAATATTTCTGAATTTAAATCATTACTCAAAACTCACTTATTTTCTGAATGTTACCATCCTTAAGTTTTGTATTTGTTGTGCTAGATTCTTTTCTGCTATATGTTGCCCCTTCTATATAATGCTCTTTTACTGTTTCTACTAACCATTGTTTGTCATCATTGCCTCCCCTTTGAGCCCTGGAAATGTGCTATATAAATAAAACTTATTATTATTATTATTAACTCTGAATTGTAGCCATTGTATAAATCTAATTTTTTGTGATTGTGTTTCACTGGAAACATGCTAAACTGAATGAAGATTAATTACATTCCTCACATTTAATACTGATTCAGGGATATGAATGATTACCTGATGAAGCAGTAATCGGGGAGCAAGACATAAGGCACAGGATAGCATCAAATCCCATGTCAGGTGATGATCCTGTTAACTGCAACTCTACTTTATAAACAATGTCACCATTATCAGGAGAGTGCTTCTCATTGTTTTAATTGTCCATCTTCATCCCGCTTTACCACGATTAAAGAAAAGAAGACAAGATGCTCTGAAATCATATGTGGGCTATGTGTAAAATATGATATTTTTGTTCAGTCATGTCACTTGCACTTCAAGAGATCTGTTAAATGTTGTTGGAATATTAATCAGAAAAGTCCTAATGAATATTACTGAAGCAAGATGCATGCACTTTTAAAGTATTTAGAAAAAAAGACACTTTAATAACTTTTTTAAATAATGTATTTACAAACCCGATTCCAAAAAAGTTGGGACACTGTACAAATTGTGAATAAAAACAGAATGCAATGATGTGGAAGTTTCAAATTTCAATATTTTATTCAGAATACAACATAGATGACATATCAAATGTTTAAACTGAGAAAATGTAAAATTTTAAGGGAAAAATAAGTTGATTTTAAATTTCATGGCATCAACACATCTCAAAAAAAGTTGGGACAAGGCCATGTTTACCACTGTGTGGCATCCCCTCTTCTTTTTATAACAGTCTGCAAATGTCTGGGGACTGAGGAGACAAGTTGCTCAAGTTTAGGAATAGGAATGTTGTCCCATTCTCGTCTAATACAGGCTTCTAGTTGCTCAACTGTCTTAGGACTTCTTTGTCGCATCTTCCTCTTTATGATGCGCCAAATGTTTTCTATGGTGAAAGATCTGGACTGCAGGCTGGCCATTTCAGTACCCGGATCCTTCTTCTACGCAGCCATAATGTTGTAATTGATGCAGTATGAAGTGAAGTGTAGTGAAGTGAAGTGATATGACATACAGCCAAGTATGGTGACCCATACTCAGAATTCGTACTCTGCATTTAACCCATCCAAAGTGCACACACACAGCAATGAACACACACACACACCGCAAACACACACCGGAAGCAGTGGGCAGCCATTTATGCTGTGGCACCCGGGGAGCAGTTGGGGGTTCGGTGCCTTGCTCAAGGGCACCTCAGTCGTGGTATTGCTGGACCGAGTATGTGGTCTGGCATTGTCATGTTGGAAAATGCAAGGTCTTCCCTGAAAGAGATGACGTCTGGATGGTAGCATATGTTGTTCTAGAACTTGGATACACCTTTCAGCATTGATGGTGCCTTTCCAGATGTATAAGCTGCCTATGCCACACGCACTCATGCAACCCCATACCATCAGAATTGCAGGCTTCTGAACTGAGCGCTGATAACAACTTGGGTTCTCTTTGTCCTCTTTAGTCCGGATGACATGGTGTCCCTGTTTTCCAAAAAGAACTTCAAATTTTGATTCGTCTGTCCACAGAACAGTTTTCCAATTTGCCACAGTCCATTTTAAATGAGCCTTGGCCCAGAGAAAACGCCTGTGCTTCTGGACCATGTTTAGATATGGCTTCTTTTTTCACCTATAGAGTTTTAGCCGGCAACGGTGAATGGCACGGTGGATTGTGTTAACCGACAATGTTTTCTGGAAGTATTCCTGAGCCCATGTTGTGATTTCCATTACAGTAGCATTCCTGTATGTGATGCAGTGCCGTCTAAGGGCCTGAAGATCACGGGCATCCAGTATGGTTTTCGGGCCTTGACCCTTACGCACAGAGATTGTTCCAGATTCTCTGAATCTTTGGATGATATTATGCACTGTAGATGATGATAACTTCAAACTCTTTGCAAATTTTTCTCTGAGAAACTCCTTTCTGATATTGTTCCACTATTTTTCGCCGCAGCATTGGGGGAATTGGTGATCCTCTGCCCATCTTGACTTCTGAGAGACACTGCCACTCTGAGAGGCTCTTTTTATACCTACTCATGTGGCCAATTGACCTAATAACTTTCAAATTGGTCCTCCAGCTGTTCCTTATATGTACATTTAACTTTTCCGGCCTCTTATTGCTACCTGTGCCAACTTTTTTGGAATGTGTAGCTCTCATGAAATCCAAAATGAGCCAATATTTGGCATGGCATTTCAAAATGTCTCACTTTCAAAATTTGATATGTTATCTATATTCTATTGTGAATAAAATATAAGTTTATGAGATTTGTAAATTAATCCATTCCTTTTTTACTCACAATTTGTACAGTGTCCCAACTTTTTTGGAATCGGGTTTGTAATTAGATTCAGTTACAATAAATCAAATGCAAATAACAAGTATGCAAAACAAAGGAATGGAAAAATATTAAGACAGATGCGCCATTGTTTGAACCCAGAGAAGTCATGCATGTCTGGTAGTTCAAAAAAAAAAAAAAGACTTCTGTATAAAATGCACCTTTGTTTACTTTCTAATAAGGGAGCATCATTTGGACTACAGAGAAGTGCACTTACATAACCAAAATGAGCGCTTACTAATCAGTGTGCATTTCAAACTACAATTGGTGATTTTTAAACTAACTTGCTAAAATCATGAAGGTTCACCCCTAAACCGAGCCCCCAGTGGATTAGAGCAAATCGGCTAAAGCAACTGAAAATATGCCCATCATGGTTTCACACACCCACTAGTTTTCTGCAGAGATGCAGTACATGCAAGGATGAATTTGTGGTCATCAACTACAAATCCGTGCTAGTTCAGTGTCACTGTCTTTACACTGTAAAACCCGACAAGTAACTTAACTCAAACCGTTTGAGTAAACAGATATCCTTAAAAACCTGACAAGTTGGGTTTACTCAAACCGTTTGAGGAAACCGATTGCCTTAAACCATTTAAGTTTTAAAACTAACACACTGTAAAACCCAACAAGTAACGTAACTCAAACCGTTTGTGTAAACAGATATCCTTAAAAACATGACAAGTTGGGTTTACTCAAACCGTTTGAGGAAACCAATTGCCTTAAACCATTTAAGTTTTAAAAACTAATAGTTGTGAGTACTCTGAACTTAATTCAGTTTAGTTCACTGAAAGAAGATATACATTGCAATTAAATAATTAAGTGATTAATTGAGTGATAATTGTGAATTAGTGATGAACAGCTGCTGTTAACAAACAGAATTACTGAAGAAAAGAGAAACAGAAGAACTACAACTGACTTCAGACACAGCCTTAGATAAAATAAACTGAAATAAAATACATTAAATCTCTCAAGATCTGATTAAACAACCCCACAAACAGCATCACCAGCTCCACTTATTAATAACCAGACTGACTTTATTTCTGTCAGACGTCTACAGAAGATCTGATTGAGAATTAACTAAGGTTTAGATGTTGATTTATGTTTTTCATTTAAAGTAACCATGTTAGAGATCAGTGTTTGCTTTAGTTGGGTTCTTGACCCTTGTTTTCTGTCTTAGGTTTTTTCTTTGGCTGTTGTAACCATATGTTGTAACTCAAAAGCCCAGAGAAAATATCATCAGGTGTTATACACACACTCACACTCTTAGAAGCTGCTTTTATTCAAAGCAACTTACAGTGCTTTCAGGTTAGCATTTTTTTTAATCTAACCTGTACCTAGCTGTTGGTTGTTATACTGTATATTGGTGATGATAATCACTGATTATTGAACTGTTTGGATTCTAATCTCTGATGAAATAATGTTGTGTAATTAGTTGGATTGATTACAGTAAAAGTGATTCTAAGAGCCAGTGATTCTGTAATAATCAGTTGATATAAAAACTTTCCAAACAGTTTGGTTTTCTGTGGTGTCACTTAGTCACACACAGACATCAATAATCAGCATATGAACCTCAACAATGGTGACCATAAAAAAAAAAAAAAAAAAAAAAAAAAAAAAAAAAACAATGCAGCAGAGCATGCTGGGAGCCATGGATGAGTTTTTTGCAGCATGTTTTTTTTTTTTCTTTTTTTTTTTCGTAACCATTGTTCAGGTTCATATTCTGATTATTGATGTCTGTGTGTGACTAATTAACACCATAGAAGACCAAACTGTTTGGAAAGTTCTTTATATTAACTGATTATGAAAGAACCACTGACTTTTTGAATGGCTTTCATTGTAATCAACTGAACTAACTATAGAACACCTATTTAGTAAGATTTCGAACTCTGAACAGCTTCATAATTGATGATTATCATCACCAATATGCTGTATAACAGCCAATACCTGATCATATTTTCTCTGGGTTTTTGAGTTATAACAAACATGTTTCAAAAACACAGGGTTACAACATCCAAAAAAAATAATCTAAGACAGAAATCAAGGGTCAAGAGCCCAACTAAAGCAAACACTGATCTCTAACATGGTTACTTCAAACGAAACAATAAATCAACATCTAAACCTTAGTTAATTCTCAATCAGATCTTCTGTAGACGTCTGACAGAAATAAACTCAGTCTGGTTACTAATAAGTGGAGCTGGTGATTCTGTTTGTTAACAGCAGCTGTTCATCACTAAAGCTCAATCAAGCACTTAATTAATCACTTGATTACATAATTGCAAAGTTTTAAAACTTACATGGTTTAAGTAAAGGCAATCTGTTTACTCAAACGGTTTGAGTTACTGTGACTTGTCAGGTTTTACAGTGTGACAGTTGTTATTGTTGTGGCATGTTATTCTCCAATCTTGTCTACAGTATAATGCTATACAATCATTGAAATCACACATGGAAAGCTCGATCAAACCAGTTATTTCTGATTAATCAACTTTGGGCAGGAAATATTACTGTATTTGAACAACTTTAATTTGATCTAATACTTAATTGTACTGGGAATGAAAACAGGGCAAACACTTACTGTTTAATTTGTACAGTCTTTACTTGAATTAATATATATACCCTTGTTTAATTCTAATACTGTGTAATGTGATATGTTGTTTGTTTTATATTCTTGCACTTCTTTCAGAAAAAAGATGGTCGGATTCTGTAGTGCTGCATATTTTGCGCTGCCCTTTAATTTATTAAATGCATGGAATAACACTACACCATTTTTCTTTGTTTCATCATACCCAATTAATGACTGTGAACTGAGGTTGATGGATTTAAATGAAGTATCTGTGATGAACTGTACAACAATCTTGTGCTATGGGCACTGCCATTGATACAGGCTACACTGTCTATACATGCAGAAGTGTGATAAAGACCTATAACGGGCATCCTTGCACCCTCAAGTGAACAGCCCACAAAGCGGAGCGCAGCTGAAAAAAAATAAATAAATAAAAAGATAGTGTCAGGATAGTGGTTCTACATACAGAAAAAATATATAGAGAGAAAGAGTCTTTTAGAAGGAAAAAAAACACGACAATCAACCATCGATTTTTTATTTTTATTTTTGGCTAAATTAACAAGAAATATAGAATCAATGCATTCTCAAAATTCTGGCATTGTTAACATCTTGCACATTAAAATCAACTGTGGACAGTAGATCTTGTTTAGTGCCCAAACTCTGGAACAGTTTCATAGCTTGATAGTGATGTTTGGGAGGCAGACACAATCTTTAATCATGTTATTTTAAGAACATCATTGTTTAATGTTATCTTCCATCAAATCTGTAAAAACTACAATTATGTGATCTCTAGTCTCAGAATTCCTTTGCTGAGAACTCAGAAATGAGTACCTTTGTCCTCAATGGGGAAACAAAATTGAAATGATTTTTTCATTGTTTGTAGATCAAATGAAGTAAGCCCTATTTTACTGATATGAATTGAGGACATTTTTGAGCTTCTTGACAAGTTGGTTTGCCTTTCAACTTTGGAAGTTTAACCGGGCTAGGCCCTGTAGGCCTGGGTCTTCAACATACACGCTACTTGAGTTTGAACGTTTACATCATGGTAAGACATCATGCCTCCCAAACAAACTATAACTGCACCTCCTGATGATGATTCAGTGGTCACAATGAGTAGACTTTCTTAATTAATGGAACAGCAGAAAGAATTTTACAGAGAGATGCTTCATCAACAACAACACAACTTCAAAAGTTTTGTTCAGCTGATAGTAGATGGAACAAACAAAAGAAAAAAGTAAAAGACTCTTTCAGCCCTGGACTGGATAGGAAGTTATCTTTCTAATAGAAAACAGAGAGTGTTTTATAATGGATCTTTTTAAGACGCTAAAAATACTTATTGTGGTGTTCCACAGGGTAGTTGTTTAGGACCATTATTGTTTTCTATTTTCATAAATGATTTACAATATAATGTGTTGTTGATAATGCTAATATAGTTATGTATGCAGATGATTCTATAATGTTTTCTGCAGCACATACGTCAGCTGAGCTTCAGAAAAACTTAAGTGATGAGCTGCAAACAATTACTAAGTGGGTTTGAATTAATAGATTAATTTTAAATATAGAAAAATACTAAATGTATCATTTTTAGTCACAATAATAACTTGAATTTATTTATTGATGCGATGCCAGTGGAACAAGTAGCAAATGTCCTGGTCCTGTCCTGGTGTAACAGAGGCCAGCTAGAAGGTGTTGTGCAAGTAATCCTTACTCCCCTGATCTCAAGATGTGCACTAGCGACTGATGCTAGAAGCTGCAGTCTTTAGCCTTTTTGTTAGTGCCCCTGCCTCTCATGCCGGCGTCCCAGGTTTGAGTCCCAGTCAGAACAAGGACGAGGTGGGGCGGTTAGGACCAGAGGGGTTACACTGGTACAATACACAATACGCTGTCCTGGTCTGAACATATAGATCTTATAGTAAGCATTATGGGAAAAGGTATAGATGTGGCTAGGAAATGTCCTGCATTTATTCCATCTTTAGTTTTAAAAGATGTCATGCAGTCATTAGTTTTATTGCATCTTGAGTACTGCCCAATGATATGGTCAAGTGCATCTGAGAAATATCTAAAAAAAAACCTTCAGACCACGGCTCAGAACACAGCAGCCAGACTAGTGCTTCATTATCCATTTCAGACCAATGTTACTGATATGCACAGAAAAGTTTCATGGCTGTTAGTGAAAGATAAATTACATTGACGACTGCTGGTATATTTTAATAAGGGTAATCAAGTATCATACACCATGTTTTTTTCTTTAAAAAGCTTGTATATGTGGGTTTTAGGCATGATTATAAATCACCTCAAGTAAGGCTAAACTCTCTTTACCATGTCCACAAACAAATTTGATGAAAAAGACTCTGTTGCTTAGGAATATGGTTCCCATAAATATACGAAACAGTAATTGCACATATGTGTTTAGAAGAAAATGTGAAGATATGCTTATAATTATGTAGATGTACAGGTATGAGTTATGTGCTGCATCTGCTAAGGTGTATAGGTATAGTTTTGTAATGTGATTAGTGTAATTTTATTCTTATTTTATTTATTTGTATGATTTTTGTTATTTTGTACAGATTTCTGGACCCCAGGAAGATTAGCAACCACTTTGTGGAAGCTAATGGGGTTGCAAATAAACAATAAACAGTAATCAATCACATACTCGCCAAGAAATACACACATTGGTGTATTATGCACTTTATTAAATGTAAGAGCTGCCAATTTGGATTTTCATTAATACATGAAGCTTGTTAACAGTAGGAACCTGTTTTGCAGTTCTTTCAGTGTAGACAGGTTTTGTTCTGGCTTAATCTGAAGGTTTGGTTAAGATGATGTATGAGAGTGTGTGCTTTTCCTAATGTGAGTTATTATATGCAAAAGGACAGGCAGGAATTGTATAGGTGCATTTATTGTTGGGTTGTAAGTGTGTGTGTGTGTGTATGTGTGTGCAATCATAATTGCAATATGAAGTCATCATTACATACAATATGTGTCCAAAGAAATGACACAAAAGCTGATGAATATTTGTTACATAATTTAGATAGGACTTTAAATCTCTCGAAGACGTGTCCAGGTAACATATGACTGAAAAAAAAAAAAAAAAAATTGCATTTGCAATTACTTATTCATTTAAGAAAAATAATAATATTTTAAGACCAATGCATAATTTAAAATGGTTTTAAATAATATACTAAATATAATAATAATAATAATAATAATAATAATAATAATTTATTAATTTGCATTGAGGTAATGAACATTTAAAAGAAAATGTCACTAAATTGCAATAAAAGTAAAGAAAAAAAAATCTTGGTCCTTAAAATAGGATTTACTTTTAAATTAAAATTTGTATTGTTTTCTTTAGATTTTGGGGTAAAATATGACTGGACATGTTCTCTCCCACCGACATTCATTATTACAAATCATATAGGTCTATTAACTGTAAGCTTTCAACTAATACAGTCAGAAGATCATGTACTCTTAGTAAATAATATTAATATGAGCTCCTTGTGGTATTTTTGGGGACTGGTATGTCATAAACAGTGACTCACACAATACTTTGTTATACCCAATATCCATTTTGAAAATCAGTCAGTATTGATCATATTATAGAATATGACATCTTGATATAGTGAACAAACTCTCTCTAACTTTCAGATACAGACACACCCGCTCACATAGTATACAGAACTATACAGAACTTCACTTGAACAGTCCCAGGACAGCTATCCATACTTAAGTAAGATAAAGGATCATTCACATATCACATGTACTCAAAAAGGGTTAGAGCGTACGAAATCCTCCAAGGTGGGACACCCATTAGGGTGTGTGTGTGTGCATATGCACTATTATAACATATATATCGTTAGAATTATTATAGTCCCATCAATATCATCAGTTCCCTTCTTTGAGACCCTCGAGGACGGCTGGTTTTACAAGCACTGAAATCATTCTGTGTTTAGATATGGCTCACTTCAGGAGGGATATGTCATCAGAGAAATCTCCAGCGCCCAGCGGATGAAGGCAGCGCGTAAAGCGCCACTGACAGACCATGAGGCACAGAGGCAGCATAAATAGTGCACAGATGCCCGCCATAATGTAGGCGATGGTCATTAATGTGGACTCGTCGGTCTGAGGGACATTGTAGCCACAGTCCTCAAGGTCCATGCCATGGAAGGGCCCCTCCACTGCGGCGGTGCGGAACTCATCATGGACTGGAGCACAGGAGAATTAACAAAAAATAAGGCAGGTGACATCTCATTCACGAATCTCGATGATCTCATAAAATTCTCATTACTGTAATAAAACATCCTGGATGCTGTCTGTGTTTTTTAATCTGCATGACATTAATGTTTTGTTGTTGTTAGGGTTAGGGTAATGTTTTTGCATTGTAGTAATAAGAATTAACGAGTGTCCCAGTTATCTTGCTAAGCCTCTGAACAAACAGCCTAACTCCAGAATGTAATATGACTCTGTTATTATTACTGGTGTTGTTGCAGATGAAACACAACATTAATTCCAATGATTATTAAACCACATTAAATACAGTGGCCCCTAAAAGTACAAGTCTCACTATTAACTTTACAATCATGGACTGTGAAAGGAACGTGGATGAAATTGACCAAGTGTGTCACAAAAAAGATTATCAGAGTTTAAGGCTTCTTTATATTTATATTTTCATCAGGATCAGTGAATCAGGAAAGAATATAAACAAATTATGATCATTCACAGATCCCGAGCTATAACACCCTCTCTACGGCTGACGCAAGCAGCGTGACACAACACGTCAAAAGTAAACAGAACACATTATAATCAGTGATACTGTCTACACTGGACCGGCGGTAAACAAATGACCCCTTCTACTTCCGGAGTACTCCACGCGATATATACGACAAAACATCATGTTTAATGCCAAACATGACCCCTTCCATAATGCGTCTGCATCCCCTAACAGAGAGCGCCGTTTCTCTAAGGATTTGGAGTTTTCACGTAACATATAATACTGTGGCTTGGTTTGATACACAGTTGAATGGTCTGACGAAATCCAAATTTGAAACATTTTTTACTGTACTAGTTTTTATGGACCTTATACTTCCTATCTCAGCCAGTGCAGATGAATGAGCAAAGTTCTTTCAGGGCGAGAACACCCTGATTGTAAAACACAATGTGATGCTATGATTGGTCAGTGACAAGGGGCTGTTATCTGATTGGCTTGAGCAGACGGTGGGTGGAGTCCAACTATTTGTGGATTTGTCAGCACGTCTCGATGCTAGAAATGTTTCAAAATCCACAAATGCACAGAAAGCCATTCACAAATGAATGCCAGGCAGAGTTGTGTTTGTGACATCAAAAAGGTATTTGTGGATATGCTTTTTAATTTGCAAATCCCATTTTATTTAATTTTTTTTTTTCAATTTTATTTATTTTAGTGAAACTCTAGCATGTATTTGTGGATCTCACTCTGTTTATCTGTGAATATGTTTTTTTAATCATAATCTATTTATTTGGAATAAAGGAACAAACATAATCTCATAGGCATACTTGTCCTGATACCATTTGAGGCCACTGTAAGTTTCTCAGAGAACGTTTCTCTCACCGTGACACGTGCTGACCGCAAAGCCGATGCGTTTGTGCTCTCGGTCGAACACCACATAGAAGCCTTCCATGATGACGGCACCCATTACCGTTCCAGTACTGGACTGAGACACAGCGAATTTATAACAGTCCTCCTGAGCCGAGGCCACGTCCTCCACCGGCCTCAGATACTGCTGCAGAGAGAGCAGACGCAGACAGACATCAGCTACACACGATTCACAAACGAGAAAACCCACACATGATCATGTGGGCATTAAGAGCGGATAATCTCCACACGGACACACCTCAGTGGAGAAGTGTTAACCGCTTTCTGACAGTCTCATACAGGGCATGAGGAGGTCTTATGGCTGAGGAAAGATACTGCATCCGGGGCATCTACTCACAAAAAACATTTACCGTGCATTCAGTCTCTATACTGCTGCTCATGCTCTCATTGTGGGTGAAGGATCTGAGGATCAGGATCTAATCTGTCTAATATGTGTGTGTGTACCATACATCTGTTTTGTTTTATTGTCTTGATGTTTTTGTTATTCATTTTTAGACATTTATAATCATTCATCACATATCATTTTATCATTTACTTATTTTTTTCCTTGCTCTTGCTATTTGTTGGTTTAACCATATGATTGTGTGGTTTCAAGGATTATTTGACTTCACAATTTAAAAGTTTAAAAGTAAAAGTCTCTTATGACTTCTATTAAAGGTATAGTTCACCCAAAAATGAAAATGAGAATATGGGTAGTCAAACAGTTGATGGATGATGACTCAAGAAAAAAAAAAAAAAAAAAAAAATCAGGACACATATCAAGAAAAAAGAAATAGTCAATGGCTATAATTAACTGTGTGGTTAGCAACATTCTTCCAAATCTTCTTTTGAAGAATGTTTTGAACAACTTGATGGTGAGTATATTATGATGTAATTTTCATTTTTGGGTGAACTAACCCTTCAACATGCAAGCTAACACTAACATTTGTAACTCTTCATGAGTTTATAAGTCGTGTTGAAGTTCATTCTTTTGGGTGTGGATATATTGTTCATGTTTTGTTTCAGGAAGTAACGGACAAAACTCTTCCTTCGAGGGAACAGAGACAGCATCATGTGTGGTGTTACAGAAACCAGATCCCGCTCCTCCACAAGGGGGAGTGATTGTAATGGTAAATGTGAGAGAACAGCATTGCACTGTGGGATATGTGTTACAGGCAGAGCACTTTGCACATTTTAGCAGATAGTTTCATTTGTCAGTATGGTATACTTTTACAAAAACTGCACAGTTTCTTTACATATTGAGTCTAGTCTTCGGGTTCATGTTTAGCAGGCTAGCACAGAAAAGTGAATATATATTTATATTGAATTTATTTTCAATGTCCAAACAAAGAGAGACTTAAATAACAAGTACCTTTCATTTCAAGTATTTCACTCATTAGATGAACTAAATACATAGACATTTCCACATGCATATTAAACTGGTTTTAGTCACATTACTCAGAGATGAAGTACCTGTGGCAGGATGGAGATGCGGAAAGACTGGTTTCTGTTTTCACTCATCAGGTAGAGAGAGATGACCGGGAAGATGTGCCACGGTGTGGTGCCCACCTGCCAGCACACCAGCTGCTCGCCCAGCCAGAAACCTGACGGAAACTGTTCAGTCTGTGAGAACAAAGAGCCAGATGAGCCAGAAAACCCAGAACGTTCAGCGTGTTCAAAAATGAGTCGAACACAGACGATAAACTGACCGATGAAGCCGCTTCAATGGCCTTCACAGCCGCCTGGAACACTTTACGAGGGAGACGCAGGTTTGTGGTGCCACTGTCCACGATACTTTTGTCATAGTTATACTGAGAGACAGAGACAGAGGGAAACTATGAGATTCTTTGCTTTTAATTTACCTTTGTCTAATAAATAAAAACTGTTCAACTGCAAAAGTGCAAAGAGAAAATAAATAAATGTTTCTTCAACTGTATGTAGTTTTGGCTTTATGGCCATTTGGAAATAGACTTGTTTAAAATGCACTTTTAACACACCTACTAGCTTTCAATTTAATTAAATTCAATTCAATTCAAGTGAAGTCTTCTAGCAACCCAGTGGGCAATTGATGTTAAAAAAAAAAAAATTCTACCTGACGTCAAAACCTTGGCATGGTTTGATGTAAATTTGGCCTACATATACATTAGCTTCCTATTTCCACCCAATGACCCCTGGAAGAAATTGCCATCCAAACTGAATTTAAAATGTCACAGCATCCTGATCAAGTCTTGATTAATATTTTAAGTTAAATTGATATCAAGGTGCCAGCTGGGAATGTCACTGGACATACATGCATAAGAGGCAATGTTTGTTTTAGAAGTTTAATATTTCCATCACATTTTAAATTATGTTCTTTGTTTGGTGGTGTTCCGATGGTTAAATATTTCTGGAACAAAATGGCTAATTAATTTGTCTTGCTAATGCTAATTATATGCATCCAAAATACAATTAAATAATATTTGTAAATTTTTTTTTTTTTTTGCATAATTTGACAAAACGACTCATATTTAATCTCAAGAATTCTCTTCCCTTACAGTGTATATTATACTTCTATATACAAAGTATACAAGCTTTTTTTTTTTTTACCTTACTAAAGGCAAAATTGGTGGTCTGGTTATTAATAATGAAGGACTAGATGTAATTTAACTTGGGAAAAAAATACAATAATCATAAAATTATTTATCTTTCTTGTAGTATTTGTTTAGATCATAATTTTACAAATGTAATAATAGTGTGTGGATTTTCATATTTTAAAATTGTCTGGATTTGAGACAAGAGTAAATCATTAAAATCTCAGCATAAAAGGCTTGTGAAAAACAGCAACAGCTTGTTATTGTTAGGAAGCAGCGCATCACACATCAGAGTGCATGAAGATTCTGAACATGCATCTGTGAAGTCAGTTTTCTCAGGAATAATTGCTTCATGACAAAACCAGGAGAGTTGTTCTCACTTCTTTGCAGTCCATATTGAGGTCCTGTCCGTTGACCTCGATGCGCACGATGATGACCTCATAATACCACTCTCGTCTGATTGGTGTGTACCACAGCTCGCCCACATACAGGGACGGATCTATTCCCCCAATAACCTGTGAAGAACCAACACAATCTTTAATAGTATGCCACTGAAGTTGTTTTGTTTCACATTACATAAACCTGTTTAACTCCACATGGTACACTATAAAATAAAATATATAAAAGAAGGTTATTGGATTATGTTTTACAAGAAATACTATTTCATTGAAAAAAAAAAAGTTTCACCAAAAGTTATTTACTATTGGTAAGGGTTCATTTTAATTTAAAAATGAAAATACTGTCATTGTTAACTCAAACACAAAGGAGATGTTAAGCACAGCGTTCATGCCGACAAGCTCCAAAAACAACCTAAGAACCATAACGTCTAAAAAAAAAAGAATTAAAAAAAAAAGTTAAAATATTTCATAATGCTGCAGTTTTGCTTCCTCACACAGAACTATCCTGTGACTTCAGAAGCACACAAATCACATGGACTACTTATATTTATATCGGCGTATTCTTGTCTTTTCAGGGCTCTGCAGTCTGATTCTCATTCAGAGCATGTGGGGAAATATGATAAACATCTCCTTTTGTGTTTCACAGAAGAGTTAAAGAGTTAATTATCCTCTACTACCCCCTGTTCTCTCACCATACTGCCCCCTACAGTGGAGCTGCCGACGCTGTAGTTCTGGGTGAACCCCGCTCCGCAGAGCTGCAGAGAGAAGACGTCTGGGACGCTGGTCTGCCTCAACAGTGAGTCGAAGAACGGCTCTAGAGTCTCGTCCGGCTGAAAGACATAAAACCCGGTCAGAAGCGCCTCTTCATCAAGCTCTGTGAGGTTATGACCGCTACAGAAAGATCACCCTGGCGATCTCGGCGTAGGCCAGTCCGAGGATGCCCTCCCAGTTGGAGCCGTTGATGAAGAAGCGGTCAGACTGGGTGATTGCAGCGATGTTGGCCCTCAGAGACACGTTGGGCCCGTGAGGAATGGACACCAGGTCCGTGCCCAGCTCACCCTCCCAGCGGCCCTGTGTGTACGGCACATACACGCTGCGGCCCAGATCTCTGTACGACGACGAGCTGTCGACACAGATGGACAAATGCCACTCTGACGCTTGCCAAGTTTGAGGTACAGCTTGTTGATATGTAACATAAATCATGTCCTGTCTGTGTGTGAATGGTTACTAGTACTCACAGAGATCGATGGTAATATCTGTGGAGGAACGGGTGAGCAGCTGCGCCTACTGCAAAGTTACTGCTGCCCGTATCCACCAGGATGTTCAACTGGAACACAAAGGGAACACACTGTACCTTCAATATGTCTGCGATCACAGAAAGCGAATAACTGCAGATATCATGAGTGGTGCTCGCCATTGGCAGGGCCTGTTTATGGGGCATTGTAATGCAATACGGTCAAGTCTCTAGTTGTGGCTCCGGTCTTCAGCTGTGACCTGGTGGGTGTTTGTGAAGGGGTGATTAAGAATGAGCTGCATTATTGATCAGCCTCCTGTGAGCGGCTGCCCGTCTCTCAGCATTAGACTCCCTGACTGAGCAAAACGTGATACACGCTGAGGGAGAGAGACAGAGAAAGACGAGGGTGGGAAACCTGAGAACAAGACAAAGCTGCCAGACATCTTTGGACTGCTGAGATCCCGAGCACGTTTTAGCAGATAGACAGGCCGTGTAATCAGTCACTTTGAAACGACTGAGATCAGACAGTTACTGTGTCCACAATGAGCATTTCAGAATCTAACTGGCAGCTTTGATAATAGATAATGAATATTTTGAGAGGAAGTTAACTCTGTCACTTGCCTTCATTAGACTCTATAATAATCTCATCAGTCGCTCTGCGCTCAGCATCAGCTAATGGAAGCTTTTTTAACAGCTGATGCTGAGAGCAGGCTGACTGAAGACATGACCACTTCTCTACTGATTTCTGTAAAGTCACACATACTGAATCTTTCCAAACATACCTCTACCTCTCCATATGAAAGCTATTAGACAAATGTTTTAGATTCGACAGTGCTTTTGATAACGCACTTCTCCTGTCTGTCTACTCCTCTGCTCTCTGTCTCTGAGCTCACTCCTCGTGTCATTGATTTGTCCTGTGAGCTTCCTGTTATTTCTGCTCACTGAATCTGTATCCTGCATCTCAGAGACCGCTCTCAACCTCATCCCTGTGCACACGCTTCCTCCAGCGACCCCTACACCACAGGCCTTCCTCTTCTCAAACATTATGTGACCTCACTGACCGCAGTCGTGATAATGTGACAGCAGTCAGCTGGAGATGTTTGCTGTGCAAAAACACATTTATGCCCTTCCACACCATTTTAAGCTTGTGTATGAAGGACTAGACAAGAGACAATTGTAACAATGTTGTAGTGATGATACTAGCTCAGCATATGCTCAGCAGAGATCTGTCGCTGCCTGAAAAAAAGTGTTATTTTCTCACTTTGTCAGAATTTAGATCAAGTTTTCCTGAGGCTAAAGCACAACACTACCAGTGCCGAGGTCACGAGTTTTATTCCCAGAAATGCATAAATTGAGAAAACATTTTAATAGAATGATTATTATTTGTACATATATGTTTCTTAAAGCAAAAAAGGTGGCAGGTAGGTCTGTAATAGTGTATATGTAGTAGACAACAGTACCCTGTTATTCTGTGTAGCATGATCGCACAGGAGCTGAGAACTGAATAGTCCCACACTACTAAACCCATACAGCACAGAGTACAATATGCAATATTTCCATAACACACAAAGATCTAAACAAAGCAGAAAATACTGAAAAAAGGGAATACATTTTTTTTTCTTTATTTATTTAAGGTAATGTGTAAATTCTCTATCAGTCAGTTTTTGAAAACAGGTTCTAAATTAAATAAATCCAAAATGTTTTAAATATATTTCTGCCCACCTTATTTTTTTTTGGATATGTTTCTGTATTTTACCGTACATTGTGCTGCAAGACAATTTCTGCAATTGAAATTGAAGTTGTTAAATAAATAAACAAAAATCTGAATAGATAATGTTAAGACAAAATATGAACGAAAATGTGAATGTCCTTAAACGACAGATCAGCTCTCCATATACTACAGAAAGAGTATGTGTAGTGTGTAGTGTGCAGCGCAGCCTCTGATCGCGTCTCACCTTCTGAGCTGGAGTGCCCACGGACATTTCAATGTAATACCCTTGGCCTGACTTTCCGCGAAGGTTGTCAATCATGTTTACAACATTCATCCCACTGGCTGCTCTGCGTGTGCGTGCGGACCTCGAGGGGCCCCGGGGGGCCGCGTGCTGTGAGAGGGGCCCCTGCCGCAGGGGGACGCGGAGCAGCACTGAGGAGGTGACCGGCAGAAGGGCCACGAATGCCCATGAGCACAGAAGCAGACGCGGAAGCCTCATCTTCCAAAGCTTCCAGATCGGTTTGTTCGTTTCCTTCAGAACGCGGATCTGCGAGGTCTGTTATGGCGTCATAACGCACAGAAAGCGCAAAATCCCGAATCCCTGCGAGCACTCAAGCACATTCAGGATCACGTTTAAGACACTTCGCTTTCTCCATCCTCCTCGTTCACAATCATCCCCGTTTTCCGCATTCCTCGTTCTTTATGAGGATTACTATATGGAAATACAGTAGTCGAAAAGCTTCCCGAACGCTCTTTAAGAAATGTCCTGTTAAAATGAAAATATCATTCTATTTATATAGCTGCAGATGGGAATAGTCCTGTCGTTGAATGTGTGCCATTGAAATGTGCTCGTCCCCGCGTCTATTAGCGCCGTCTTTTGCGCTTTGATCATTTGATGGCGCAAGCCTCCATAATCCGCATCTCTGTATCCTCAGACCGCTCCTCCTCCTCATCCCTGCATCTGCACGCGCTGTGGCGATGTCCGACTCATGAACGAATCATTCATGTGAATCAATTCTTTTGAATGGTTCTGACTGAGCGAATGAATCACTCGACTGAAAGAACATTGTATTGGTTTTTAAGTAAAATTGTTAGGTGGACCCACAAACAAAGCACATTACATGCATCAGGTCTCCTATACAAATAAATAAATAATAATAATAAAAATCATCAATATTTAGCAAAATATTTATGTGACGTGGTGAATCATTTTACTGAAACGAAACGCCCAAACGAGCCGATTCGCTAAATGAATCATATTCTCCTTACACTAGCGCACTGAGGACTCCACACACACACACACACACACACACACACACACACACACACACACACACACACACACACACACACACTGGAGTGATGCATCATGGGGCTTGGAGTTCATTCATCAGACCATGTTCCTCTTGTACTGTGTAACAGTGTAACATAGGTAACATATTTTTATATTCTTGAATTGTGTCTCTCTGTTTTCGTGCCTCAGCATTGCTACTGGTATCACGGCACAGTGGAACAACTGGAAATACCACAGTGCTTTGAGCTGAATGAAAACCATGGTCATTTACCACAGTATATTACTGCTATTGTAAGATTCTTGCATGAGTAAAATGTGTTGAAGTGTTATTATGTAATTGTTTTATTATGTTATAGTGTTATTATGTTACAGTTTTAGTGTTATGTAATTGTGATTACATGTCTTTGAAACATATTTATATTTAAACAAAAATAATGGCAATGCTATATCAAAATGCGCCCCATGCCAAAATCAATCCATATGCATATTTTAGCACATCTTCTAAAGATCTTATATTATCAATATCAGAACAAAAATGTGCAAGGTAAGTATTAATGTAAGCATGAACATGAACACAGTTATACAGTTCACAGAACACAGAGCCTTTATTTTGATGAACATATAATGTAATAAATCTAATCTGTAAACATATTGTTATCATAAGCAGCTATTTCTAGTTGACCTGACCATTTCAATTAATTTATTTGATTTTCATTTACTGTTATTGTTGGTGGTGGTGATGTTATTTGATGTGAATAAATGAAGCACACTTTTAGATTTCCTGACACACATTTTTAGAGTGTAAGGCTGATAAAGACTGAGGGCTGGGTTATCCGATCAGGCTTCTGTCTGCTCTGCTCGGGCCGTCCCACTGACAGGGCACCGTGAGGAGCACAGGAGCGCTGTAGAAATGGTCCTGAGACCCTCCGTCCCTGCGGTCCGTCCCTGCTCCGTACGAGAGCGCCGCCTCAGTCATCGCTGTCTGTAGGGCTGGATCATGAGCGTTTGATCTGCCTGAAGAACAGAGAGAAGCAGAGGCGGAAATAAAGAGTCTGACCTGTGCATTAACATTCTGGCCTCTCAACAACAGAGACTGCTTACAGTTAAAGTCAACTTGTGCAAAACTGCAACTTGCATTTAAATGCATGAACAAAAATGCAAAGAAAATGTTTTCATGTTCATCATTTACAACAACTTGTCATGTTGTCAGAGTATTCAAAAAGTCTGTTTGGGATATGTACAATGCTATCTATGAAATGAGCCTATGCAATGAAAAAACATGTGAGTCGTCCACATATTCCCCAAAATGTTAGAGATGTAATTCTGAGCTCACGTTGAGGCTGCGGTTGGTGGTGTAGCCGCTGGTCTTCACGTGGAGACGATCCCTCAAACACACTCCACGGCAAAGACAGGCCAGCAGATTCTGTCTGACACTGAGCTGAATGTCTAAGATCGGAAAGCATAATCATGCTCATTACAATTAGAGAACAACTGTAGATATAGCAGAACAATTACAGAAAGTCACAATAACCATAAAGTACAAATTTCATGTCATAAGAAGAGCTGCATGTAACATATTACATTATATTTACATTTTATCATTTAGCAGATGCTTTTATCCAAAGTAACTTACAAATGAGAGCAATAGAAGCAATCAGACCAACGAGAGAGCAACTGTATACAAGTGCTGTGACAAGCCTCAGTCAGTCTAGCACAGAACACAGCAAGGTGTTTTGGTTTTTAATTTGAAATAAATTACAGTGAATAGAATAGCACAGAATAGAATAGAATAGAATAGGTAAGTGCTAGTATTAATTGGTCAGGTGTTGAAGAAAAAGATGTGTCTTTAGACATTTTTGGTCATGGCTAAAGGCTCAGTTGCTGGAACTGAGACAGGCAGGTCGTTCCAGCAGCTGGGAACAGTCCAGGAAAAGGTCCATGAGAGATTTCATTCTTCTTTGGACACAAGCTTCTGGAGGGTACACAAGTCTGAACTAGAGAGTTTAGGTATAGTAGTGCAGCGCCTGTGGTTGTCTTGAAAGCAAGCATCAGTACCTTGAATTTGATGTGAGCAGCTACTGGCAGCCAGTGCAAACTGATGAGGAGATGAGTAACGTGAGCTTTCTTCAGCTCGTTGAAGACCACTCTTGCTGCAGCATTCTGGATCAGTTGCGCAGGCTTGACAGTACATGCAGGAAGACAATAGTCCAGTCTGGAGAGAGCTTGGACAAGCAGTTGTGCTGTCTGCTCTGTGAGGAAGGGTCTAATCTTCTTAATGTTGTATAAGGCAAATCTGCAGGACCAGGCCGTTGTAACAATATGATCCGTGAAGCTTAACTGATAATCAATTACAACTCCAACGTCCCTGGTTGTCCTGGAAGGAGTTATGGTTGATGAATCCAGCTGTATAGAGAAGTTGTGCTGGGTTGGCTGAGACCACGAGCAGTTCTGTCTTTGCAAGGTTGAGTTGAAGGTGATGATCCTTCGTTCAGTCAGAAACAGCTACAGTCAGGTTTGATCTCAGGACTGTAACTCTGGTAGAATGTTATACACTATAATTGTTCACCTGTTTTCAGAATCTGCTGCACGAAAGCCTTTGGCGAAGGGGTTGCAAGCAATCTTCAGCTGGGTGATCTGTGACAGGACAGACATGAGCATCAGATTCACTGCAGCTACAGATAAATAACTGTTCATTTAATGAACCGGTTACACAGTTCTCTGAACTCATGTTTATTTGTATTGTATTTTTTCATATAACTTAAAGAAAGAGAAGGCAGCTTAGTTCCACAATTCTCGCTGAATCACTAGAGATACTGGAACATTTTGAGTCATCGGCCATACAGTGATTTATGTATTTAATGTGCCTCACAGAAATATAGAAATATGTTCACTAGCAATATGTTTTTTTTTTTTGTGTGTGTGTGTGTTTCATTATGAATGGTTAGGTTAAGATTAGTGTGACGAGAGGGCGGGGGACTCGAGACTGGTGAGTGGCGCAGGTGTCACACATTAACATCAACTCCACCGGCCTCACTCCATTCCCACGGCTCTCGGCCCGCCCCTCTCGGCACAATCAGGTTATCCTTAACAGCTATTGTAAGAATGATGGTATACCACTGATAATGACTCAGGCGTTAGCACATCGTCCTAAAGGAATTACTAATTATTTGGAAGATTATGGTTACTTACTAATAATGACTCAAGTGTAACCAAATCCATCAGAAGGAAGGAATTACTATCTAAAACCTTACAAACCCCTCAAACGTTTACAGTGGCTACAGTCAGTGTAGGGAGTTCTCATGCCTTTTACTTTAGAATACTGTTCCAAATGATTAGTAATTACATCTGAAGGAGTCATTACCAAACCATGAGCAATAGTTCCTTGAAACAGGACACCATAAACTATTTAAACACAAATCTCAACATTGTCCATTTCAGGACCATCCTGACTGAGAAACCAACCCAGGGACCCTGAATATCATTTAAATGGATAAATAAACATATTAAAAGATGCTAGCCTAGATATTTAATCTTAATAACAGCTCAATAACTAATTGAATCCTGCGTGTAGTCCTGGGCTCCTGTGTGTGGATGATGTACCCTGTGGTTCTGGTAGGCGGTGACTGCGATGAAGCGGGTCTCTGGGAAGATGAAGGTGCAGAAGTTGCGGTGAGCGTAGCGCTGACTGTCACGGCTCCTGTCCACGAGAATCACATGCAGCCGCGGCTGATACCGGTGCATGGAGTTCAGGATCATCTACACACACATGCACAGGTGTTAGAATCTCTGCCGTCATCCAGACATTCACGTGTGTGTGTGCGTGCTTGTGTTAGAGTGTTTGAGAGTGTGTGAGAGTGTGTGAGAGAGTGTGAGTGAGAGTGTGTGTGTGAGTGTGTGTGTGTGCTTGTGTTAGAGTGTTTGAGAGAGTGTGAGTGTGTGTTTGTGTTAGAGTGTGTGAGAGAGTGTGAGTGTGTGTGTGTGTGTGAAACTTTTTTTTTAAAAAAAATTTTGTGTGTGTGTGTGTGTGTGTGTGTGTGTGTGTGAGTTACATGGCCGTTGTCGTCCAGCAGGTTGTTGGTGAGTTTGAGGCGGTCGAATGAGACGGTCTGTTTGACCCACTGCGCTCCTCGTGCGGGAGAGTCCGGGTGGAAGTGCACTCGTCCCGGGGCGGCTATATCTCCACGTCCAGCCACCATCCAGGAGGAGCTGTGGAAAGCGTACCTGCACACAGGAACAACAAAAGCCTCTAAAACATGCCTGCTCTCAAATCAAAAAAGGAGCAGTTCCTTTAGCTGGGGCTCGTGTAATACAGGAGGTCTGTGCACTAAAATGACAAATATTCTAATTATATTCTATAATTATATTAAACACTCAATTCTGTTGATTTTATAGAGTGTACATCGTCACGATAAACGCACATCACTACATTGACTGGACAATACAAGCCTTTTAATTCAGGATACAGTAAAGGCAGACAAGAGTAGTTAACTGTGAAACTACATAGACACTAGTTTAGCATAATGTAATCATGTTTGTCAATGATATCAAATAATGTTGTTAAAATCCACAACGGTGATATTAGGGGGGCTTAAAGCATGAAGAAATAAGTTTCTTTATTGTGCAGTAAGATCTGAGTTTGAATTGTTTTCAGTGTCCTGTTGTGGCATCAGAATAGGTTGTTTTTAATGTCTAGGCAAAAAAATTAATATTGGTAACACTTTAGTTTAGGGACCAATTCTCACTATTAACGAGTTGCTTATTATCAAGCATATTACTAGCACATTGGCTATTTATTAGTACTTATAAAGCACATATTAATGTCTCGTTCTGAATGACCATATTCTACATCCTTATCCACACCATACCTAAAATTAGCAACTACCTTACTAACTGTTAATGTTAGTAATAATTAGGAGTTTACTGAGAGAAAACTCTTGGTTAATAGTGATAATTGGTCCTTAAAATAAAGTGTGACCAAAACATTTAAACAAAGTATCTTTTGTTGACTCTACACCAAAGTTAAAACCATTAAAAATGTCCAGAACCCTTTTTTTCTGATCTGATACCTGTATCGTTTGTCATCAACAGGAATAAAGTCCAACAGGAGAACATATTCTGCAGCAGGGTCCATGCCAGAAATGAGTACTTGAAATGTAGGAAACATCCTTCTGTATGAACACAAACCACAGCAGTCAATATATGCAGGTCACAGACTTATCAGAATGCACATAATACTACTACTAACAGTTTAGTAGTGGTATAATCACTATTACCATTGCTCAGATCCCTAACCACTGAAGTTTAGTGTGTGTTTTCTGCACCGTTCGTGAGGCTCTTTGGCTTGGGTTTGCAAACAGTGTCCAAACAACCGCCAAGAACCTCAAAAACCCCCACAACAGCGTCAGTACTCACTTGTTCTTCAGACACTGTAAACATGGAATTGCTAACATAATGCTATGAAGAGACTGTATTAGCAAAGGTGTGATATCTGGTGAAACCTTCCAGCTTTCGTCACAATCATCTCAGTGCCCAGCTGGTCAAACTGCCGCCACAGGCTCTGCATCTCCAGCTGAACTCTGACGCTGGCCACTTCAGGAGCTTTACTGCAGGTCCGGCCCTCGTCTGCAGAACACGGCAGACAAGCCGGAGACCACTCTGACCCTGCAGATACGTGTGACATCAGCTCAGATATTCATTTATCTAGGCCAAGACACCTTTAATCGTTTGTTCTAACAAAATTTTATGAGGTTTATTCATAACATGAAAACTGAAGCCGACTTTCATATTTAATTTCAAGAAAAAAATCAAATAAAATTTGCTAGGATTTTCTGAAATTCTTTGAAAGGCAGTTTTACTTTTTCACAAATCCAATGTTTTTCAAGTAAATTTAAATCATGTTACAAATTGTTTAAAATCAGTTTAAAATGTAAAAAATGACTAATTGATTGATGATTGTTTGAAGGTACAAATAAAGCCGAATCTGAATATTACCGTTGATCATTGCTGCTGTAGTCAGGAATCCTGGTCCGGTGCTCATTCCTCACACTCCATGCGTCTGTGGCTCACGACGGATCAGTCCGGCCTTTATATAATCCCAGAGATCTAATATGCAGTGTTTCTGCACCTCATCCATATCACTCTCTCACAGACCATGACCCACGATGGCCGCAAACTTACTCTGTATTACACTCAAGTATTTGTTAATTACATATACATCAGCCAGCTTTATTGACTGCGGACAGAAGAATCAGCGATTGATCTCCAGCACTCAACAAACAGCTTATTGGACTTTTAGCACCATTGTTCTGATGGAAAACGCTTATAACGACCTTTGAACCAGGATTACTCTCTCACAGAGACTGAACAGCCTTCAGAGATCCTGACAGGCCGTGAAGACGGATCTGTTAATAATCGCACCTGCACATTTATGAAGCATTGTCACAATGCTGAATCATATGCTCTTCTTATGACATTCTTGTGTTGTCCCATAGGAAAGAATGATCTAAAAATGAGTATATCACAGTTGTTCCTCATGATCAGGTGTTTACCAAAAACCATTTCTGACTATATTCTTGGATTTTAATGCAAATCAAGGCACAGGAGAATGGTTCTGAAAATGGATTATCACTATTCACTAGTCAATATGCCGTAGCCTGAATAGCACACCACTGTGTTTCTCATTAATATGTTCAGCTAAATATTATGGTCTGGTGTTGACATGGTCTTTGCTGGGGGCTTTAATATGGCCACCACATCCATCTTGCCCTGTTACTAATCAGTAACAGATCACTCGAGCAGGATCTATTGATTACTGCTGACACATTTTTGTAATCAACTCATTAATCAGATCTAAAATGTAGAAGCCTGCATACTCTGTTCTGTTCAGTTTAAGGCCATTGTTGTGTAGTATTTTTTATTGCCCATGACTACAAAATTATGATTGCCTAATTTATACATTTTTAATAAAAATCAGATTATTTTATTGTAAAAAAATAATATATATTTTTAGGACTTGGTATTTATGAATTTGTGTGTTTCCATATAATTTCTCAAAACATCCCTTTAAAAAAAGCCACATTTAGACATTGAAGAAATAGTATGAAAGTTTTTATTTGTATTTTTTTATTTCATTGAACATTGAAAATCAGTTTTTAACAAAAAGCAGCTTAACAAAGGAATTTTGCTAGGCATTTTTGAAAGAACAGGTTTCAGTGTTCTTTAATTCTTAGCTGTGTTTGGCCATTAGAGTGAATGTGAGTGTCAAAAGTGCATGTGAGTGTTGTGAGCATGTGTTAGTGTGTGTGTGCTTCAGTGAAAGGCAGTTAAGCTCTGAGAAAAGCCTTCTGGATGACGATGTTTCAGGTGTTGGTACTCGGCGCTGGTGGCAAGGAAGAAGGGAGGCGGAGATGGTGTAAAAAAGGGTCGGTTTATGGCTTGTAAATGGCCTTTTGGACGGCTGCGAAAATAGCCTCGAAGTGAGGCTTCACCTCCTCGCCCAACTCGTTCATCTTTTTCCTCAGTTCTCCAGATTTGACGCTCTGGCGGAACTCCTGGGCTCCCTTCTCCATCTGCTCCCTATAATCCTGCATGTAGGGCTCCAGCAGTTTCTTCAGGTCCTGGAGATGCTCCGCCACCTTCTCGCGCACAGCCTCCAAGATGGGCATCAGCTTGGACTTGGTCTCCTCCCAGTTGGGTCCAAACTTCTCTCTCAAGCTCTTGACCACAGGCTCCAGCTTGATCCTCATCTCCTCCAGGAACTTTTGATGTTTGGTCAGGTACTCCTCGACGAAAGGCTTCAGCTCGTCTCTGTACTCCTGTAAGTGCTTCTCCAGCACCTGCCTGAGCTCCGCGCGCATGGGCTCGATCTTCTTGCGGAGCTCCTCCACATCCTTGACCAGCTTCTCGCGTGTGTCTTTAGTGGCCTCCAGCACCTGGTCACCAATTGGGGTGATGGTTTGGAAGCCGTTCTGAAAGTAGCCGTGGAGGTTGTCCACAGACTGGCCCAGGAATTCCCTAAACACAACAAAAATATATATTATATCTCTCTCTAAAATATTACACAATACTGCACACACACTACACCAAAAAAAAAACAAAAAAAACTTCTTTAGATCTTATAGCTGATACAGCCGCTCTATCCAGACCTGTATGAGCTGTCTTTGCGCTTTCTTACTTGTAGTCTGCGAACTCTGTGTCGTCGAGGTGAGTGAGGGTCTTGTGTGCCGACTGCTTCATCTGATCAGCGTAAAGCTGGAGCGCAGACTTCAGGTGCTCCAGCTGCGAGGGCGGCTGGTCCTGCAGGAAACGGGCCTGGCAGCCTGAGCAAAGCAAACGCAGATTCAGATTCAGTCTGGAGCAAGGCCAGACCTTCATGTATTCAGTCAGAGTTAGACTGTTAACTACAGTTTAAACTGAATACAGCAGCAAAAAAAAAAAAATCATTTTCATTTCTTAATCACTATTTTTCTCTGGTTTCTCAGTAAAAATATCTAAACATCCCTTTGACCATTTTAAATTAGAAGCTAAATTGTGAGATATTAGAACATATTTTTTTATTTATTTCTTACCCCCCTGGCATAAACTAGCAAGAGCCTCTTAAATCCAGAATAAATACTAGGTTTAGGAACAAGATATGTACATGTATTCTTTGAAAACAAGACTTAGTATCTCATAAAAAAGTACCATAACAAAATTTATCTTGGTTTACATTTTAAACTGGAAAACAAGGCAAAAATGCTGATTAAGAAATTGATTTTTTTGATGGTGTGGAGAGGAGTAAAGGGCTTTATGTACCTGCCAGCAAAACAGCGAGGGCGAGGACTACGAACCTCATCATGGATCTGGGTTAAAAAGAACAAACAAACACATCAGATGTTGTTAATCACAATGTACACATAGGTTTTAGATTTCTACTCAAAGGGAAAGCTGACACTGGGGCTATCACTCGGGATAGTTCACCCTACAGCACATGTCAGCCTATTAGACTGGACTCTAACTCATCCCAGATTAGACAGAGTTACAAAGGCTTCAGAGCAGATTAGCTCTCAACCACAGCATAATCTCAAATCCCTGGATTAACTTGGTCACATTGGTGTGGACCTGGAGAACGTAAGGCAGCTGAGGAGCAGAAAGCTGGCCGGATGCATGTCTACAATGACTGATCATATTTCATCAGTAAGGGCTCATCATTAGTCTACAAAACAAAATTACTACCAAAACATTAAACAGATCACTGTTACATGTATAATTTGATCAAAAAAATATTTTTCTGCTAGCGGCCCATAACTCTCCAAATGCCCAGTTGTTTCCAGATGAAACTCTATCCCGAGTTACGCTATAAGGTCCGAGGCTGGGCTGCTTACCTGTTACTGTAGCTGGTCTGGGAAGAGACTGAAGGACAGGGCCAGAGACGGCTCTTTTAAAGGGCCGAGCGAGAGGGAGGGGGCTCGAACCTCAACCCCTCACCTCCTCACTGCAGAGCTCAAAGGTTCCCTATCGAGGGGCCGGGGGGGGACACATCAGTGCAGGCAGCACACGCACACATGCTAGTTCACACATGAAACTGACCATCACACCTCACAAACACAAGGCTTCAGGCAGAATGTCAGTCACATCCTCATTTAACATATGATATGTCTTTCTGTCAGTTACACAAGTGAACAATGTACAGGATGAATCCAGTTCATTTAGATTTTGTCATAAGAGGCACATTTTTAGGTGACTTGACAAAACAGTGTAGTTTAATGATTTGTTCTTTTACACACACACACACACACACACACACTCATATATATTTTTTATTTATTTATTTATTTTTTTCTAAAAATGTTTTGCTTTGATAGTGAGCTTGTGGAAAAACATTCCATCATTATCATATATTTGAATAACACATTTTTACAAATACAGTAAAAAATTACAAAAGAGGCTTATTCCAGAAACAGCAGCATCTGTGTGCTACACACGTCCTCATGATTTGCTGTGTAATTGACAGGATACTGAACTTTGTTACATGATTTAATCGTATTGTTCTTGGAACAGGATACATGAATGTAAATAATGACATTTAGCTTAGCCTAATTATCTGTTTTTGCCCTGACCTTTGACCCCATTACATTCAACCACAGAACATGCTGAATGTAGCAGGATTGGTGCAAACATGTTTTTCTTTTTCTTTTTTTTTTAGTACCACAAGTACTGACTGATTAATTCAAATGATTTTTGTTACTAATAAACTAAATGTTAGGGGCACATGTTGTTACAGCTTTGTGAAAAGCTGATTACATGAACATTTATATATATATATATATATATATACACAAAATGTTTTTTAAAACTTAAAGCTTAGGGTTAAAATGCAGTTTTACTGGAGCAATGCATCTTCAGAGCTCAAGTGTGTAACACACACACACTCAGACGCGAGCACACACACACACACACACACACGTTCAGAGCTGAGTCTGCGTCTGTGAGTGATCTCACCTCATGTGGAGATTCTGAGGGCAATCGCGGCCGGAGCCAAAGGGCGACTCGCTCAGACACACTCATGGGACGCGGAGAGAGGAGAACAGGTCATTAACATGGGCTTCACAAGATTCGTTTCTTCAGTCAAATCTGTTTGCCTTTGTCTTATTTTCAGAGAGACCAAATTTTTTTACAAACCCTATACAATGAAAATCAAGGGGGAGAAATCCAAACGGGTTCATGATTTGTGCATATCAGCTCATCTGAGTAGGAGTTTAAGTAAACGAATCAAGCAAACACAGAGTGTAATCTGTTCAGTGGAAAATCAATGTCAGTAGAGTTTCAGCCCTTGTGTGTGTCTGTGGCTTTTCCTTGTAAGGGCCAGGACTTGTTTGAATGTCCTCACTGATAAGGCTCTGTGTGGAGCGTGTTGCAATCATTCCTAGTACACACTGTCTATATGACAACAGCAGGAGCCAGCCAGCCGCTGGACGGGTCAAGAGTCAGTCGAGGCCCTGCTGCTGTTCAACCAGAGAGAGATCTCTGGAACATGAAGTGATTCAGAAGTTCATCTGCATCTACATAATGGCAGTAAAACAGCCGATGGATTTTAATGTCGAGTTTCATCCTGATGTTACACAAAAATTATGTGTAATTAATTCAATAGTATATATATAAAACCAGCCCCAGTCATGCTAAAATACACAGTTTGAGAAAGCACAACACTAGAGCAGCAGTCATGTTCTTCTTCATGTCATCTGTTCTGAAGTTAATCAGAGGACATTTAGCCTTTGCTTTAGGAAACTCACAATACTGAAGTGATCGACACATTAAAACAGAACAGATTCAATCAGTTAAACTCATTGATTAACAACCACCTACGGTTGTAATGAAGTATACAAGAAGAAATATTTTGACTTTCTCCAGAATATTCCTCTGTACGGATCTGTTTCACAGACACAGGACAAGTGGTTTAGAAAATAGATGGATGGATGGATGGACAAGATACATTTCTAGAGAGTCTACACCCCAAGATTACTGTTATAAACATGAGCCACATCCAAAAGGTAAAGGGGGAGGTGTTGCTTCAATTTATAACAATGTTTTCAGGATTTCTCAGAGGGCAGGCTTCAAGTATAACTCGTTTGAAGTATTGGTGCTTAATATAACATTATCCAGAGAAACAAATGTTAATGATAAATCCCCTGTGATGTTTGCGCTGGCTACTGTATACAGGCCACCAGGGCACCATACAGACTTTATTAAAGAGTTTGCTGATTTTACATCCGAGTTAGTGCTGGCTGCAGATAAAGTTTTAATTGTTGGTGATTTTAATATCCATATTGATAATGAAAAAGATGCATTGGGATCAGCATTTATAGACATTCTGAACTCTATTGGGGTTAGACAACACATCTCAGGACCTACTCATTGTCGTAATCATACTCTAGATTTAATACTGTCACATGGAATTGATGTTGATGGTGTTGAAGTTATGCAGCCAAGCGATGATATCTCAGATCATTATTTAGTTTTGTGCAAACTTCATATAGCTAAAACTGTAAATTCTACTTCTTGTTACAACCATCACTTCTACCACAAAAGACTGCTTTGTAAGTAATCTTCCTGATGTATCCCAATTCCTTAGCATATCCAAAACCTCAGAACAACTTGATGATGTAACAGAAACTATGCACTCTTTCTTTTCTAGCATTTTAAATACAGTTGCTCCTTTACACTTAAGGAAGATTTAGGAAAACTATCTGACACCGTGGTATAATGAGCACACTCGCACCCTAAAGAGAGCAGCCCGGAAAATGGAGCGCAGCTGGAGAAAAACAAAACTAGAGGTATTTCGTATTGCTTGGAGGGAAAGTAACCTATCCTACAGAAAAGCATTAAAAAAACTGCTAGATCTGATTATTTTCGTCTCTTTTAGAAGAAAACAAACATAACCCCAGGTATTTATTCAATACAATGGCTAAATTAATGAAAAATAAAGCATCAACAAGTGTTGACATTTCTCAATATCACAGCAGTAATGACTTTATGAACTACTTTACTTCTAAAATCGATACTATTAGAGATAAAATTGTAACCATGCAGCCGTCAGCTACAGTATCACATCAGACAGTGCACTATAGATCCCCTGAGGAACAGTTCCACTCATTCTCTACTATAGGAGAGGAACAATTGTATAAACTTGTTAAATCATCTAAACCAACAACATGTATGTTAGACCCTATTCCATCTAAGCTCCTAAAAGAGGTGCTTCCAGGAAGTCATAGATCCTCTTCTGACTATTATTAATTCCTCATTGTTATAAGGATATGTCACCAACACCTTCAAACTGGCTGTTATTAAGCCTCTCATCAAAAAACCACAACTTGACCCCAAAGAACTAGTTAATTATAGACCGATCTCGAATCTCCCTTTTCTGTCCAAGATACTAGAAAAGGTAGTATCCTCACAATTATATTCCTTCTTAGAGAAAAATGGCATCTGTGAGGAATTCCAGTCAGGATTTAGACCGTATCATAGTACTGAGACTGCTCTCCTTAGAGTTACAAATGACCTGCTCTTATCATCTGATCGTGGTTGTATCTCTCTATTAGTGCTATTGGATCTTAGTGCTGCGTTCGACACAATTGACCACACTATTCTTTTGCATAGACTAGAACACTTTGTTGGCATTAATGGAAGTGCATTAGCATGGTTTAATTCGTACTTATATGACCGCCATCAATTCGTAGCAGTGAATGAAAAGGTATCATATCAATCACAAGTGCAGTATGGAGTACCTTAAGGCTCAGTACTAGGGCCGTTACTCTTCATGCTTTACATGTTACCCTTGGGAAATATCATCAGGAAACACGGTGTGTTAGCTTTCACTGTTGTGCTGATGATACTCAGCTCTATATTTCTTCGCGGCCCGGCGAAACATACCAATTTGAAAAACTAACGGAATGCATAGTCGATATAAAAAAACTGGATGACGAGTAATTTCTTACTGCTAAATTCTGAAAAAACAAAGGGTGTTAATTATAGGACCTAAAAGCTCTGCATGTAATAACCTAGAACGCTGTCTAAGACTTAATGGCTGCTCTGTCAATTCTTTGTCATCAGTTAGGAACCTAGGTGTGCTATTTGATAGCAACCTTTCCTTAGAAAGCCACGTTTCTAGCATTTGTAAAACTGCATTTTTCCATCTCAAAAATATATCTAAATTACGGCCTATGCTCTTAATGTCAAATGCAGAAATTTTAATCCATGCGTTTATGACGTCAAGGATAGATTATTGTAATGCTGTATTGGGTGGTTGTTCTGCACGCTTAATAAACAAACTCCAGTTAGTCCATAATGCAGCAGCTAGAGTTCTTACTAGAACCAGGAAGTATGATCATATTAGCCCGGTCCTGTCAACACTGCACTGGCTCCCTATCAAACATCGTATAGATTTTAAAATCTTGCTTATTACTTATAAAGCCCTGAATGGTTTAGCACCTCAGTATTTGAATGAGCTCTTGTTACATTATAGTCCTCCACGTCCACTGCGTTATCAAAACTCTGGCAATTTGATAATACCTAGAATATCAAAGTTAACTGCGGGCGGCAGGTCCTTTTCCTATTTAGCTCCTAAACTATTAAATAAAATACCTAACATTGTACGGGAGGCAGACACACTCTTGCAGTTTAAATCTAGATTAAAGACCCATCTCTTTAACCTGGCTTACACATAGCACACTAATACGCTTCTAATATCCAAATCCGTTAAAGGATTTTTAGGCTGCATTAACTAGGTAAACCCATAACACCCGATGTACTTGCGACATCATTAGAAGAATGGCATCTACGCTAATATTAGTCTGTTTCTCTCTTATTCCGAGTTCACCGAAGCCACCAGATCCAGTCTGTATCCAAGTCAGAGGGTCACTGCAGTCACCCGGATCCAGTATGTATCCAGCCCAGATGGTGGATCAGCACCTAGAAAGGACCTCTACAGCCCTGAAAGACAGCGGAGACCAGGACTAGAGCCCCAGAGACAGATCCCCTGTAAAGACCTTGTCTCAGACGACCACCGGGACAAGACCACAGGAAACAGTTGAGTCCTCTGCACAATCTGACTTTGCTGCAGCCTGGAATTGAACTGCTGGTTTCGTCTGGTCAGAGGAGAACTGGCCCCCCGACTGAGTCTGGTTTCTCACAAAGTTTTTTCTCCATTCTGTCACTGATGGACTTTTGGTTCCTTGCCGCTGTCGCCTCTGGCTTGCTTAGTTGGGGACACTTCATTTACAGCAATATCGTTGACTTGATTGCAAATTATTGCACAGATACTATTTAAAACTGAACTGAGCTGCATGATGACATCACTGAATTCAATGATGAACTGCCTTTAACTGTCATTTTCCATTATTGACACACTGTTTTCCTAATTAATGTTGTTCAGTTGCTTTGACGCAATCTTTTTTGTTTAAAGCGCTATATAAATAAAGATGACTTGACTTGTCTTGACAAAGATTTTTAATTCAGATAAGAAATTATTTGTCACCCGACAGTACATTTTTAACAGCTCAAATATTCAAGTTCATCTTGCATCAGCTTTTCACATTACACATTTAGTTTCACAAAGCTTATTTTTGGGATGTGGTCATTTTTCTATACACTCTTAAAAATAAAGGTGCTTCACAGTGATGCCATAGAAGAACCTTTGTGTCTAAATGGTTCCATAAAGAACCTTTAACAACTGAAGAACCTTTCTGTTTCACAAAAGCTTCTCAGTGGCGAAAGAGGTTCTTTAAAAAACCTTTGACTGTGAAGAACCTCATGGAGCACCTTTATTTTTAAGAGTGTACGTAACATCGCAAAAATATTAGATATAAAATGGCTAAATTTAGCTACATTTGAGCCAGTCAGTTAGTGATATGACTATGTACAGCATTTTTGCTCTGATATTTCAGACTTTGGGTTGCTGTTTTATTTGGTTTTATCCCACACAGAAGTTGCAGTTTTGTTGCTATGTGGGTTAAAGATCACATTTTGATGTCAAAGTGTGTAAAAAGCGACTCTTTATCATGCGATTCTTTATCATGACTTATTTCCCTCAAATGATGGCGTCATCAACACTATGGAGTAGTGTGAAACACATGGGAATGATGTTATTAAATGAGTGACGCAGCTTCTTTGGAGCAGATGGTCAGGAGCTGCAGTCTGTGTTCACCGGAAGACCACTGGTATGACCGATAGTTCTTCATGATCCATTTCAATTGCAATAAAATAAACAAAATAATAATGTCCTTTTTAATAAAAACATTATGTGCTTGTCTATGAATACACATTTTAAGCACCGAAGATCCGGAGAAACATGGATTGAGTGAAGGAGGCCCTCTTCTCTGTAATGATTGTTCTCTCTCATCTGAAACATTCATTATTGCACTACTCTTTTATAGGCACATATGAGCGCTCACTAAATGCAGTAGAAATGGGGGAATAGTGCTGTTTTTTACATAATAAAGGGTCAAATTACAATCATTACAAAACACTGCTCTTTCACCTCATCCACCCCCAGCAACAGCAGCCCGGGCTCACGGTGAAACAGGTGAAAGGCCAGAATAAAGCGTGATGGCAGAGCGTGGTCCTGGCACTTCTGTGCTGCGAGAACATGTTAAATCGTCACAATACATGTTCGGTCAACTTGCTGCAGGAATACAAGCCATCATTAACATGATTTGCTGCCTGGATGCATACAAATGCATCTGCAAGTTTGCATGAACTATATTAAATTAAAGCAAAATCACAATTTCAAGTGTTCCTATCTGTCCAAACGGATGAATTGATCGTGAGGATCATGTGTTCAAGGCTCACTGGGGTCACATTTGCTTTCACAAACAGACGCCCACCTGTGCTGATAAAGATCTGGCCTCACGTCCAGCAAATCTCAAAGCTCTGCAGCGGAGTTCATATCAATAAAATACAAATAATTCAGCTCTTCACTGACGACAGCAAAGAGGATGTGGACGCTGAAGCCACAAAATCTCAAACCATTGGGAGACAGTTTGGTTTTTAAGTCTGCTTGTGTCGTTGCTGTTAAAAACAAACAAAAAGTGTACTTAAACTTTCTAGAGCAACTCTATGAAAATACATACATATGAATGAATTAATACAGCTCTAGTTATTCCTTCTTAATCACATTAAAAAAAAAATACAATTACAACATTTAAAAAAAAAGTAATGTATTCGCTTTAAAGCTCTAATACAGTTTCATTATTTAAAATGAATATAAATATTATCCTTATAGCTAGAGTCTACAATCATTATAACAGTTTTATGAAATATCCTTTTAAAAATGACTGAAATGAGTACAATAACAACAACAGAACAATTAAGTCCATAGTGAATGTGTTTATTCACTCACCGCTGACCCCACAGTTTTCAGAACAAAGCTGTTTGCTAACAGTGTTCTCCGTTTCACCAATATTACCCAAGAAGATATTAATCATGTGGGAGAATTATCATTTTATTCCTGAGGACTGTAAGTCCACGTCTAGATCACAGACACTGAACATCGCAGCACAATCAGAAACGGCTCATGAAGACAGAATCACACGCTTCTCAAGACTGGAGCGTCTCATCCAGAGGAGAAATCATACAGGTGTTAGCTGTGTTAACAAAAATATCTCTCTACAGTACTTTATTTCTCCAATAAGAAAATAAAAGTGTTGTTAAAAAACTTTCCAAAATAAGCTTTTGCAGTTTTGCATAGAAATACAAACAAAACCAAAGACATACAATACATTACAGCCAATGCAATTAATAAAAGTACAAAATAAAGTTACACATTGTTAAAAAAAAAAAAAAAAAAAAAAACTTAAATAATTACATTGTATCTATCCTATGATATCAAGCAATTCTAAAACAATCCTGGGGTAGAAACACAAGCTGGACAACGAGCAGAGAGGTTCAAGGGCCCCGGGGCCAGACGCCTTCACACAACGAGAGTCTGCTTTACACCCACGTCAGATTTACACAAGAACATCTATATATTTCATTAAAAGACCGTCAGACAGAATAAAGCTTCCAAACGATGCACTGATGACACTGAATAACCATTCTGGGTTCCTCAAAGAACCTTTCAGTGATCAGTTCTTAAAAAAGTTGCAAATGTGCAGAACATTGTAATAATCTAAAGAACCTTTTTCCACTATAAAGAATGTTTTGTGCATTGAAAATGTTCCATCGATTCATATCAACATGCCTGGGTTAAATTTCAACCCAAAATTATATATATAGTTAAACACAATACATATATTTGAAACAGAATAAACATTGTAATACACCATTACCAATAATAACAATTAAAATGATCAAAAATAAATAAATAATCTTAATAAGTAATCATTTATAAGTAACGTCTATATGCACTGCAGTGAGTTTCAATTTTCTTTTTCTTTATATATATATATATATTACCTTATAATTTGGGATTTAAATATTATTCATTATAAAGAAAGTAATGTTATAGTTCATGTTTTGTTCTGTTCTGTTCTTGTTTTTGTTATTTTGGGGTGAAATGTGACCCAGACATGTTTGAGTGGGGTGTGAGGCCTGGTGTAATCTCTTCTGACAGGGACGGCTCACTCACTCGGGTGATACCGTGGTATTTCTCAGATGTTACAGTGAAGTAAGCACGTTAATACTCTCTCTGCGTGTGCATCTGCTCCTGGATCTTCTGCAGCATCTCCTGCATCCGCCTCAACTGCAACGAAGAACAGAAAAACAGTCAAACACACAACACCAAAACTGATCAATCAATACTGACCAGCCGGAAGTCTGTGAGGCTGGTGACGAGTCACATGACAGAAGCAACATCCATCAGGAATCTCAGCCTAGCCAGTCACAGTCATGTGAGCTAATAATCAATGCCTGCAGCACTAGAGCTCAGTGACACGGACACGTCTACATGATCAGTGGATGCGATGGCGCTGTTGTGTAATGTACCAAATATCGATGCTTCCTGTACAGCATGCCAACACGAACGCAACCGTGCACGGATTCAAGTCAGTGATGTGCTAAATATGTATTTCCTTTGTGTTGGATTGAACATGAATGTCAACATTTCCTGACTAGTAATTATATAAAAACTAGAGTAGTGTTGCACACTGGTGACTGAATCAGGTGCTGCATGCATTCACTGGCAGTCAGTCTTTCCTCTCACGCCACAGTTATCACCTGCACATGTCTTCATCTCAAGACATTTATCGGGTTTTCATCTCTATTATGTTCTGTTTTGTGCAGAACCGCTTCCTTGAGCTGATACACCATTATGGTTCAGAAAGAATGCCTGGGAAGCGTAAAGAGCTCAACAAACCTGGAGCGATTCAAAGCTAAAAATAATGAGTCGGGAATCGTAATCAGGAACTCAACTATGAGTAGAATAAGCTACCAGAATTAACCTTTGAACAATGCATCAAAACGTCCACAATGGTTGCATATGAATGCAGATGTGCCATATCAAAACATCAATCACTGGTGTTTAGAAGACTTTAATCACAGACTGATTCCAGCGCAAGAAATCCATAACAGATAACAACTTAAAAGCAAAGCCTTTGTGGTTTTTTTTTTTCATTCTAGAGTAACTGCATCAGAATTTTAAAACAACTTTAATCTACTAATCTTACCAAAAGTATATACACAATACCATGACTACGTTAATGCTCCATTCTTGAAATAAGTACAAAGCCTTCCATGTCGCAAGATGTTCAAGTTTTCTTTTTCTTTCTTTTTTTTCCCCAATGTTTTATTAGTATGTTATATTCTTTTAAATCCGCTCTAATTCTGCTTCATATATTTATTTTGATTGTACAGCACTTTGGTTCAACATCTGTTGATGTTAAATTTGCCTAAACTTGAATGGGAACAAAAATAGAAAAAAAAAAAAAAAAAAAAAAAAAAAATCATTTTAATTTTTTATTTTATATGTGCTAAATATTCATTAAAATTATATATATATATATATATATATATATATATATATATATAACGTGTATGCTGAAGAATTCTTGGTCAGACTGACCCAGTCTGGGATGCAGGGTTAGAGTGCATCATGCCATGGCTTTGGAAACTCTAATACACACAGATTACACACTTACACACACAGTGCTCTACTCTACTGCCTGAAAGCGCCGTATGCACCTACAGGGGGCGCCAGTGACCCATCTACCCAGTGAGCTGGAGGGTTGATCTGAGGGTCATGTGCTTAGATACAGTGACGGACTATATGAGCCGCTGCTAGGAGCCTTTGGAGTGAGGCTCGGCGCTGGGTGGGGGCTCTGAGGGAGGATCCACACGCGGCTCTGGCTCCGGATGCTGCTCGTGATGCTGCGTTTGCTCATGTGGCTTTTGGCAGGGAGAGTGCCGTACCTCCTCGTCTTTCTCGCGGATGAGCTTCTCCGTCTCGGTGTCGGTGGCGCCGGGCACCATGGGAATGGGGAAGTCGGTGCCGCTCTCCCTGGTCAGTTTGCTGCTCAGAGCAAAACAGCACATGCATGCACGAACGGTCAGTATCACCGGCATGAGAACTGCTGTCGCAAACTGCAGCGCCAAAAGCATTGTACAAAAAGAAGGTGCATATTGATGCTTCATAAGCCATACAGCAGAAAAAAGCCCATGTTCATAAGAGCTAGAACTGATAGATGAACTATTATCCAACATAAAATGAACATAACATGAAAAGTAATCTGCTGATATTTAGTTTATTGTGTGTGAATATATATTCAGTTCCTAACGTTGTGCTGTGCAGTTAGCAGGTAAATCTGTACAGTGGAGAGGAAGTGACGTGGTTTGGCTCATCAAGCCGAACACTGAAGTGGATGTTATGTGTGACTCAAGCGTGATGAAGTGTGCAAGCGCGGCCTCTGCTGGTGGGATGAGGAGTGCGTACTTGCGGTTGCGCTCTTTCACCACCATGCGGGTCATGCTCTGGATGCAGTGCGCTCTGTAGTTCTCGTAGTGGGTTTCTCGGGTCACGTCCTTCAGGTCCTGCATGTGTGTTCGGACCAACATGTTCCTCAGCTTCACGAAGTCACAGTGCGCTGGGTTCTCCACTGTCCAACAAACACACGCACAGTACATATCCAGTCTTCTAATGAGCATGAAATATAAAGAATATCTTCATTTGGTCTTGTAAATGTAAAGAATTCAGTGTAAAGGTAGCCCCTGTATGTTTGACTGGTTTTACAGACGGTGGGAAATGTTTTTGAGGCGTGTTTGTTGTTGTTCAGATCATACCTTCTACTATTCCCCAGGGGTACAGACGTCCTCGAACCCTCTTGCCTTTGGCTTCCACTACTGTGTTACTGCCGATCACGGCGAAGGGAATGCAGTCCTACAGGAGGAGAACCATCTCAACACAAATCACACTTTACAGCTGCCACTTTCACAAACAGCCCTTATGAAACTAAAATATTTATGCCATTATTAAAGAATGCATTTCCATATATGGGATACTAGTGCTTATATACTGATAGAAAAAAAACAAAAACGGAAAGCAATGAGGAGAAAACTTGCACTACATTTTTATATTTTACAAGAGCTTTATTGAAACACATTCCAATTTCTCAGGAATTATTTTTTTCAAGAGTTAATGCTTGGGTTTACACATATGTGACCCTGACCTGGACCACAAAACCAGTCATCTAAAGCTGAATAAATAATCTCTCCATTGATGTGTGGTTTGTTAGGAGGACAATATTTGTCTGAGATACAACTATTTGAAAATCTGGAATCTGAGGGAGCAAAAAAATGTAAATATTGAGAAAATCATCTTTAAAGTTGTTCAAATGAAGTTCTTAGCAATGCATATTACTAATGATAATACATTTTTAATATATTCACGGTACAAAATTTACTAAATATATTCATGGAACATGATCTTTACTTAATATCCTAATGATTTTTGACATAAAATAAAAATCTGTCATTTTGACCCAAACAATGTATTGTTGTCTATTGCTACAAATATACCTGTGCTACTGATGACTGCTTTTGTGCTGCAGGGACACATATAAGAAAACAATACCTGAAAAATGATTTTTGATTTTTGGACAGTTGGATGTCTTTTCTGACCTTGAGCTCTTGGTCTTGCTGTTTGAAGTCCTCATCCTCGTCTGAATCACAGTCTGGAAACTGGTAGATCTTTATTCCGTACTGTTCGATCTCCTCCCGGATCTGAAGGGTTTGACACTGAAGTCAGATCACGGGACATCTATAGACACATGTGACAGATCTGGACAGCTTGAGCACTTGCCTTGATTTTCTTTCTCTTGACCTCCGTTGGGGTGAGTGTGTCGGCTTTAGCAAGTACAGGAACAATGTTGACCTTCTCATGAAGAGCCTTCATAAACTCCACATCCAGAGGCCGTAACCTGACACGCAACACACAGTGACATCAATCCCCCTCACAACAGAGCAAACTAGACACGTGTCAAAAATCCACTCCTAAAGTTTACAACTGCTTAACACATTTGAGGCTGATTTATGTATTGAATTTTCAACAGAGATTTGAAGTTGACAAAAAAAAAAAAAAAAGAAAACTTGGCTTGGCTTCCTGTCACTCATCAGACCGCAGTGATGACACATGACCAGCAGAGGGCACAGATGCACTGTGGGACACTGAGACAGATCATTACTGTGTCCCGTGACTGTTTTCCTTTTCTTTGTCCAATAAAACCTCATAGCTGTGACTCTGTATGAGCTGTAGGGTCTGGAAGTAATATTTCAGACACACATCAAGCTCTCGATCTTGCTCTCCAAGTACAAAGAACATGTAAAGGCCATTATGAGAACAAACACGTGGAGCAAATATATGGGATATGAAAGTGATGTGACGTGTGGCCAAGAATGGTCACCCGTACTTGGAAATTGTGCTCGTCCTTTATCCCATCCAAGTGCACACACACTATTGATATTACAAAACGTTTAATATATGCACATACGCCCTCTGGGGTGAGCTGAGCGTTAGTGATTCTATCAAGGACAAATTGGCAGTATCAGACAGAACAGCTCTCATGGGGTTCGAATACCAGCCACCAGCCCTGAGCTATAACCACTGCACCACACCAGCACAACGGTCAGATCTGCGGGCGCTCGTACCCGTGACCGAAGGGTGAGATGAAGTAGAGACAGCAGTGCACGCGGTTATCCTGAATGTTCTTGCGGTTCAGTCCGCTCTCGTCTCTGAAGTACTGCTCAAACTGCTGGTCGATGTAGTCTGCCACTGACTTCCAGCTGAAAACACAAACACACCGATCAGAAACGATAAGATATTACATCAGCTGTGAAGTATTTTATGATTCATGCTAGTATTTGCATTAATCACTGTCTTACAGTGAGGATCTAATGAGATCCAACCATTCATCATTTTACACAGAATCAGAAACGCTCAAGCCCTTTATGTACCACTCAGTGTTATTGACAGCATCCCCGAATCCTGGTGTGTCCACGATAGTGAGCTTCAGTTTGACGCCCTTCTCCTCGATGTCCACTGTGTGTTTGGTGATCTCCACCGTCTGAGTGATCCTCTCTGTCAACACAACACAGCCGTCAGGACCGTAAAGGCAAGAGTGAATACTCACAGCACCCACAGTGTCTCAGCACACAACAGTCACCTTCAGCATTCAGCAGCTTCCTGTCTTTGTAGAGATCTGTCAGGAACAGACTGTTGACCAGGGTGGACTTTCCTAAACCGGACTCTCCTGTGAGGAAGAGAAACTCCATCCTCATCAACAACAACAACACAGTGATACAGGAACAGACCACATAAAAACGAATATTCTCCCATCACTCCTCACGGCAGGTTGGACATCAGTAACAGTCCCAACATGTCTCTGACGTCATATCTGAACGAATGTGAAGGTTTGAGAGATGCAGTGGAGGGGAAGATTTCACTCTGTTCAGCCGTGACTCCAGACGAGCGCTTGAGTCAAATGGACTAATGTCATTTCACGTTTTCAGAGCTCAGCCGCCTCAATCCTCATTCCGTTTCAGCAAGTGGAACAGAGTAGCATGAACAGTTTGGAAAATGCTGGTTCACTAAATGATTTTTGGCCCAACTGTATCTTTATTAAAAAGCTATAGCTATTCACATTGTTTGTTTTGAAGTCTCGAGGTTCAGTTGAGGGTAAGATTACCTGCTACCATTAAAGTGAAGTCAAAGCCCTTCTTCACGGATTTGCGGTGAACCTGATTTGGCAAAGTCGCAAATCCCACATACTCCTTGTCCTGGTCCTAGCAAGAAATAATAGAAAAAAGAGAGAGCAAGAGAGAGAATACAAAAAGTAAAAGACTATTCAAAAGATCACTTAACACATATTTGAAAAGAAATGTAAAAAATATATATTTTTTAACATTGTAAAATCAGAAAAATACATTGATATTAATAAAAAACCTAGTTCAATCCCATTAATAATGCATATATATATATATATTGGATAAACTACTCCTGCAAAAGTAGTTTATAGAGAGACGACCCAAGAAGCAATAGTCTAATGAAACAATGTTTTCTCAATACTGATTCGAAATAGTGAAACGTCAATCTTCATTTTATTGGCATATCTCTTATTATCCTGCGCCAGCTGCATAAACTTAGCCTCTATGTTAAGACAGTGACTTAAGAACTAGTCTGACCAACTAGCAGTTAACCAAATGAGTCTTTTTTTATTTAACTTGTACTAATCAAAGTTTTTATGTAACCAAATGTAAAAAATGTTGGCCGGTCCTAAAGAAAAAAAAATAAGATGACTAACTTTAAAAACTAGTCTAAACCTTGCATGCAGCACTCAGCAGGAGCTCACACACATTCTGAGAGTTTCTCTCCGGGAGGCTAACCAGAGGTGCCAGGCTTGGGAAGCTGTGGGTGGAGGGTCATAAACCCCCAAAAAGCTTTATGCCTTTAATTATCATCTTTTACAAACAGTCTATAGACCACCAACAGGATCCAGTAAAAAAAAAAAAAAAAAAAAAAAATAATTAAAATGTAAATCCATCCTCCCAAAAGGGAGGTGACACATGAAACACAAGCTCAAGAACAAAATATGGTTCTAATTCAGAACATAAAAACTACAAAAGGTAACCATTCTAAGACAAAATGAAAAAATGTCCCTGCATGTTCCCTTAAGGACTTTTCTTACCAATGTTACGGCCAAACAAGAAGCCTTTGTCAAGGCTTGATTCCTTACAAACCGGACAACAACAGACATAAGGGTAATCACACACAGGTGAGAGTAATCTGGGTATTTTGAAACTCTTCTGTATTTAGATATTTTGTTAATATCTGTTAATGTAGTGAATCATTCGTATTTACTTATTTATACATTTATATACATTTATACATATTTTTTTAAGACTTAAGAGTTTAGAATGAAGAATTTAAGAATGTAAGAATTTAATATACTTCATTAGTTAATTATTAGATGGTGACCCAGATGTCATTACTCTCAGCTGTGTGTAATCATCACTCTTATTTCTCTTGTTCTCCATTTTTGTAAGGAATCCGTTACAGTGTGCAGTTACATTTTTTCTTCATTTAGTCTGCTCCTTTAACTTGCGCCTCACAAAGGTGTGTACGTTTGTTTACTATTTTAAGTGTTGTTAGACACCCATGGGTGCTACTGAGATCCACAGAAACAGTCCTGTGTCAGCAGTGGGATATAGTGATGGTGCTGGATGGTGATATCACAGTATTTTGATATGTACCGTGGTACTGAAGGATTACCATTAATGGTGCTGCTAGTTACCAAAGTATGCACCTGGTATTCAAAGGATCTTCAAAGAATACCGTAGTTCATTCCAACATGGTACTATAGTACTTCTTGGTTAGTCATTCTCATAGTTGTTCAGAGTGATATTTTGGGGGTTTTGTGCACAGACTCTCCTGATGGAAATCAAACCCTGGCTATCCCAGCATGCTTTACCTCAGCAGATTCATAGGGGTCGTAGCAACCCCAGGGGCTTTTAGGCCTGGATGGGCTGATGGGAGACAGCAGGCTAAAGTCCACGTGGCCCCGCGGAGCCCCGTGTCTGGACTCGTGCTCTAACTCTCCAGGGCCCCTGGGCGCCGCCGCGGGCCTCAGGAAGGTGGGTGTTCCCGGGGTGTGGGGTCTGCTGTGACCCTCACCCTCACTATCGGCCTTATGATACCCGTGGTGGGCGAACGGGTGGCCCTCTCTGGGCGGGTGATGTCCCAGGATGTGCTCCAGCTCTGAGTCCTCCGAGTCTTCCTTAGGGAAGTGCTGAGGTCAGGAGGGGTTAGGGCAAGAACACACGGGCAGGTGTGAAAGTGGTTTAATATGGAAGATTAAGGTCATGGAGAAGAGAAGCAAAAGAGAATAGACCATTTAGTGGTTAGACACAAAACACCCTGCATGCCTTACAAAACATTACCATGGTAAATACCTATTTACTAGAGTAGCAGCCCAGTGAAACATTTTGCCAGACATTAAGGTTACCATGGTAAAAGTTTAACAAGGCTTTATGAGCCCAAGAAAAGCACATTAGTAGTAAAAGGAGTGTTCCTGAGGAAGCACGCATCTACATCACTGCTGTTAGTGACCACACGGGACGAGTGACATCAGACACACACAGATGACACTGATCACTGTACTGATAATAAAGACGGGATCCATGCTCTTGATGTGGTGGTAGTGATTCCAGCTCCACACACCCCTAGAGGACCGTCACACTCACAGATGAGAGTCTATCCACGGCACACCGGACTGGACATGTACAGAACTCTATTAAACACTCAAAAGAGGAGTCACAACCATTTTTTAACTGCACTGTTGTCATTAAACTCTTCAAATGGCTTCTGTTCAGAGAAGGCCATGGAAGGACGCATGTGTTTAACAGCATAAGCAGCCCCTGTGTCCCAGAGAACAGAACTAAAGGGTGCATGTGACACTCTCTTGTGCAGCACGCGGGTTTCCACTGCTCTAAACCAGTGAATTCATGTTTGAGGTGCAGACACGGACCGAACCCTGGAAAAGCGATTTTATAATGATGGTCATATGGTCAATCTGTTACCACAACCCAGAAGAGGCAAACCAGAGGCATCCATCCTTTCTCCAAACTGCTTGTCCTCTGTTGGGTCACAGGGATGCTGGAGCTCCCAGTGTCTCGAGCCAAAGACTGGTCACTCCAGTTCTCACTGAATTTGTGTTTTCCGTTCTGTCAAACTGATTAGTGCCACTGATCAGTTGGTTCAAGGCCACATCTTAAATTAAATTAGCTGACCAAGAACATTTTAAAGTCAGTTTGAAAAGGCTTTTGCAACCCATTTGACTCATGTAATGAAACACATTTCTGAAAGCAACAAGATATTTAACAAGAAAACAATGTGAGACAGAGTTTGAAGAGTTAAGTGATGGTGTGTTTCAGAGTGTGAGTTTGCAGTGGATTGTGGGGGATTATTGCTCTCCTGAAACACTGCCGTCACACACATTGTGGAGCCTTTTTCAGTGGGAACATGGTGGCTGATAGCATTTTTTGCTATTACATTAATGTTAATAGCTATATGACTTATGACTGATTCAGTTCTTACATTTTGATGAAGAATATGAAGGCAACCCATTTTTCTCAAGAATAATGTGCACTGACAAATTGCTCATGATATGAAAGTACACAAGGTCAACTGTGATCTGTCTAACACATTAACAAAGAAAACACACATCTAAGGGCAGTCAGTGGGGCAGCATCATGAGAGGTCAGAGGTCAAGTGGACCGAACACAGGGAGGGGGAGCATCTGTACCTTTTCCACTTCATGCGCCCTGGGCTCAGGTGACGCTGGCACAGAGTCCTGCTCATCTGACGCCGAGTCGGCTTCACGGTCACTGTCCTCCATGGCTACTGGGGCTACTGTACACTCTGCCATCTCCGACCACAAGAGGAGGTGCATGTGTGGGAACGGAGCGTTTCAAGGGGCAGTGTTTAAGAGTAGGGATAATGTTTGGTGGAAAGGATGACGAGGGGATCAAAGAAAAAAAAGATGAAACGATTAAATAAACGCAATGAATTAAAGCAAGAGGTCTTGATGCAGCCAGTGGACATAAAAGCAGAAGATGCCGGTGTGCAACACAGCTGCTCACTGGAATTACTCTCCAACATCAGCTTTAGAAGAACGCTAGAGATATTTCAATATGCTGTATGGACTAAACATGCTAATAGAGTAATAAAGTAGATGTAGACAGTGTAAAAAACCCACCACATGATGCCAGAGCTTGTTGGTGTTGGAACAGTCTTTGCCAACACACATCTGGCTAAATGCTTTTTGTCAGTATAAATAATAACTCTACAGCCTGTCAAATGTTTAAAGCTCACACTCAATTCAGAGGAAACCTGCTAACCTCATGCTACATGCTAGCATGAACCACTCGCGCAGTGTTGGTATTTAGATCACACATCGCCACGACTGCTTGATTTACAGCAAAAACAAACTAGATCTTTACAAATTTTACACAATGAAAGGGGCCTAAACATAAAAATGTTGTTGCAGGTCCTGTGAATTTTAGTGATGGCTATGCTACATAACATTCAAAATGAACTGAGTATTAGTAAAACATTTTTGTTATTGACATTGATCACCACAGTCTAGTTACTTTAATCTTCTAATTAAAGAGGCGGGACTATCATCATAAACCCAGTGGGCTGGATAGAAAAGGTCATAAGTTACCATTAGTACAGTACATCTAGTGATTCATATATAATGCTAAAACAATATCAACAGTGATGCTTGACTTGACCAGCAGCACTAATTAAGAGTTCCAGCGATTAGGTTACGGTGACCCACTTTACACCCCATGTGTGCTGCAGAGATCAATGTTCGATATCCATCGCCATGGGCTTTACTGGCCTATTTCTGCTCACTGCTCAATACGACTCAAGCACAGAGCCAGAGCAGCCAGTGTACTGCCACATGCTGACGTCCTGAGCTGTAATAGAATCAAAGTTCTCATAGTAAAACATTATTACAGTTCATCTAATTGGACATATTATAGAGATGTTATGGATGTGCTGAAGGTCAGGCTGAGCGGTCTGACCAACAGCTCATATCACAGCATTTTACATCATGTACTGCAACACATCACAACATAGTTATTTTTACATTGTTAATTAAAAAAAAAATGCATTCATTAATTACATTACAAATGAAAGGTACTTTTTTTTTGGTCTTTTTATTTGTAACTTGAGCAGAAACCAGTTGGTTTACTTGGTTGTGAAATAGGAGACACACACACACACACACACACACACGCGCACTGTGAGCACGTCAGCTAAATTCTGTATTAATAAAGGAAGTTGTGATGTTGCTCATCAGCCGTAAACAACTAAACTCTTCTGCGTGTTATGCCTAATAAATGCCACCTAATGAATGCGTCTTGCTCTCTATTTTCAGAATAACAAAGTAGTTTTGCCCACTGATATATCTACCAGAAGCATATACATTAGCAACATCCTCTGACACAATGAACCTGTTCTCTGATTGGTCTTATGGAAGCTAGGCCTATTAAAACATATATATCATAAATAAAATAATACGAATGAGTAATAGTAATCTCATATATTCCTCATTCATCTCAGCATACGAGCAGATTCTCACCTGAAACGCCTCTAGGAGGATGAAACAATCTAAACTTCTTGCCTTGTCGAAGCCAGCTCCTCATTCCCTTTCCCTGCTCAAGACCCAGCGGCCGACTCAACAACTCCGGCTTTTATAGCATGATGTCCAGGGACGCGGCGCCCTTCACTGCATCGAGCTGCCCCACTGCCCCAGGGCACCAATCAGCAGCCGCCTCCACCGCACACGATCGACACGGAGCCCATCAAACGGCACGAGTCCAGCCCAAAGCGCTGAACTGGAGCCTGGATACAACTGCATATACCTCTTCACCAGATCTAGAGTAAGATCAGCCACAGAGCCACTGCTACGAGCACACGGCCGTCATCTCCATGAATGTTATGATGCATTATGAGGAATTAATGACCTGCTCAGTTCGTAGGCCTCTGCAGATCAATGCAGTGCTTTCAGCCTTACAGTGCTTGATGGGAATTCCGAGTCAAGTGCAAAAAATGAATACGCCCAAGTGCTGCGCAGACCGAATCTTTGTGTTTTTGACACCATTTGGTCTGAGCAGCACCACAGTCAATCACAGGGATTGAAGACCTGCTGCAAACTCTTGACTGGACCAGTCTGTACCAATCACATTTTCTCTACACCGTGTGGATAAAAGTATTAAATTATTAAGTAATATTTGTGGATAAAAGTATTAAATTAAAAATAAACTGTTGGATCCAGCTAGGGGTATTTGATTGATTCAGTCACTGAGATCTCACTCCAGCTGAGCAAGCAAAGTTGGGAACCCTGCATTTACATATGCACATTCCAGAGCATTCTGTTATTAGACTAGTGAGAGGCAATGGACTTTGGTTTCATTTACACCGAACGTCACACAGCATGTCTGAAAATGTGAAGGAGTAAATGAGTTCATTTCTACAACGTTTGTGAAATATTCCATTAATTACTACTCAGCTCAGCTTTCAGCTCATGGTGGAAAATGTGTCTGCGGTATCAGGGTGAGAGGGCAGCAGCTGGCATGAGGTAAAGTCAAGTGTGTGATTAGACTCGGTATTAAAGTCTTAACAGATCTCAATCAAAGCTGAGATAGATTAAGGAATTTCAGAGCATGTCCCAGATCCCCCCCCCCCTTCACAACTCTATTTCTGGGTCTAAGAAACAAAAGATTCAGTCAAGACATATCTGGGTTTTTAGAAGAATCAGGGTATCCTCCATCCATTCATTTTTTTTTAATTATTGTTATTTAATATTAAAACCAGAAAAATAAGAAAACTGTTCCTTTTTTCATTTTTAATTTTTTCACACACACACACACACACACACACACACACACACACACAACAAAGATTTATGCTTGATTTTTTGTTTTTGCGTTCAGGGCTAGAAAATGACTAAACAACTTGAATATTCGATTTCTGCATGTGATGAAAAGGCTTGTTCACTGACAAGCTGCGCAAAACTACGATCATATTTTGTGCATGTTTTCGCAGCTTGTCAGTGAACAACGGCTCTGTGTAGTAAATGCTGCTCCACGTGAAAGCACCCAAATGATGGAGATTTACCACTGACTCGTGCATGATCCGCTCCGTGATATTGTGTCTCTGGACCAGAGTAGACTGTGTGCGCGCTGCAGCGGTTCACAAACACAACACAACACAACCCACAACCAAACCCAACGCAAGCAACCCAACCCAACATAACACAACACAACAAAACGCAACCAACACAACACAACAAAACACAACACAACACAGCACAACACAAACCAACATAACACAACACAAACCAACACAACACAACACAAACCAACACAAACCAACACAAACCAACACAACACAACACAACACAACACAAACCAAACCAACACAAACCAACATAACACACAAAAAACCAACACAAACCAACACAACACAACACAGCACAACACAAACCAACATAACACAACACAAACCAACACAACACAACACAAACCAAACACAAACCAACACAAAACATCACAACACAACACAACACAGCACAACACAAACCAAACCAACACAACACAGCACAACACAACACAACACAAACCAAACCAACACAAACCAACATAACACAACACAAACCAACACAAACCAACACAACACAACATAGCACAACACAAACCAACACAACACAACACAAACCAACACAAACCAACACAAACCAACACAACACAACACAACACAACACAACACAACACAACATAAACCAACACAACACAACAAAAACCATCACAACACAACCCGCAACCAACCCAACACAACACAACGCAACAAAAAACCAACAAAACACAACACAACGCAACTCAACACAACACAACACAAAACAACACAACACAACACAACACAAAACTAACACAACACAACACAATAAAATGCAACCAACACAACACAAAACAACACAACACAACACAAAACTAACACAACACAACACAAACCAACACAACAAAAACCATCACAACACAACCCACAACCAAACCTAACGCAACACAAAACCAATGCAACACAAAACCAACACAACGCAACACAACACAAAACCAACACAACGCAACACAACACAAAACCAACACAACACAACACAACACAACACAATGCAACTCAACACAACACAACACAACACAAACCAACACAACACAACACAACACAAACCAACACAACACAACACAACACAACACAACACAAAACTAACACAACACAATAAAATGCAACCAACACAACACAACACAACACAAACCAACACAACACAACACAACACAACAAAAACCATCACAACACAACCCACAACCAAACCTAACGCAACACAAAACCAATGCAACACAAAACCCCAATGCAACACAAAACCAACACAACAACACAACACAACATCCAACGCAATGCAACACAAAACCAACACAACGCAACGCAATGCAACACAACGCAAAAAAAACAAAAAACAAAACAAACACAACACAACACAAAACCAACACAACACGCAACACAACATCCAACACAACACGCAACACAACACAACACAAAACAACAGAACACAACACAACACAACACACAATAATACTTGAATAAGAGCACGTCCAGTTTAACTGCACAGACATTTGAAGGAAATGAGCTGCAGAGCAGACAGAACATTCCATAGCTGTGCTCCATCAGCCACAAAAACACAGCCACCGCTGAGCTTTAACCTCGACTGGGACAGAGGACAGCTTATTCACAATAGTAAGTCTGGAAAATAAAAAGGTGCCAAACCATCTAAGGACTTAAAAACAAAAGGTCATATTTTAAAGTTTACAATAATTTACAGTTCCAGTTGGTGTAACATGTTCACTGTTAGACTGGTCAAAAGTCCAGCAGCAGTGTTCAAGACCATTTGGATTTGTGCAATGAAAAACTTTTTCAGTTGCAGGTTCAAGTTACAATGACATAAATGCATGATTAACACATTTGTTTGTCAAACTTAAGGGCAGGACCAAATATGACCCATGTTTGTCCACAGATGGTTTTATACAGTGCACCAAATTAGCAAGATTAAGATTAATAATGCCTTTAGAAACGGAGGGCTCGTAAACAATAAATTCAGTCTTGTTCTCATTAAAATTTAAAGAGATCCCAGATCTAATATCATGCAGGCAGGCAAGCATGGATTCGAAACCTTTCTTGTCGTGCTTGTCAAAGACAAATAAATTGAAGTATCCATAGACTATAGTATTAGACTGCAGAATGAAGTTTGTAATGCCATCACGTTCAGATTATCCTAGAAATGTTCAGGAAGTCTTGTGAAATGTGGCTTTGATATTAGAGGTGCAGAAAATAGGCACCTTTCAGTCCGTGAAAAAGAAAGCAGGTCATCAGAGCGCTTCACTGTCAGGTCACTGTGGTCAGACCTGCTCAGCCATGCGTGAAGATTTCAGCGCTGTGAGTGAAGAGAGCTGATCTCAGTACAGAGCGTGTGGACGCAGCTGAAATCACACACTAACCACCGTCAATCCACACTTTACCACAAAAATACTGTTCAACCAACCCAAAGACTGTCTGAAAACTGTGATTATTCATTTGATGAACAGAAATACATTTATATTAGCCAGTCTCATGTTAGTTCAATCATTTTTAATAAATGATAAAAAAAGAGCACTATACAATACTAGAAGCTCCCATCCCATCTGAATGGCTGAAGCTGTGAGTTCACACAGTCTGATGGGATTCTGTGACAGCTGTAGTTCAGCTCCGGCTCACTGATGTCTGTGCACACAGTCCTGGGGTCTCATTTAGGGCTGTCACTTTTCGTTCGAAAATCGATTGCACAATCGATCGGACCAACCAAAAAACGTTTCGAAAACAAAAATAGGGAATTGATTTTAACCAAATATGTACACTATTAATTTTAAAAGAATTAAACAATTAAAATATGCGTTGCGAAACTAAAAAACAAAAAAACACAAAAATAAAATAAAGAATTCCGAAAGTGCAGTAGGCATTGTAAAAGCTAGACAGAAAATACCCAGCAATTTCAATCGCTGCATCTTGTGTTTTGCAAAGAAAATGGAGGACAACGGCAATAAACCTGTGCAAGACGAAAGACGAGTGATAACCCCGAATAAAATAGCTTTTTTGTGCATTTCATTATGCCTGCCTAGTGCTGCCTAGCCTAAGTGTCGGTTACGTTCAATAAAAAACACACATGGCCTGTTCTCAACTTCAAGTAAGTCCATTTAAAGTTTCATTTTTGAACAGTTGTTTGAAATGGATTGAATCATTATTTAAAATAATTTTGCCTAATGAATTGCCTAAATCATAAATGCAGCTGTGTTGAAGCCTGCAGTAATGTTTTTCATTTATGTTATGGCAGCAGTCCACTCTGCATATATTTTTTCGAGAATGTTGCACTCCTGTTGCTGTTTGTTATTCTGCACGAAACTTCAAGCCAATAAATAAGAAATATTGCTGACTTGTGCTTTTCCAGCGCTCTCTTTACGTTCGTCCGTTATTTGGCATTGAAAATGGACATGGAAAATTGATTTTTTGATTCAATGAACACTTATGTCTTAAAAATCGAAAATGATTTTTTTCACAAAAGTGACAGCCCTAGTCTCATTTATAAACATTGCGTACACACAAAAAAGGCATAGAAATTGCGTACGCAATTTTCCACGCACATATCGGGATTTATAAAAAATAAACTTGCCGTAAATATGTACACACCTCACACCTTCTAGATCATGCGTACACACTCTTTTTCCTGGAGTGAGAAAAGTAATGAAGTAAGCAACGATTTTAAAATCTGTTTTCATTTCGAAATACACTTTTACATTAAATATTCCACGCTCATTAATAGAGATAAGCACTGAAAATACATGAAGTCGCTACGCAGAAGTTAAACAAAAATTACATGAATTTAGACATATTTAGTGAAATACTAAATACGGGGGAAGTCATGGCCTAATGGTTAGAGAGTTTGACTCCTAACCCTAAGGTTGTGGGTTCGAGTCTCGGGCCGGCAATACCAGACTGAGGTGTCCTTGAGCAAGACACTGAACCCCCAACTGCTCCCCGGGCGCCGCAGCATAAATGATACCCACTGCTCCGGGTGTGTGTTCACAGTATGTGTGTGTGTGTGTGTGTGTGTGTGTGGTGTGTGTTCACTGCTGTGTGTGTGCACTTTGGATGGGTTAAATGCAGAACATGAATTCTGAGTATGGGTCACCATACTTGGCTGTATGTCACGTCACTTTTTGAATGTGCTTGATGACTTTTCCTGTGGCATGCTGTTTTAATGACAGCGAGGAGTGCTATAGGTGCACAATAATTCATCTTCAAACTAAACTGCAAATATTTTAGTGAGAACAATGATCAATGATGCGCACTTTGTTATTATGGCAGACACTGCTGGATTTGGTGGAACGGTCTATATTGTCTGGTTTGAATAGGTCCAGTGATAATATCTTACTGTACAGCCACAGCTGCACGGAGGTGTTGATGCCGTGTGAAGGCATCTCCACAACATTATGAAAAATACCACTGTAGGATACAACTTGAAGAAAATGGTAATTTGCATGTTTTCTTTTTAAAATAGGCTACTTTGTCAGTGACGCGCGAGTCAGACAATTCTATTTACACTGCAATAAATATACACTAAAAATAGCTTAAAGATGTTCACCTTATCAGCAAAACTGCATAAATTAAATTTGATTTAAATTGTTTAAAACAACTGAAATAGTATTTGGCCAGTGGAAAAGAATGAGATCAACTCTATTCTAAAATATTTATCTGAGAACCATTTTAAACAGTTTTTTTTTTATGGATTTTTATTTTTATATATTTATGCTAAAACATAACAAGGATACTGGATGATTTTTGGCAATACAAATTGTGTATGGCACAAATGGCATTTATAGTCCGTATCTCATTTCCTTGATGTCTTGTACCTTTAACTGTGTTAAATATGGTGTCACGTGGATGTGAATATGCATGAAAATGGTATACAGATGAGGTTATGCATAGTAAAACATGGCGTTGTGAGCTCCATATATGGTGATTTCAGGGAGGAGTCGGGGTGGAGATGCACGTATGCACAATCTTCACCTGACTGGGATTTATAAAGGGATTTTTGTGCAGGTTCTGGCATACGAATGGTTTTATAAATCTGAAAACTTTTGTGCGTACGCAAAATCTAGCTTTTGTGGATACGTACACTTTTAGAATGAAATCTATGGAGAGTTTTATAAATAAGACCCCAGGTGTGTCACTGCAAACAATGACACATCTATCACAGCGCTGAGTCTCTCTTTTAGTGTTTGCTCAAGCTGCTGTTCTCAAGGTTTGGAATGATAAAATATATCTTGTAGCTACATGTAATTGACCTCCTAAAGAATGTTTCCTAAATGTCAGCCGATGGTTCAACCAATAGTTTGAGATCCACCTGAACGCATCCTGTAGCTGTTGAGCGATGGCAGGCCAGAGTCAAACCTCAGAACCTCAGTCTCACTGAAGAGCCTCTGATGAACCTCTTCCTGCTGGGTTTGTCTTGTGCTTCACATGAGCTCTGCTGCTGACGGACTGTGTTTGTGTGTCTGCAGTGAGCTGCAGGACTGAGTGTGTGTGACAACAACAGCCGAGTGTGTCAATGGAGCGGTTGTGTGAATCAGCACAGCGGAGCTCTTTGTGTGTGTGTGTGTGTGTGTGTGTGTGTGTGTGTGTGTGTGTGTGTGTGTGTGCCAAAGAGGTCAGGGCTGGTGCTTCAGACTCCAATGAAAGTCCAGCACAGGTGCACTATTATCAAACTGACACACAACATAAACACATGACCAAATATCAAGGTGACAAAATGAATTCATGCCATCATGAAAATATGTTCAAGATACAATGAAAATATATTTGCAAGCTGATAATAATAATAACAACAATAATAATAATAATAATAATAATAAGCTGATAATAATATTTTGCACTTTCATTTTTGTTACTTTTTCTTTTCATTGTTTTTCTAATTTATCTTTTGTTCATTATTATGATCATTATTATATCATTGTGTCAATTCCATATATATATATATATATGTGTGTGTGTGTGTGTGTGTGTGTGTATGAAATGTATTCATGACCTACATTTAAACTAATTGAAACTAATGTTTATTATTCATGAAATATCAGGATTATATTAGCCATCAAAATTTGGCATCATTCAAAAAAAAAATCATATCAGCTGATTATTACTAAAACAACATACAGATAATTATGAATTTTACACAAAAGCAGATCAGTTTCCTGATCAGACTACAATCCACTGTATCACATCTAAGTCTGATGAAATCAAACCAAAACATCCTCCGAGCCAGACTAAATCATCTGCTGATTTCTGTGGCTGTAGTTTAGACTCGTCTCTAAGATGCCTCTGTTACTGTAAATGCATTGTGCAAATGCCAAGTCTACATCCACAAATTCAAATAAGTGTGCAGAGTGCAGACATACCTCAGAATCGCTGTTTACTTCAGAGTTTGCTGCCATTGTTTCTGATAGAGAGCAAACAGTCAGTGTGTGGAGAGAGAGAGAGATCTACACATGACCCACTGACTGTCTGTAGCTCACTGCAGCTCATTTGCATAGCCACACCCCCATCACACGCTGTATACACACACACACACACACACACACTCACACACATATATATATATATATATACACACACACATGAAGGCCACACAGACTCATCCAGGACATCACAGAATATCTGGAAAATCAGCAGCTAGAAATATAATCCATTCATCTCTGCTCCCTCAGTAGTGCTGCTGTATGTGTCTCTCGCTCTCGTCTTTCTTCAAGAGTGATGTTGTCCTGCTAGAGGCTTCAATCAACATCTGTCCAGCGGCTTTAAAAACCACTGTGTCCCTGATCTGCAAAGCCTGAACACACACACACACTTACACACACACACACACACACACACACACACACACACACACACACACACACACACACACACACACACACACACACACACACACACACACTCTCACAAGTCTTGCAGACACACTCACACACACTCTCACACACACACACTATGTCTCTCTCTCTCACACACACACACACACACACACACACTGTCTCTCTCTCTCTCACACACACACACTAACACACACACTGTCTCTCTCTCTCTCTCTCACACACACACACACACACACACACACACACACACACACACACACACACACACACACACACACACACACACACACACACAGCATTTAAGCACATAAATTGATTCTCATTACTATAAACATGATTACCATAATGTGAAACAAACCATCAACAAGCATAATGTTCTTAACAAATGAACTGATACATCTGTATAAATATAGATTTCTGAATTATTTTGGGTGAGAAATGTGCCACACACCCCACACCAGCACTGCACTTTTCACAGCCTCTCAGAAGTGTGTGAAGCTGCTGTCTGCAGCCTCTGACCGCAGTACCACGCAAAGCCTGGTGCCGCCGCTGAACACGTCACACACACTCTCAGCACAAAGGAGCCAAACACACACACACACACACACACACACACACACGGCAAATACACATGCTCCAACATCCCAGGTCTGCAGAAACTCTCCTCACACTGACCAGATCTGCTGAAAACTGACCCTGTGGTCACAAGGAGGACACAGCAAAGCATTCTGGGAAGTGCTCTGTCTCCATTCAAGAGTCCGTAACAGATGATAATCTCAGAGCATTAGTGTTCAGTTGTCGATATGGCTGAATATGCATTGTTCATCCTTTCTTTTTGAGCTTAATCTGTCAGTGAAGGTCAGACAGAGGTATCTAAATCTGCTTATATAGTGGCATCTATACTAAACCAGCACTGATCTGGAGCTTAATCTGAAAGACAACTAACAGACAACATTTGCTCAGTAAGACACCATGAGACAAGCCTAGATATTCATTTAACTGTCACTTGAATATTTTCCCACACATGTAATGGTTAAAGGGGTCATATGACCTGATTTCAAGTTTTTCTTTCTCTTTGGAGTGTTACAAGCTCTTGGTGAATAAAGAAGATCTGTAAAGTTGCAAAGACTAAAGTCTCAAATCCAAAGAGATATTCTTTATAAAAGTTAAGACTTGTCCACGCTCTCCTAAAACTCCTCATTTAAACATGCCCCACATCTCTACGTCACTGTGTGGGAAGATAACACCGCCCAGATGTTCACACAAAGAAAGAAGGCGTAACTTTTATTCTCTCTGCTGCCGCCGGCACCATGTCGTGGAGAAGCTGTGTTTCGTTGTGAAAGTGAAACTACTTTCTTTGTTCTTCCAAAAGAGGACATGACTAGAAATCAGTGGTTAAGCTGTATTTACAACACTGTTCCAGAACAGTTCAACCCAAATATTCAGATGTGTGCAGCACATTTTATGGAGGACTGTTTCCTGATCCTGGGAGAGAAGACTACAATGATGCTGTTCTGACTCACAGTCTGTAAGTACGTTTTCATATGTAATGAATTTGCCACTGATAATTCAAATGCGAGTTTTGAGCAGTGTAGATTAGCACTTGTTTTTGTCATTTCTCCGATCACAAATGCTGAATCAGGTGTGTTTACAAAGAGAGACATGCAAAATATGCAGAGCTGGGGGTGCGAGAACTGGAATTGAGAACCGCTGGTATTGTCATTATTAGGGGTGTGATGAGATCTCGTGGCATTACACTGGCTCTTTCCCCAGTGGTGTGTAATGTGAGGTATGTAAGATATTATGTTCACATCAGGCAAGTGGGCGCATGATAAGCAGGAAAATTACGCAGTGAAGTCTTTATCCAGACATAAAAACAGAATTCACAGTTTAACATGGAATGTCAGAATTTCTCAAATTTTGAATCAGATAACCAAAAGTAGGTCATTACACTTAAATCACGATATGGACTAGTATCTGTAAATATAAAGCTGCAAAAGTCGATTTAAATATGAATCCCACATGTTCTGCCTGTCTCTGTTAATGAATTGCGCAGACGTGCAGTTTACACACACACACACACACACACACACACACACACACACACACACACACACACACACACACACACACACACACACACACACTCCAGAACTGCTCTGAGAGTCACTTCATGATACACAGAACTGTAAAGATATTCATGGCAACCGTCAGATCACATACACAGAACTGGAAAGATATTCATGGCAACCTGTCAAAATAAAAGTCCGGTTTGAAATAACAATATATTGTACACAGCCTACTACTACTATTACTACTAAAATGAAACAAACATTATTTTAAAGGAATAATCACACAACATTTCTTCAATGTTTTAATTTTAATAGTAAATCCCCTTTGTTTGCCAAAAAAGTAAGGTTTGCTTAATTTTCAATAATTAAATGATTAAATATGAAATTAATGTTTTATGCCTTCATTTGATAACCAGAAAAATTTAAATACACAACACAGAATTTCTGAGGGACGAATAAATTAAGTTGTGTTATGCATTCAAATAGTTAGACATGCTAAAACACAGAATTTGGTAACAATAAAAAAATTTAAATAATATTGAGAGAAAAAATTAAACATTTTATAGGGCCCTAAACATGTATTCTTTGTTAAACTTCTAATAAATTGATTTGAAAATGTATATACTATTAAAAAGGAGTTGAGAAAAATTAAAAGGAAAAAAAAAAAATTTTTTTATTAAAGTAGAAATACTAAATAATAAACTTGACTGACTGCTACTTTAAAGGGATATTATTTGTGTTGTTTATTATTTATTTTTATTTATACTATTTATAATTTTATGCAATTACTTGCCTGTCAGTTGAGTTTGTGGCAAAACTTTTTGCAGTGCTTACATGTTTATACCTGCATAAAATTTATTAAAATAGATGTTTAATTTAAAGTACAATTTAATTTCAAAATGCACCTACATTTTTTGCATTTTGTGTTTTTATCATTGAGGATACCATTATAAAATACACATCTCATCATTGAGGATTTCTTGTGTGATGTCTCGTGTCTCGTCTCGTCTCGTGGGATAAGTGTCTCATCACACCACTAGTCATTATAATCCGTAATCATGTCCCCACTGCATGCAACAAAGGCCTTGTTTATAATGGGTTTAATGTTTTCGTCTCGGCGCTCCGGGACACATGGCATCACAGTATGGTGAGGGGCGTAATATTTCCGTCACACGCTTGAGGTATTCGGCCAATCACAACACAACGATGCGTTTCAGAAGGCGGATAATATATTATTAAAAAACAAAAACAATCAACACAATACATTAAATAACATTACACCAAAAACACAAAAAAACACATTTCATTACACCAAATACACAAAATAATGTTCTTTTTAGCAACATCATATGACCCCTTTAAAAACTAAATAGAAGAGACACAGAATGACACACTGTCTGAAGGAAGGCCCCTATCAGAATCAGAAGCTCTGATCAATCATATACTGTAATAGAACAGAGCCGCTGCCTGACGTGAGATCGATGTCCTGATGGAGCATGTGTTCGGGCTCTGGATGATGATGTCACACGCGTGTGCTGATGACGGGACAGAGCTGCAGATCAACATCCACAAACACACCATGATTGCTTCCACTTTATATGATTATGCTTAATAAATCAGTATGCATTATTTGAGCTATAGCACACTGTATATTAATTTATACATTTTGTTTATTATTGAAAAAAAAAAAGTTATTATGCCTACTGGTAATATAAAGAAATGTATCCATTAAATGGATATTTGTTTTGAAATGGTACATAAGAGCCCATTTCTCCTGGATGTCCTGGTCTCAGGTCTAAATCAGATCACTTACTAAAGGAACAGCATATCTCTCCTCAATAAATCATTCATGAAACATAATGGTGCAGGATGAGTTACACGCCAAAGACTGGAACAAACCGTGTTTCAGTAACAGAGGTGCAGAATCTCCTCATTAGATTACATCTGCTTCCTTGCAAAGCAAACATAAGCAAACATATCAAAGCGTGCTCAGTACTTCCCACAGAGAGCACGTTATGGTCTCTAGGTCTGAAAACATTGTCTCGCCATTTCCCACATACCTAGTTAGTTCTTAACTGCAGACTACGCTCTCAAGGACTGACCGGCGCTGCCAAAGTACCTTTCCCAGACTTCCTGTCACATTCAATTAGAGTCTTTATCTACAAGTCTTCTAAGTTCCTGTTCAAACTCGATGCAGCTCGGGCGATATCCCCTCCCTTCGGCCGTGGTGATCTGCTGATGAAGCACTTCCCACAGCAGGAGGAAGGCCAGATGAGGCTGGCCCGAGGTCATTAGAGGCGCGGAGAGATGCTGTTATCATGGGCACCTGCGGCTTTGACCCGACCGTCCCCATCATGTGCGGCTGCTCCCCTGCCAGTGGCTAAAAGAAATGCAAATTACACGCTGGAGTGCTGATTTATGGATCAGAATGGCAGTGCTGACTTTTGCTGCTTTGTTTTGTGGAAATCCCAAGACTTCTTTTCCCTGAAGGAAATGAGCAAACACGCTATGCGTCAGGTCGTTGTACAGTTATGCAGCTTAAGCTCATAGAAATCAAACCAGCCAGTTAAAGTGATAGTTCACCCAGAAATGATCATGCTGTCATCATTTTACTCAACCTCACGTCTGTCCAAATTCATATGACTCTTTTCTTCTGTGTAACACAGAAGATCAGCAGCTCTGGGTCTGTTCTTTACACAGCTCTTGTTTTACTTCAGATGACTTAGAACTTAGAACACAAGTCAAATTAAATATTTGTGTTGTTTTATTGTGGCGTTTGGAGCATGACAACTCCCAAGCCACCTGCAGAAGTACAGTCGACAGGGGAGGTCCGTCACATCAAACCAGCAGCGCACCTTCAGAGTTACAGACCAAAATCAATCGTACATGAACAATCAAGCATTTTTGCACATGCTAATGAGCCTTACTCAGACGGATACACAGCGAATACAGCGGCATTCTCACTGCCAACAGCCATGACTCTCCAGAGGGAAAGCGGGATTACACTGTCTATTGATTTTCAGTGGACCTCGAGTGAAAGAAATAGTGAATGGCACTATTACTTCTCCCATAAAGAATAACGATTCATGGTCTTGAATGGTTCTTATGTAAAGTTCTCTGTGCCAAGACGGCAAGGGGTGGAGACCGACTTCACCTGAGATACACACAATAGTTGTAGACATAACAACAGAGGAATGTGGAAGGTCGTGCCCCAGTCTTGGATTTGCTTGCTGCATTGTGAAAGAGCTTTAGTCGCTATCGAGGTGGCCTAATTCCAGTGCATGGGGTTCATTACCAACAGAATGGCCTGACAAAACACCTAAAAGTGTGCGGTGGTTTAAAACAACAGTCTCGTTTATTACCACGTCGTGAGTCGCCCTTCCTAGTGGCACAGGTGTATGAGGGGTTCAAACAGATTTTGTGATATGGTCATGTTTTCAGAAACATGTGACCACATTGCATTTGTAGTGTAAACCCTGATGCATCTCTGACCATGAGTCCTGCCCTCCAAACCAAACAGTTTTCCAGTTTTCTGCGGCTGTAAATGGCAATCTGTCTCCACTGACCAACTGTAATCCAATCACCCTGAAGAAGTGGATCCAGGGCCATAATCACTCCCTGAATATCGTGACACAGGAGAGGTTGTTTACATACTTGAAGAAAACACCTGAAATGTGCATTTCATTTAAATAATTTATCTTGTAAATTATCTTGGAAAAAAGTGTGTTGCACTCTGGAATGGAATGGGGGGGGGTTGTTGATATTGTGTCCTTTATTGCAACACCCTCCCTACAGTGTATCCTCTGAACGATTATCCTATTATGCCATTCGAGCGCGCTGACTGCCGGCACCCCTCTGCCAAACAACACACAGACTGTACAACAGCCAGACACTCCCCATAAACCATCTCAATGTGTCAGTGACCAGAGTCTCCAGAGCTTAACCCCCTCTCATAAGTGATAAACCCAGAATCAGGGGGGTCCAGTCCTGCTCCTGGAGGGCCATCTTCAAGCACAGTTTAGCTTCTGCCCTAATTAAACACACCTGAACCAGTTAGTCAAGGTCTTCAGGATCACTAGAAACTTCCAGGCAGGTGTGCCAAAATAAAAAGGTTGCTGCTAGCGAGCCCTTCTGACTCCATGCATGACAAAAGTATCTTCAGAACGCCGATACTTGAGAGTGTACTCATCAAGACTGAGACTTAGTCATATGAAGATATGGTGTTAGTATGTTAATAGCTGCTATATGCAATTTCTGGAAAGGATAGGACGAGATGTGTGGAAAGTATGGTAAACCATACTCGGAATTTCACCCATCCAAGTGCACACACACACACACACACACACACACACACACAGCAGTAAGTAGTGAACACACTCACACACACCCGGAGCAGAATAAATGACTGCTTATTTACATTGCATTGACTGTACATTGCATTCAAGGTACACATATTATCAGTTCTTGCATTCCCTGGGAATCTAACCCATGACTTCTGCATTGTTAATGCTACACTCTACTGTTTGAGCTACAGGAAGACAAACAGGTTTCCCCAAACATTCCTACCACACCAAACCGATAGTCGCAGCCCGAACTCACGGCTGAGTCAGAAGTCGACACGTCACGCCGCTCAGAGTCATGTTTTGAGTCATCTTCAGCATGTCAGTCTATCAATAACTACTTGGGAAAAGTTGGGCAGGGCAGATCATCTGTAAGATCAGGGCTGAGTCAAATCAGTATGTGGTGAACTATGAGCCAATATGGCCATTGAACAGGCCGCAGGATACTAGAACGGGACGGTCCCTGTCCAGTGTGTGACTGATGTGTAGCAGTGGCCATAGAAATAAAGATGAAGGCTACGACAGTTATTTGGGATTCAGAGGCTCATCAGTTCTGCTGCACGTGCCTGTGAAAGTATGCCAAACATTATTTCCATTTTTACTGAGAAACCAGGACGAGACTACAGGGAGAACAGACGGGGAAACAGAGGTATTACAAGGGAATCTGCCAGAGAATACTTCACATGTGTCTTTATCTAAAAATACTCAAACACACACACACACACACACACACACACACGCATACAAAAACTTGAATATATAACTGAGCAACATGGCTGAGCCCCATAAGAGAAAATATAACAGTCATTTCCTGTTGCAGGAAGACATGGACTGCTTTAATAAGAGCATTAGACTCTCCCTGAGGATGTGATTTAACAATCAGAGACAACCGCCTGTCCTCTTCCGCTGTCCAATCACTGGAACCATCAGCCTCCAATGAAAAGTTCACCTAGAAATTAAAAGTGCACTTACCCTCATGTCAGTCCTTCTTCCATGGGAGACAAAAAGAGATTTTCTAAAGAAAGTCTAGGATGCAGTGGCTGTTAACACAACAACAGGAGTCTATGTGGAATGCAGCGCATATTTCTTGTGTGAGGAACAGAAGTGTTTCACTAAATCTGTTCCCCTTCAAATCTTACTGTAGCTCTCAAATCTGATGTTTGTGCATATTCAGCGTGCTGTAGCTGAAACACCAAATGCAACACGTCAAATATGAATAAGCAGAAGCACAAAAGAAATGCTGTGACCAGAAGATTGACTTGAACTTGGAATAAAGTCTATAAGGCATTAGGCAGGACGTCCAGCCAGTTCCATCACACCTCTGCAACTAATCAGCAAGAGTGGTCTTTAATAAGCCAGAAAGAGCACGTCACACCTCTGTTCATTAATTTGCACTTGTTACCAATAGCTGCTTGCATAAAATAAAATGTAAAAAAACCTTGACCCTCTAACACTTGCACTTTCTATCCTATTTCTATTCGATTGACTTATTTTCTTTTATTTATTATTTATTGTTTTGTTCTGTCTACTTTTTTCTTTATATATATATATAAATATATATAAATATAAATATATATAAATATATATATAAATGATGTCAGAATATAAATTTTTCAGTACTATACCTTTAAAAATATACCTTTAACAACTCTGATTATATGATATATGACATGTGCACCTTGCAAAACATTGTGAAGGAAACCCTTGCAAAAACAACAGTAAAATAAATACAGAATGCAGAAGGCACTGAACTTCCCTCTGTTTCAGCAGTATGAATAAAAGCGCTATATGAGGGAAGATTTAAGCAGTGCGGTAAGCGGCTGAAGCTGTGAGCGATCAGCATTCAGATCAAGCTGAGATCTGCTTCTCTGGAGGGACTTGATTGTATATCCTCATCTGATCAATCTCACAGCAAACATCTCAAATCAGCAGCTTCAGACAAATGTAAACAAACAATTAAGAATAAAGTAGTTATTTTATGACTTTTTGGGTAAATAAATATATGTGGTCAAATACTTTTGTGTTTTGTTCACTTCAGGCTTAGGATCATATGACTCTCATGCATTCAGGGGTTTTTTGTGTAATGTTTTGTTTAAAGAGTTAGCACACTCTGTGTCACTCTAGTGTCATTGTGCTTTGATACTCTGTCATATTACATATTTTATTAAGTGTTTAAATACTATATAGAGTACTTTACTAATATAGAGTCACTGAGCATTTACACTTTGGAGGATTTATGCCTTATATGGCTAAAACTATATGACTTGTGCGAATATGATTATTTTTTTTTTATTAAACAGAGCACTAGTAGACTGTACTGGAATTTCAGATATATTTAGATTTCTGTCCAAGACAGTATTTACAGATTACCTGAATAATACCAAGGAATATGAAACTGAATTACATTTGTCATATGTAAGGAAAGTGTAAAATATAGAAATATGTGTTTTAACTTTGTAAGGGTTATTAGCTGAAGTAACACTTCCCCTATCCAGAGAAAAAACAATCCAGCAACAAGGAATTTGTTAGTTATCAAGGGTCAGGCATGAAAGGATGTCTGCATCAGTCAGGTTCATTTAAATGAACTCAAATGACAGGAGAAAGAGATGATCTTGATGAGCTCTGTATTGTTCTCAAACAGCTAAAAGCTCGATTCTGGAAGCCTAGTGGCTGGACGTAGCTTCACTTTTAAAATATACATTTTTATAGAATAGAAAAATCTGAATAGAATAATGTGAAATGAAATACAAAACAACCCGTGATTAAGTATTTTTCTGAATAACCACAAGTATGTAAAAGAGTACATCATTTTCATGTTTTATTATGAGTCATGTTCATTGTTCATGTTCAAACGTTCATCCAGCCATAAGCACAGCACTTTGCTCTGAACAGACAGGAGCATGTAGGTTTTGGATTGGCTTTATTGTAAACATATAGTCCAAAAAAAAAATGGCCAATGTGCCATGCACGGTTATGACACGACTATCAAATCCAAACAGCCAGTGCTTATTTGGCAGCTCAACATGGTATAATATGACATGAGTGTTGGACACGAGCGGCTGTGGCTTCAGCTCATGTTTGGGGTTCATGCTGGATTTGTCTCTCTGATCAGGGTTCAGTGTAAGGGACAGTGTACATGCATCTTCTGCTGATTTCACCAGCTGTCAATCATCAGCTCTGCCCGAGGGGTTTTAGGCCGCCGAGTCCATGGTTGGCAGACATGTGGGAAGCTCTTCTGCAGAGTTTCTACTTCAGCAGAGACTCAGCATTAGAGTTAATACAGACCATGTTCAGCATTACATCGATCTGGAGTGTTAACTCTGACCGCTCTATACTCGAAACCAATCACAGTCAGCCGATCAATCTCCATAAATCCCTCAGGTTTTTCCTCTTCTGAACGTGCAAAGCATTAGACTGAATGAGTCTCCTGCAGTTCAACACTTCAGAGTCCAGGACCAGAAAACAAATATGATGCGAGAGACCCACTGCTCCGGGTGTGTGTTCATGGTGTGTGTGTTCATGGTGTGTGTGTTCACTGCTCCAGGTGTGTGTTCACGGTGTGTGTGTGTTCACTGCTCCGGGTGTGTGTTCATGGTGTGTGTGTTCACTGCTCCCGGTTGTGTGTTCATGGTGTGTGTGTTCACTGCTCCGGGTGTGTGTTCATGGTTGTGTGTGTTCACTGCTCCGGGTGTGTGTTTCATGGGGTGTGTGTTCACGGTGTGTGTGTTCATGGTGTGTGTGTTCATGGTGTGTGTGTTCACTGCTCCAGGTGTGTGTTCACGGTGTGTGTGTGTTCACTGCTCCGGGTGTGTGTTCACGGTGTGTGTGTCACTGCTCCGGGTGTGTGTTCATGGTGTGTGTGGTTCACTGCTCCAGGTGTGTGTTCACGGTGTGTGTGTTCACTGCTCCGGGTGTGTGTGTTCACGGTGTGTGTGTTCATGGTGTGTGTGTTCATGGTGTGTGTGTTCACTGCTCCGGGTGTGTGTTCATGGTGTGTGTGTGTTCACTGCTCCGGGTGTGTGTTCACGGTGTGTGTGTGTTCACTGCTCCGGGTGTGTGTGTTCACAGTGTGAGTGGTTCAGTGCTCCGGGTGTGTGTTCACGGTGTGTGTGTGTTCACTGCTCCGGGTGTGTGTTCACGGTGTGAGTGTGTTCAGTGCTCCGGGTGTGTGTTCACGGTGTGTGTGTGTTCACTGCTCCGGGTGTGTGTGTGTGTGTGTGTTCACTGCTCCGGGTGTGTGTTCACGGTGTGTGTGTGTTCACTGCTCCAGGTGTGTGTTCATGTTTCACGGTGTGTGTGTTCACTGCTCCGGGTGTGTGTTCACGGTGTGTGTGTTCACTGCTCCGGGTGTGTGTTCATGGGTGTGGTGTTCACGGGTGTGTGTGTTCACTGTGTGTGTTCACTGCTCCGGGTGTGTGTTCACGGTGTGTGTGTTTCACTGCTCCGGGTGTGTGTTCACGGTGTGTGTGTTCACTGCTCCAGGTGTGTGTTCACGGTGTGTGTGTTCATGGTGTGTGTGTTCATGGTGTGTGTGTTCACTGCTCCAGGTGTGTGTTCACGGTGTGTGCGTGTTCACTGCTCCGGGTGTGTGTTCACGGTGTGGTGTGTTCATTGCTCCGGGTGTGTGTTCACGGTGTGTGTGTGTTCACTGCTCTGGGTGTGTGTTCACGGTGTGTGTGTGTTCACTGCTCCGGGTGTGTGTTCACGGTGTGTGTGTTCACTGCTCCGGGTGTGTGTTCACGGTGTGTGTGTGTTCACTGCTCCGGGTGTGTGTTCACGGTGTGTGTGTTCACTGCTCCGGGTGTGTGTTCATGGTGTGTGTGTTCACTGCTCCGGGTGTGTGTTCACGGTGTGTGTGTTCACTGCTCCGGGTGTGTGTTCACGGTGTGTGTGTTCACTGCTCCGGGTGTGTGTTCACGGTGTGTGTGTTCACTGCTCCAGGTGTGTGTTCACGGTGTGTGTGTTCATGGTGTGTGTGTTCATGGTGTGTGTGGTTCACTGTGTGTGTTCACGGTGTGTGTGTTCACTGCTCCGGGTGTGTGTTCACGGTGTGTGTGCTCACGTGTGTTCACGGTGTGTGTGTGTTCAGTGCTCCGGGTGTGTGTGTGTTCACGGTGTGTGTGTTCACTGCTCCGGGTGTGTGTTCACGGTGTGAGTGTGTTCAGTGCTCCGGGTGTGTGTTCATGGTGTGTGTGTTCACTGCTCCGGGTGTGTGTTTCATGGTGTGTGTGTTCACTGCTCGGGGTGTGTGTTCATTGTGTGTGTGTGTTCACTGCTCCGGGTGTGTGTTCACGGTGTGTGTGTTCACTGCTCCAGGTGTGTGTTCACGGTGTGTGTGTTCACTGCTCCGTGTGTGTGTTCACGCTGTGTGTGTGTTCACTGCTCCGGGTGTGTGTTCACGGTGTGTGTGTTCACTGCTCCAGGTGTGTGTTCACGGTGGTGTGTGTTTCACTGCTCACGGTGGTGTGTGTTCACGGTGTGTGTGTTCACTGCTCCGGGTGTGTGATTCACGGTGTGTGTGTTCACTGCTCCGGGTGTGTGTTCACGGTGTGTGTGTGTCACTGCTCCGGGTGTGTGTTCACGGTGTGTGTGTGTTCACTGCTCCGGGTGTGTGTGCACCTCCTGTTTTTTTTCACCACTCCTCCTGCTGCTCCGGGTGGTGTGTGTGTTCACTGCTCCGGGTCACGATGGTGTGTGTGTTTCACTGCTCCGGGTGTGTGTTCACGGTGTGTGTGTTCACTGCTGTGTGTGTGTTCACGGTGTCACTGCTCCGGGTGTGTGTTCACGGTGTGTGTGTGTTCACTGCTCCGGGTGTGTGTTCATGGTGTGTGTGTTCACGATGTGTGTGTTCACTGCTCCGGGTGTGTGTTCACGGTGTGTGTGTTCACTGCTCCAGGTGTGTGTTCACGGTGTGTGTGTTCACTGCTCCGGGTGTGTGTTCATGGTGTGTGTGTTCACGGTGTGTGTGTTCACTGCTCCGGGTGTGTGTTCATGGTGTGTGTGTTCACTGCTCCGGGTGTGTGTTCACGGTGTGTGTGTTCACTGCTCCGGGTGTGTGTGTGTGTGTGTGTGTGTGTGTGTGTGTGTGTGTGTGTGTGTGTGTTCACTGCTGTGTGTGTGTGTGCACTTTGGATGGGTTAAATGCAGAACATGAATTCTGAGTATGGGTCACCACACTTGGCTGTATGTCATGTCACACTTCCAGAAAAATAAATAGATAAAAATAAAAAGAAACAATATTAAAGCAGCTACATTTTACTGTGTAAAAAATAATCAGTATTATCAATTATTAAACAATTCTCTGGAATATTTAGGTTAACAGTGGATCTTGTTAAAGATACACTGTTGGATGTGTATTTACAATATATAGCACTTTAATAAATATGATATTTGTCTTAGTAGAATATTAATTAATATTGATACATTTTTCATCATTAATGAAATTACTATTATAAGCTATAATATTATTGTTCTTTAATCAAATTTTTCACAGACCCCAGGCTCACCTGCTGCTGATGGTTTAGTTGGGAAATCTCTCAAAGATCTGACATGTAAAGACTTGTCATGAGTTCTGTCAGTGAGAAAAAGATACATATTGACCCATAATTTCCCTACTGTATCTGTGTCTGCAGAACTCATCAAGCGCAACAGGAACCAGAGAATACCGGTCATTCACCAAAGTCCACGCATCTCGTGCATGTCTGCTTATTAAAGTCACAATCAAAATCAAAATTGATGTCATATGCATGATATTCAATGCATAATGTAACTAACTGACAAAAGCAGGACACTTTTCACTGCTGAATAAATAAAATGAAGACCTGAGCCTGTTGTTCTCATGTCATATTACAAAGACCATTCAAACTCAAACACATCTGACCACATGAATTCTTTAGATTTCCTCCAAAAGCACTGTAGAAAATACTAAAGGATTTTGCAGATTCCCTCTGGGTCTGTTCAGGACATGTTTAAACACACAAACCTGAAGCCTGTTAGGGTGACATACTGTACAGCTCCGGCTCTATGACCTGCCTCAACATCACCGTGACACTAACCACCATCACTGTCTAAAAACCAGCAGACCAGCATCACAGCAATCAACTGACGCATCAGTTCTCTACATGTGCACGTAACACTCCTCAGACGTCTGGGTTTCCCGCAGCAGCTGACAGACGCACAGATCCACTTACCATCCCGCAGAAGGCTGATACACTCGCTCGGCTCAGCACAAGATGAAAGAAGCCTCACACACACACACACACACACACACACACACACACACACACACACACACGAGCGCGAGTGCATGAAGGACGCAGCGGTGTGAGAGACCAAACGTGGCCAGCACAATAGAGTTCAGGAAATACCAGCAGGAGAAGCAGATAAACGGAGGATATGGAAGCTGAAGGGAGGCTCTCCACTGGGAAAAACACCAAGAGAGTCCGACCGAGCATTTTAAAATAAATACAGTACAAACGAGTAAGAGAAGTGAAATGCTGTTCCTTTCATCTGATGCATACAGAACTGGACAACCCTTTCTCAGTCCGGTCAGATTTAATCGGATTGGCTGATTTTATTTGATTTCCAGGAGTTTGAATGCATAGTTGTGTTTGCAGGGCACTTATTTATGAATCACACTATAGACTGGTCGCTGTACACGCTCCTCCTGTCTCTAATTTGTCTCTCAGTCTTTAGAAAGGATCGACAGCACCAAACACAAACGCTGCGGGAAACTCTTGTCAAGTCACATCACAAAGGAATAATTTAGTGTCAGCATGTGTTGGCATGTACGCAAATGTCTCACTAGGTTAATGTGCTCTGAAGAGAAAGTGCTTTAAAAACAGGACACCAGGCTACATTCATGTGCAGAGATTTACATCTGATCCTGCTTTGTACCCGTTTAACACTTTACCTCAATCACATCCAGTAATGCCGCATACATACAGAGTGAACTCCAATCACAGCACGAGTCCAGATGTGGAATCAGTCTACAGGCTGCAGTCGACAAATATTATACAGATAACATTTTGCAGAAAGTGTGAAAAGGTGCCACATGAAAGTCTTAAAAACCCACATGTAATGTTTTATGAACACAAACAGAAAATTGGGACAGGAAATATTGAAAGGCTTGTCTTTTTTAATTGATTGGAACAAAATCCCACCAAACTCTTTGATTTGAGTTGGTCTTTAATACTCTTATTCGATCACCACACACAACGAATGGCCAAAGTTATTCATGTAAAAAGTACACACTTACATATTGTAGCAACTACTGGAAGCTCTTTTCTTTTTTGGGAACAGTCTTGACTAAACACTGTTTATCGTTGCCAAACACAATAGACATGATGCCAATCAGAGATCTGCATCTGCTTATGGAAAGAGCAGTTCAAAAAAGCATATTTGAGCACCAACAGGGCTTTAACTTTCTGTAGGGCCAACCTCCGAGTGACATTTCACAACCAGCGGCTTCACACGCCTGCCTTATTACAGGTTAAGAGGCTTCACCCAAGTTTATTAGCTCAGAGAACACATCTAAACCTTGATTTAGAGATTTTCTCACGGTTTCAAAACCACTAATATTTTCCATGATACCGTTCCTGCGGTATGCGCTGTTTTCCATGTCTCTTCAAAGACTGAAAGAGTAGGAATCCCTCAGAGAGTAACACTGACCCTCCTCCTCCTGCTGGTGAGCGAGCGGTCAGTCACGTGTGTGTGGGATGACCCGGGTACACTTCACATTCAGCGTTCCTTTCCGTCTCGCCGTGTCTGCACAGCTTTCAAAAGTATGCTCCACCGTAGATGAGCGCAGATGGATGAGCTCGACACATGCGCAGTACCACATGTGTCGAGCTCATTATTTTGATGATGAAAATAACGTAATGCCGACGGTGTGTGGACGGCCGAAGTATACGTTGTCCTTAGCACGATCGACAACCGTCCGTTTTTTGCCTTATTGCAACTCTCTGTTTTGGACAAAATGTAATTTATGTGAAAACATGAAGTCTGTTAACACCGTTAACACAGGCCAGAGACACTGAAGACGGACGCACAGAGAAAAACACTGCAGCAGGCAGATCACTCACTGTTCATGATGCACAAACTATTGGAAGAAAATCCTCAATACTGATATGGGGTTTATATGAATGTGTTTCTGAGGAGAGCTGACTGTCTTCAGGAAAGTGTACGTGGTATTTTCTTTTCATCTGGTCTCTGTATAGTTCATATTAAAGCAGTGTTTACAGCGGTAACCAAGGAAACACTGTATCTGTTCTGTATCTGTGTTCCAGAGGCGCCTCCTGCTGTCAGAGAGAGAACCTGCATCTCATTCAGAGCTTCTGCTGTTTGTTCCTTCAGGCATGTAGTATAATTTCACAAAGCTTGTCAGAACATTCTGTTTTTGCTTCAGATTGGGTTATTATTAAATCAAATTATGTGTATGATTATTATTATATAACTAAATGATAATAAATGATATGTATTTGAAATTACAGATTTAGGATAAATAAAGATGTCAGTCTTTTTTTTCTTTTAAGGAAACAAATCAAATAAAAAATTAACTAATTCTACTGTTTCTAATATTCTGTATGTTGCTCAAAAACTAAATATATTGCATCCAGTGAAATTTTATTATTATTATTATTTTTTACCCATTCATTTAAAAATAACATTTCAGAGCTGTAACAACAATACAGTGATACCGTGAAACCGAGATATTTTTGCTTAAAGGAGCCATGTGTAATGTTTGGCAAAAAAATCAAGTCATACTCCACATTCCATACCAGATGGGGGCAGTATTCCTCAATAAAGTGAAATGGTCTACTCTAGAGTAACAAACGAGAAACGGCATAGTCTCTATGCTCCGCCCCTACCTTCACAACAACCCTAGAGCCATAGCCGAAGCCTAAAGGACGTTTTGCCTCCAGAGGAACGTTGGGTGATGTCAAGTGATTTTGAAACATGACATCTTCAAGCTACTCCCCTTCACCTTTACCAGTGAATATGTTCATATTCGTTTTGTTCATATTACATTTTGAGTTGTATATACACATTATTTGAATTAAATTAATTTGACAGACAGCATTCTGTCAACATCAGACAGCTGAGCCAAGCTAGCGCCAACCAACGTAACCAGAGCTGCCAACTCTCACGCATTCACCGTGAGACACACGCAATTGACTCTTTTCACACGCTTTCAAAAACTTGACCGCTCTGAATATAGTGAGTGAGTGCGCGCGCGCGGCGGGGGCGCGCGCTCTCTCTCTCTCTCTCTCTCTCTCGGGTTCATTATCATCGAAGACATTTCAAGCTTCTTAGGTAATGTTTACACTTTAGCATCAGCTTGGTAGAGACGGGCTTTGGTAGATAACAGGTGAAAACCGGGATCGGATCTGTGGGTAAGTTATAGCTAGCTAATTATCAAACGCAGCTACGGTTAGCCATCGCTAACATTAGCACGTTTATCGAACAGCCTTCGATACATTTCTATGTTATAACTTCCCGAAAAAAATACGCAAACATATAAAACAAACTTCTAGCGAAATACTAACAGCATCTTACTTACCAATCCAAAAGAAATGTTGCAAGTTCGGAGTCGAACCTCATTTCTTTCAAGTCCATCAGTTGTCTCCAGCGATGGAAAGCAGTGCCGATGTTTTTACTCTGTTTCGGCTCCTTTTCTTATCGGATTTGATTTGTGATTCCGAGCGCGGTTGTGTTCCCTGTAGCGGGTGGTGGTGGTAGGTGTCTCTTGCCAGGGGCTTCAGCCATCCTTCCGCTCTCTTCCCTGAACTGAAACGAAGTAGTGGGCTGTACCTTCCACACGATTGACATCAGGTTCAAGTACGCCCACAAGCCGTGCGAGTTATTCGTGTATTGCAGGTTGGCTGGTGGTTATGTTGCCCGCATACCGCCTCCCATGGCCGAAACTGGTATTACGACACCTGTCGGGCCGTGGCTAGTAATGCTAATGCTAATTAAGGTTGATATCTCTGCAGCACTATAACTTGACATTTTTTTAATGACATCATCGCCCTTATTTCTTCTCATTCTTTTGATGCGTGTAGGTCATTTTTTGGATATTTTTACCTCAATTTTTACACATGGCACCTTTAAGGTTATCATACCGTCAAAATCTCATACCGGCCCATGCCTAAACTACACTCATCAGCAGTATCATATTTCTTTTTGCAGTTGAAGTTGTATTCATTTATCTCGCACAAAAGCAATGAGGATCTTCTTTTGGGTGAAAGCAATAAACTCATTTTACAACAAAGAAAGGTCAAATCCTGCTCAAGGATTTTTAGAGGATTTTCACTACACTCAGCTGAGGGAGCCGAGCTGATGTGTGACTGCAGACGCATGAGAGACGCTGGAGTTACTGGAGGAAGTGATGTCAGATAGAGGGTGTGACGGTCTCCTCTGAGCACTGAGAAGAGGGAAGACGAGGTGAGCGGAAGTGAGAGTGAACGGGATAAAAACAGTAATCGGACACGAAGTGTTCTCCTGTGAGAGCCGTGGGAGGAAATATGAGCACTTCTTCATGACAGACCACAGTCCTGGACACCTACACGAGGAGCTAGAGCTGAGCCATCAACCAACCGATCAACTGTCATCACATCTTCATCTGAGTGAACGTCTGCGCATTCATAGAGAATGGCCTTGAGAAGAGAGAAATCCTTGTCTTTGTCTGAATGAAGAATCAGTCCAGGAAAATGAATTCAGATTCAAACATCCACACAAGAGACGGATTTGAACAGCACACTGATAAATGCATCAGCAGCAGAAAATAATACGACTGGAATTCACCACATCACAGGAGAATGTATTTCATGGCCACTTGGAAAGGCTGAACTTTTCGAGGTGACCTCCGCCTGAATTCTCAGGCTAACTCTAAAAATAAGCCAGAAATCTCCCAAGATGCACTGCCTCACTCTGACCTGCTTCATTCAAAAGAAAACAATACTGCTTCTTCTCAGTCGGTCCCATCACTTCTGCAAGCAGCCTCAAACTGAGGTGCGGTCCATGCATTCAGGACCAGGTTTGGGCTCTAAACGGACAGCTCGTGTGTCAATCACATCCGACTGAAAGCCACACAGACGGAATGTTTTCCCTTTCAACCACTCTCAGTTTCTTCCAAACACATCCAGTGATCCAGTGAAACATGAAGCACTTCTCCCTGAGGAGAACTTCAAATAAATATATAAATTAACTCTAACTCCACATATTTCCCCTGCCTTTCCTTTTAATTGAGGTCCCAAAGCGGTGCACGAGATCCAGAGCCAATTCACTCACTTCTGTGACATTCTGAATCAAACGATGTGAAGAGAAACTAGGCTTTGTTTTTTTTTTGTGTGTAAAGTGTTTGTTTGACAGCAGAATGGAGTCCGTTTGCAGTGGATTGTGGGGGCTCCACTCTCCTCCTGAAACACACACGTTTGAAGAGGCTTTTTGATCTGGACATCGAGGCTAAAGGTCAGTTTCCCCTCCAGAGATCTCCACTTATCCCAGAGCTTTGTTACTATTGCCATAACCTTTATTAAGTTAACCAACATGAAATTACTCTTCTAACTATTAGCAATATTTTAGAAAGGCTTCAAACACAAAACTATTGCAACAATATAACATTTGGATACATGTTTCTATAAGCAACTTTTTTATTATTGTGCACAAACACAAGGAATGTATATAAAATGGGGTCCATTCTGTTTACAAGCTGTAAAACATCTGAGAAAATAAATAAATAAATAAATAGTGCCTCATTAGCTTAAAGGAAACCTTTTAGACTAACAATTTAGACTTGTATGGTTTAATATAAAATAAATGATGTCTCTTACTGAAATATTTAGTAGGAAACCCATGAAAGATTTGCGTTATTTAAAAAATCCACATCGTTTTGTACATATTTTGGACTATGGTGGGGGGGGCATTACTTCGATGACGTGAAATGGTTGCACTCGGTGAGCCACTGCTACCTGTTGCTATTTTAACCGCAACACAACTCAGAAAATAAAATACTGCTACAATACCCTGCCGTGCGGTTTTTGGTTGTAATATTCAAAGGGCAACAAGAGAAGCGATGTAGTCTTTACTGCTTTCCTAGCGATGAGAAGAGGAGAAAAGATGCCTGGATTTCACTCGAGGGGCATTTAGACTCCTCGTGGGGAAAAACTGATGGTACAGCATTTGGTTTAAGCCTACGCTTATATCCATCGCCCCCAGTAAGCTCTTTCTGTAGCTGTGGTCATCGTATCAGTATTTTATTTATCAATCGTGTTGCAGTAAAAATAGCAACAGACAGCGCCAGTAGCTCACCGAGTGTAACCATTTCACATCATCGAAATAATGGTGCCCCCATAGTCCAAAATATGAATAAAATGATGTGGATTTTTTAAATATCATAAATCTTTTATGGGTTTTCTACTACATGTTTCAGTAAGAGACATCATTTACATAATGTTAAACCATACAAGTCTAAATACCCGGGGTTACGTTTAAATAAAACCATTTCTACGTGCAGAAATGTGTGTGTGCTTCCAGCAGTGCATCTGAGCCTCACTTGAGCACACAAATAATTTCATTCAGGACACACACACACACACACCAATCTATCAATGCACAATATAGAAATATAATTGAAAAGAGAAATTAATTCTGAAATAATTCAGAGAGAGAGAGAGAGAGAGAGATTCACCTGATAAGGTCATTAACTATAATTGTTAACAAGTTAATATTTTCTGTGGTTTAGCTAATTCCCAGAAAGCCTAAAAGAAGAATAACAGTAACAGAACAGGCAATGAATTTATCTGAACCTCAAAATCATGACCCTCCATATCTGAAACTCACTTTAGAAGATGCTGCATCTAACAACACACTGACATGCTGAAGTCATTCACTGCAACTCAAGACTCATCAACTGAAAAAGAATGAATGGAAAAACACGACCAAAGTAAAAAGTCAAAAATGTTCTGGCTGCCACAACAAGATGCTAATCAGCTACAGATGATCAAACACAGAAACCCAGAGGGAATAAATACTAAATCTGTTTCTCCACATCAGACTCACTTCAGCAGATGAAGGCTGATCTCGCGGCTCGTCTGACGGCTCCAGCATCATCTGTCCGTCCCGATGTGCTGCAGAGAGCTCAATAACTCTACTACACTCAGCTCAGATTTGCAGAGCTTTACGAAGCACAGTGGATTTCAGAGCTCTCCTGCTGATTACTGCTCACTCTACTCGAGCTCAGACAAGCTGATGTTTGTAAAGTAGCCTGTTAGCGTGCAGTGCCACCCTCAGGATCAAACCTCACGAACTTGGAACCCAACCAAATCATGACATCATCATGCCTGATAACGCTGGGCACATTCCCAACACATTGGATCTTCAGCGCCTGCAGCAGAGCATGAATTCAGAAAATGAGTGTGTGAACCTTTTCTAGGGCGCCAATATGCTCTGTACTACTGTTCTGGGCGGTTTCTAAGGCGTTGTCTGAACTACTGCAAGAACATTCTGTACGGCGTTGCTAGGTGATTGGAGTTCTTGCTGTGATTGGAGTTTCTAGGGCGTTGCTAGGTGCTCGCTGGAGATTGGAGTTCTTGCTGTGATTGGAGTTTCTAGGGCGTTGCTAGGTGCTCTCTGGAGTGTTCCGGGCAGTTTCTAGGGTGTTGCTAGGTGCTCGCTGGAGTGTTCTGAGCAGTTTACACTATGGTAATGAGTGTCTTTGATCAGGACTAGAGATAAATTCCACATGACAGTAGAGGACTAGACTAGTAAATACTTCAAATCATCACATTCATCTATGCAGAAGAACAGGGCTGACGTAAAAACAACAGCAGAAAGTCTTAACTTGCAGTTGTATGTTTCAGTCTCAGAATACTGTAGTGTACCTTTAATATCAGTCAATATGGATCCTAAATGGTTTACATATCTATGTTTCAGGTCTATAAGAATTACGGCCCTGTTTTCTTCAGCCTACATAACTTTATTTGATTCCACTAATCGAGAAAACCATTTATGTGGCATGAAGCTTCATCTCTTAAATACATCAGGGGAATATCTGTGGCAATGATAAACAGATGTGTTTAGTGTTGGTTACCGGGATAAGAATGTCAATGCTAATGAATTAGTAGGTCAAAAAGAGTCAAGAGCATCTGTGGTCTGCAGTCAACTGCTGTAATGGACTGTCTGCTCTGCTGAGAGACTCAATGACATTGTCGCTTGGTTTACACACTTTGTTTCTCATTTGGTCCAATACTGTCTTATCACACAGAGTTGGTTCACGTATCTGGACGTCGGCTAGGTGACTGAGCCTTTCTGTATAGCTGTAAGGAAATTTTTGGTTCAGAAGTTTGTGAGTCTCATATCCTGACAGGACTTTCACCAGTTCTTTATATCTTTGGTTCTTCCAGGTCAAGCCCTGCACTAACTTCATATTATTTGTGATCTACACAATAAAATTGTGTTTCTCTTCTAAACTGTATTTGCTTTTTTTTAATGTCATCCTCTAAAATGTGCAGCTGACTGAGTTAAATTACGCAGGCATGTTCAGCAGTTTATATATTGAAACTCTAGTTTCCAGCATGCTTCGCATGAGACTTATCGGGGAGAGTAAGTATATGTAACTAACCTGCTGGAAGCCCTGACCTGAATTGTGAAAAAGCCTGATTAAGTTGTTTCATCTACAAGCAAAGCCTTTGGTTTGACACAAACCACATGTAAGCCAACACGACACAAAACCATTTCTATTATATGGTGGTGCCAGCTTCATGCTTTGAGAAGGCAGGCAAATGTCTGAGGAACTTGTCTCAGTTTAGCAGAAATCTGCATTTAGGATGTAGATTTGTTGTCCAGTGACTGCAGTAGTGAATCTACAGGTCCTGAAAGTTCAGCACAAGCTGTGATGACTGACAATAAGGTTTCAGCAAACAAATGCATACGTGTTTGTTTGTAACCCAGCTATCAAAATTTTATTATAAGAATGTTCTTCAAATATTCAGTGTTATTTCTGGGAACATAAAAAAATGTCCAGTTTTCTTGATGTTTGAGGAACATTCATACCTTTTAAAAACGTTCCTCTAACATTTTCAACTTAATTTTGATTTAAAATTCAACATTCTAGGAACCTTGATTTGTAACATTATAAAAACATTATAAAAACATAAAAAATATCCAGTTTCCTTAATGTTAGTAGAATGTTATTTAAAGTTTAGTATGATGTTCGTGAAACATTCTTTCAATCATTCAAACACCTGCTGTGAACAAGCACTGAAAGAAAGAGAAATAAGAACACAAACTACAACTTTATTCAACCACAGCCTTAGATGAACTGAAGATAAAAGACATTAAATCTCTCAAGATCTGATTAAACAACTCCACAAACAGCATTACCAGCTTCAGTTATTATTAACCAGACTGACTTTATTTCTGTCACACATCTACAGAAGTTCTTACTGAGAATTAACAGAGGTTTAGATGTTGATGTCTTATTGAAAATGTTTTGTTTGAGGTCACCATCATGGAGATCAGTGTTTGCTTTAGTTGGGCTCTTGACCCTTGATTTTTGTTGAGTTGCTTGCGTTACAAAAATTGTAGATGTTTTCAAAAAATATTTCTGTGATAGTAAAGCAGGTCAACATGTCTGTTTTAACAACAGACAAATGATTACATTTAAGTAGTTTAAATGATTGCTTTTTTCAGTACTTGCTGTCTTAAGGAATTGAAGTGTTATTAAAATATGGAACTCAACCAAAATTTGCAACGCTGTTGCATTTCAGATGCTTATTGTTGATGTTTGTGACTCTATAAATAACACCGTCAGTTAACTTTTTGTTTAAAGCATGTGTCATTAATACACTTACAGACATCAACATTCGGCATATGAAACACAACAATAGTGACATACTTCATGCCAGCATACAAAACATATTCATGGCTCCCAGAATGCATTGCTGCAATATATATATTTTTTTATTTGTCGCTATATTTTTTTGTCGCTATTGTTGAGGTTTGCATGGTGAGTGCTGATGTCTAAGTTTGTTACAAAAAAAATATAAAAAATAATGGACTTTTAAATAGTTTTGGACAATCTTACATAAAACCCTTAAATGTTAAAATTATATATATTTTTTTCTACATTAGATTTTGTTACTTTCTTCCCATTTAACATTTCAATTGTAAAGCTAAACAGCAGAAAATTTAGTGAGCAACGCTTTAGAAACCGCCCGGACCACTCTTGCAGTAGCAGAAAAATGTTCTTCGTAACTCTCAGAGAACTTTTATTAAAACAGACATGTTGACTTGTTTATCAACGCAGAAATGTTTTCTGAAAACACCTGCAATTGCTGCAAAAGAAGCAACTCACAAAAGTCAAGGGTCAAAAGCTCAACTAAAAAATCTCCATGATGGTGACCTCAAACGAAACATTTTTTAATAAGACGTCAACATCTAAATCTCTGTTAATTCTCAGTAAGAACTTCTGTAGACGTCTAACAGACATAAAGTCAATCTGGGCAGTAATAACTGAAGCTGGTAATGCTGTTTGTGCAGCTGTTTAATCAGATCTTGAGAGTTTTAAAGTCTTTTATCTCCAGTTCATCTAAGGCTGTGGCTGAATAAAGTTGTAGTTTGTGTTCTTATTTCTCTTTCTTTCAGTACTTGTTCACAGCAACGTGTTTGAATGATTAAAAGAATGTTTCAGGAACATCATACTAACCTTTAAATAACATTTTACTAACATTAAGGAAACTGGACATTTTTATATTTTTGGAATGTTACAAATCAATGTTCCTAAGAATGTTGAATTTTACATCAAAATTAAGTTGAAAGAATGTTTGAGGAACATCATACCTTTTAAAAAACGTTCCTCTAATGTCCAGAAAACTGGACATTTTATGTTCCCAGAACCAACACTCAATATTTGGAGAACGTTCTTATAACAAAATTCTGTTAGCTGGGAATGTGGCAGCAAGGGAAGAAAACACAGATTAAGCACTTTGATAGCTGAATGAAAAACACATGTTGGGCCTCTCACACACACTTCTGTCACATCTTTACCTCATTCATACCTCATTCATTTATTTTAGATGCTTAGAATTATGTTTAAAAAAGATGCAATAGCAGGAGATAATACCAGCATACAGTCATTCATCAAATACTCTGCTGCTAGATTCAGTGTTTGAGCAAACTGCCAATCATTATTACATATTGATCTCTTTACTTTCAGGAAATAAAAACAAATACAAAGCAACAGTATGAAATCAGAGAACCTAAACTACAGTGCATGTTTTTGTGCTCCTGGTCACTGTACTGTATGGGAAAGAGCAGCATGAACTTAAAGCAAACCTCTGCTTCATCTCACTGGGCTTCAGAATGTCATGAGTATGAATAAACAACTGACTGGAGCAGTTGTAGTTAGACAGTGAATATCTGGTGTAAATTCATGGAGGAGATATGTATTTTCCCAGAAGTATATGAGCATCTACACAGGTATTTTAGTGTGTGATGGCTGGCAGCTTGTGCTGTATGTTTTTACGGTCTTCATGAACACAGAGAATCGACTTTCAAGGGGCCAAAACAACATAAATCACATGCTCTGTCTGCCAGAAACTGTGGTCACATCATGCATTCTCTCTCTCTCTCTCTCTCTCTCTCTCTCTCTCTCTCACACACACACACACACACACACACAAACACAGACACAAAGCATGGTAATGTGAGTCAGTCAGAAGAAACACACACAGTGTCATGAATGTCTTCGTTAACTTCATTAAGCACATCAGTGTGGCTCCACATTCCACACACAGGTCAGCGGGAGTCTCTCGGTCACATGACATGAACATGTCCTTTAGCATCACTCCTTATGTTTAACATCTCAGTGGCCTGTTGTTCTAATCACCACAGTGCTGAACGCATCCACTAGATGGATTATGGTTCTTCAGAAAATCTAGTTCTGATTTTTACTAGGGTTGGGCAAAAATTGGTATCAGCAGTCTGTCAGCCATTGGTGATGGACTATTGTCCATTGACCCAACCCTAATTTTTACTGTTAATAAAACAATCGATGATTCATTACACACTGGTGTCTTTTATCTCACTGTTGTTGCAGACCTGTATTACAGTGATGTGAGCACAGGCACTGTTTTTGTTTCAGTTCAGTCTTACTGTGATACTTCACTGTATAACACCGAACGCACTGTAGCAGCTCTCAGAGCTAAAGTGTCTTCCAGGGTTGGGGAGTAGCATCCTGTTCAGAAGCAGCAGGGATCTAGGCCTGTCATCCAGTGTTGCACCCAGCATGTTTACTGCTTCCTGTCGCTGCCGGGCACATCTGGAGGCGTTTAGGGCACAGCTGCAGCTCCACACCCTGTCTGTCACCTCCACCAATCCAACACAACTCCAATCCAGTCTGAAACACCACCTCCAGTCCAGTGTTATTCCAACAATACATTCAGATATTTTCTGAAAGAGCAGATAATCTACAACCAGTTTTACCTTTTGGTATTAAAGAGTGAAGAACTTGTCAAACTAGTCCAGGGTGTAGCCATAATTTCAGAAGTGAGAGGGACAGAAATGTTATTTTTTTATGGGAGCATATGTTGTTCTAGAACTTGGATATACCTTTCAGCATTGATGGTGTCTTTCCAGATGTGTAAGCTGCCCATGCCACACGCACTCATGCAACCCCATACCATCAGAGATGCAGGCTTCTGAACTGAGCGCTCATAACAACTTGGGTTGTCCTTGTCCTCTTTAGTCCGGATGACATGGTGTCACAGTTTTCCAAAAAGAACTTCAAATTTTGATTCGTCTGACCACAGAACAGTTTTACACTTTGCCACAGTCCATTTTAAATGAGCCTTGGCCCAGAGAAAATGCCTGCGCTTCTGGATCATGTTAAGATATGGCTTCTTTTTAGACCTATAGAGTTTTAGCCGGCAACGGTGAATGGCACGGTGGATTGTGTTCACTGACAATGTTTTCTGGAAGTATTCCTGAGCCCATGTTGTGATTTCCATTACAGTAGCATTCCTGTATGTGATGCAGTGCCGTCTAAGGGCCTGAAGATCACGGGCATCCAGTATGGTTTTCCGGCCTTGACCCTTACGCACAGAGATTGTTCCAGATTCTCTGAATCTTTGGATGATATCATGTACTGTAGATGATGATAACTTCAAACTCTTTGCAATTTTTCTCTGAGAAACTCCTTTCTGATATTGCTCCACTATTTTTCGCCGCAGCAGCATTGGGGGAATTGGTGATCCTCTGCCCATCTTGACTTCTGAGAGACACTGCCACTCTGAGAGGCTCTTTTTATACCCAATCATGTTGCCAATTGATCTAATAAGTTGCAAATTGGTCCTCCTGCTGTTCCTTATATGTACATTTAACTTTTCTGTCCTCTTATTGCTACCTGTCCCAACTTTTTTGGAATGTGTAGCTCTCATGAAATCCAAAATGAGCCAATATTTGGCATGACATTTCAAAATATCTCACTTTCAACATTTGATATGTTATCTATATTCTATTGTGAATAAAATATAAGTTTATGAGACTTGTAAATTATTCCATTCCTTTTTACTCACAATTTGTACAGTGTCCCAACTTTTTTGGAATCGGGTTTGTGTGTGTGTGTGTGTGTGTGTATATATATATATAAAACATTACAGTATAAAATTTCTGTAATCTATATTCCAGTCAACAATTTTTGAACAGTAATATTTTAAATATTTTATAAAGAAGTCTCTTCTGCTCACCAAGCCTGAATTTATTTGATCCAAAGTACAGCAAAAGTAGTAATGTTGTGAAATATTTTTACTATTTAAAATAACTGCTTTCTATTTGAATTACTTTTAAACTGTAATTTATTTCTGTGATGTGCAGCTGTATTTTCAGCATCATTACTCCAGTCTTCAGTGTCACATCCTACAGAAATCATTCTAATATGCAATATTCTAAAATTATATCTAATCATCATTATAATAAAAGTTTTTTGAACAGAAAATAAGAATATCAACATGTTTTCTGAAGGATCGTGTGACTGGAGTAATGATGCTAAAAATGTAGCTTTGAAATCACAATAAATTATATTTTAAAATAGGCCTATATTCAAATAGAAAAGTTATTTTAAATACTAAAAATATTTCAGAATTTTACTGTTTTGCTGTACTTTGGATCAAATAAATAAACAATTAAAAAAAAAAAAATACAAAACAAAAAAAAACTATTTATAAAACAATTTTACTGTTCAACTTTTTCTGTTCAATTTTACTGTTTTACTTTTGATTAGGCAACTTTATTTTTTGTCTAATTTTCTAGCTTTTAATTGGCTTAGAAATCAGATAACTGCTGGAAAATAATCAATAATAATGATTTGTTAATGTTTATTTACTACAAACATTCTAACATATAATAAGGCAGAATAGTTTCTATACTGTAATAAATGCAATGTCAGTTAGCACTGCATTGTTCATACGCTTTATTTAAATAAACCATTTATTGTCACAATCATATGTTTGATGTCTTCATGTTTCCAAACGTTTTTGTTTGTCCGATATTGCTGTTTTCATACAGCAATATCTGGACGCTTGTCCATTTACCTGGTTCGACTTTCTGCGCGTGAGCGCCCTTCGGCTTCGAGTTTGAATGAAACACACACTGCATGAGTGTTTAGCGCTCCGCAATGTTCATCTCGCTTTATTCTGGGTGACTGGGTCCGAATAAAATATCAGGTCATGCGCAGACTATCCTGACTCTGAGTTTAAATCTATATTTATTCACACCAGCTCTTGAAAACCTCTGTATGAACACACTTGGCTGAAAAAGTGCGGGGGATGAATTTAATTTAATCTACGCCCCTGAACTAGTCAAACCTGATGTAGCAATAAACATAACTAACAGTAGTATGATGCCAAACTGTAGTCCAGTTTTCAACTCAGACATCAAGAATAAAGAAAGGAATATTTAAAAGGATGACATTACTTCTGATTTATTCAGCACACCTGAGATCAAAGTGCTAATGGAGTGCCGTGCATTGTGGGTTAAAGTCTCAGGGGCAGTGTGCTCTGCTCCATACAGCACATGCAGCAGGTGGCTGACGTCAGCCAATAAAATGAACAGGATATACTAAAAATATGAAAAGTGTCATGGAAATGGAGCTGAAGTGAAAGGGAATGGCGTGTCTCTGATAGAAGAGGTCAGGATGGCTCCGGTACACTTGAACATCTGCATACTGCAGAACAGTAGATCAGCAAAATGCAGAAAATTTCCTCTATCACAGCAAAACATCATTAGGATTACAAGCATTTCTCAAATGAGACATTTAAAACTCCATTTTGCCTGATTGGTCACTTTCAAACCATATGCCCAACACTCTCTAGCGGCAACCCAAAACAACTGCTGGTTGGCCGTCTGATGTAGCGCTCGGTGCCTGCCAGATCTCCTGGGGCCGCACAGAGCCATGAGAACCAGGCTGGGGTATATTTATAGAAAAGTCTCTGTAAGGCAAGCGTCTTTGGGTGTTCACAGGCATTCCAGAGTCATTCCAGACCACAAGACCCAGAATGAGCCAGAGAAACGACAGACGGGAGGATGGAGCCGTTCTGTGCGGCTGGAACAGGAAGTGAGTTCATCTGTGCAGAGACACACTCATGCATGTACAAGAAAATAATCTGTTTTCATTATTATTATTATTATTATTGTTGCAATATGTTAATATTTCATATATTTAGCTGTAATACATCTTTGCAGGACAATTTTTTTTTAATTCAGATTTGTTTTATTTTTTATGTATGTATTGTTTAAAATGTAATACAAATTAAAATAAAGCAAAGAAAAGAGTTAATGATGTTACCGAGTGACATGGACAGCTGTGAAATGAAGGTCGTGGTTGTTTTATGTGATGTCCATAATGTGATGAAGTAACAGCATCATTTGATGATGGCAGCACAAACTGGAGTGTTTAAGAAGGACCATAAATGACATCATTCTGTCTCTAATCCACATTGATCAAAGCTACAACACAGTTCTAATTATTCTTATTATACATTTCATGGACAGAAAGCTAGAGTTCACCAGCTCTGTAATAAGAAGCTCTGTAATTAGAAAGTGACATTGTAATATCCACAGATGTTTCTAAAATAAAAGCACACACACACACACACACACAAGTGTGTGAATGTTTTATGTAAATTACTATCTGCAGACATATATTACATAATTTAGAATAACTTATCAACATTATAACAAGTATATGCATGTACCCATCTGTTGGGGATTTTTTTGTGCAATAATACAGATTTTGTCATCAGAACATTTTCTCTGCGGCCATAATCCAGTAACAATCACAATCATTATTTAATCCTAAGTAAAGTAACGCATTACTTTTAATTTACAAGAAAATATCAATTACTTTTTTAGATCAGTAACGCCAGAACCTTGTTTTCTCCTGCACCCACTGACAGCTCTCCTATCCTCATGCTGAGAGAATCAGGAGTGAGTTCAGAGGCACTGTGTGTGAACATGATCTTACTGTAGATCTAGACTAAATGCCAAGACCTCAGTTGTGTGGGAGCACTTTAAATTGAGTGAGGACAAGACAAAGGCAGTGTGCCAAATATGTGATTTGAAACTGTCCTCCCACAACAGCACATCAAGTTTCAAAAATCACCCGAGTTCTGTTACTAATACGCCTGTAGTATATTGTTGGTGCAAAAAAAACCCTGCTTTTATCCGGCATGTTAATCAGTAATTTTACACATGATAAAAACGTGCACTTAATTTGCTTGGGAAATACTTGCGAATACAGCAGTCATAAAAAAATAATAATTTGTCTATATTAAAAGTATTGCTCTTAACAAACCTGTGTATTTTGTATCACGCGTGTCTACACCGGAAGCGACAGCTAAAGTCTGTCTGGACTGGATGCGACAAAGTGACCGTTAAAAATCATTTGAAATTTATGTCAGTACGTCAAATAGAACGTAGCAGCAGTTTACTGTCGGGGATTTGTCAGCCGCGCGCGCCGCATCCAGTGTAGACACGGTGTTAGAGAAGAATATGTTCAGCCCCCTCCCTCCGAAGCTTTAAATATTCGGTGTTGATTACCACCGAAGCTTCGTAGCTCAAAAAAAAAAAAAAAAAATGGTATTCGGACCAGCTCTAGATCTTTCTTATCCTGCGTTCTATTCTTTAAGTGCTCTTAACTGTACAGATGTTAATTTATATTTCCTTCAGCCTGAGGCTTATTCGTTTCACTTTTGGTGTGAAAGGTCTTTTAAATTTGCCAAAAATAGAAAATTTTTATATTAAAAACAAACAAGCAAGCCCAGTGCAGGTGAAAAAGTAACGCAAAGGTAACGTAACATTCCCTAAAAAGTAACTAAGTAACAGAATTAGTTACTTTTTTAAGGAGTAATGCAATATTGTAGTGCATTACACTTTTAAAAGTACAAAAAACACTGCTCCTAAGGATATATAGATGTTCGACTCCAGTAACCGCTGGCTTTTATAACAGTGTCATTTCACTCGACACACAGAGCCCATGTTCTTGGTTAGGAAACAGCACTTCAATCTGACACTACAGTTGCAGGGAGGGTAGATGATAGACAATATAGTTCACTGTTAAAATTTAAGTGTGAAATTACAGTATATTCCAGGTTAATAACTGTATTACTTTCACAGTAATTTCACAGAGGGACTTCTCTCATATCTAACTGCACTATCAGATATTTCTTGTAAACAAACAGCATCATACTGTGTTTCTACAGTGCAGATGTGCTCTGAAAGTTCCCAGCATGCAATGCAGCATGGATAGATCATGCTGTAGTTTTTTCATTCTTGTTGGTTTTATTTGTGCTACTGAACTTGTTTTAATGTAATGTTGGTTTATGTTGTAGTGTTGGTTTTATTAGTTGAGTGTTACCATAGTCGTGTTTTATATGTCGAGGATTGGTGTCACATCTTTCAAAAATGTTTCTCAGCAGTAGCTTCACTATTGTGAACGGTCCATCCACAAACAGTTATGAATATGAAATAAGTTATTGAATAATCTTAATGCGTAAATAAAATATTCATGTTCATGCTAATACTGTAATTGTTAGGCTATCTTAAAATCAGGCAATTTGCTTTTCATATTTTAGCTTTTCATCATTTTGACAAATGTTTTCATTTGTCTAACTTCTGACATGACTAAATCAGAAATTTGAATATTAGTATACAAGGTCAAAGAGCCCCAACAAATCACCAATCATCATTATGGTGAATTCAAAACAATTATAGCAGTAAACAACTAGTTACCGACTTTATAATGTGAATTCACAGTAAAAGCAGAGCAGTAAACGACTGTGATGTTTGCATCATTCTGCTGTTCATTCACAGTCATTAGTAAGAAAATGACCAGCATGCATTGATTTCACAGTAAATTTCTGACTACAGTAAAATAATACTCTTTAATCCAGTAAATTCCAGGCAGCTGAGTGTAGGTGTTGAGTGAAAGTCCTGAGGAGGGTGGAGAGATGCCACGAGGCGTGACGTCATCACTCATAAAGACTGCTCTATAGATGCTTTTGTTGTGTGATATTTAAAGCCGCGGCTGTACTGGGCGCGCAGGTTAGAGAGGTTCTGGGAGAAACTGCTGGGTGTTTCCAACACACCCGCTGAACTGAGCACGCTTAAGGACAGAGAAACACAGCGTGCTAGTTAAAGGCCTAATGAAGCCCAAATATAGGCAGGAACTGCAGGCATCAAAGACACACACACACGCGGTTGTACAGTAGGCACATATCTGCGGTCAGAAGCTGTCTGCAAATCTAAAACTGGATGGGATGACGTCACAACCTCAGAGTTGGCTTCACTGCAGCTTTGGGCCTTTTTCTGTGTTTACTGCACTAGAAGCACCACAGAGAGATCTCCACCACACCCAAAAGAGACGAGCAACGGCAAAACGATCACCAGCATCCATCGTGGCGAGAGAAGAGCGCACACTAGACTGCGGATGCTACAGATAGCATGTTATTGTAGAGCGGTTTGTCATCGGTGGGCTCGGCTGGTCTATGGTGGGTTGATTTCAGCCAGAAGATTGAAAACAAAAAGTTTCACACACCCTCAGAACAGGCCGAATTCATAACATCCACTTTCACTGTCCTTGGGTTTTCCGTCAGAAATGCTAGTGAAAACATGACCTGAAGACAAGCTAACCCAGTGCTTCATTAGTAGACACGTGACAGAAATGGAAAGCCCTGATTTATTCATCCTCATGTCATGTGGTGCTCGTCTCTATGCCACACAATCTAAACGAACGGGGGCAGAGTCTTCAGAGTGGGATCATGAGTCCGTTCCTCACACAAAGCTATCGTATGGATCACATACAGCATTTTTATGCCCTCTGAGGTTTTATGAGGGTGACTAGATGCTAAACCATTCCTTTAGCTTTAACATGGAGTATACAGAAAAACTTTCATGTGACAAATTATTTTCAGAGTGGGAGCATGTTTCCATCTTTGCTTTACTAATGGAGCAGAAAACACAAATGAGGAAACAGAGATAATATTATTACAAGCAAAGAACAACAACGGCATGGGAACAAAAGATCACAACACCGTTTAATAGCTTTACTGTCTGTCCTACTGTTTCTCTTTCAGAAGAAGCCTGCTGGGAGTTTCAGAAGATCTCGATAGTTTCTCAAAGTGTGTGTACGTCAAAAGTGAATTGAGGATCTCAAAATGAACTCAAACGTTAAACTCTTCCATGACCAGATGATCTGAGCTGCTTTACACAGCTGATTCATTCACAGCTCAGTGTCAACTAGGATGGCAGTACTTGTGTTTTAGGAGAAACGTCTGAGACAGCATCTGCAGCAGGTCGCATTAAAACCGCCGGCATGAACACGTGGAAAATAAACGAGATGCTCTTGCCACCAACACACTGTTTGTCCACAGATCAACACATTCAAACACAGCTGCAGAGCCACGTGTCACTCAGTCACCAGAGCATGCTGGGAAACAGAAGCACTGACGCTCATTCAGAATCTGCACTACAGGAGCAGCTCATCATACGGACAGGTGCTGAACCGGTGTTAATGTGAGAGCAGGCACTGAGGTTTGTCGCAGCTGCGCTCATCATCCCTGCACCTGCCCTTCATCAGGCAGCATTCCACAGGAACCGGACAGGACAAGAAAAACTGGGTTCGGTGAAACCAGTGACCAAACCCTCTCTTGAGCAACAGCAGGAATGAGAAACTGTTTAGGGTTTATTCACAACATGAGGACTCATCTCTCATCATAAGAATGGCCTGATAGCGTGAGAAACAGCGCACTACCACACTGCTCATACTGCAGCACATCATAACCTTCAACCTCTGCCACACAATGCATCCCATAATGCACTTATTTTCATTTACTGTATTTATTTCTGGGCCTGCAGCCGGACGCCACTCACTGAATGAGGCAAGCAGCAGAAAAAGAGGTCCTTCATCATGTGTAATGCAGTTTGCATTCGGGGCCGTCCGCTGTATAAAGTACAGTATGAGCAGTACAGTGTGCTACTATACACAGCGGTTAGAGATCTGAAGCACATGTGAACACGGGCTTACCTCATCCTCTGATCAACGGACGGTTCAACCGGAGGGATGGATCCCACAGCACGACCAACCCAGAGAGAAAGAGAGCAGAGAACACAGATCAACACACTTCAAAACCTATTAGAAATAATGCAGAAACAAGACACAATAAGACTGAACTCCATAATGAAGTAAACAGAATGAACGGAGCGCTTTGTCTGGATTGCTGGTGTGATGTTGGACATGAAAACAGCAGCAGATCCTGAGTTTCAGCTCCGCAGGCAGTGCCCTAAAGTGCCTTGCGCTGGCCGATTCTGTGTTAAACCTCATGTATGGAGAACACATGCTCTTCTGGAGCTTACAGACAGTCCTTCACGCTACTTCAGAAAAGAAAAGACCCATGTCATTTACCAAAGAGTTTTAGATCACGGAGGAGCTTTAATCGAACAAGAAAAGGAGAAAAGCACAGGCACCTTACAGCTCACATTACACTTTTGAAATTTGGTAGCTCATTATTTTACAGTCCTTACAATACAATAACAGGGTAATAATAAGCAGGTACTAACCACGATGCTAATCTTAATCCACGGTAAACTCATGTGTTATCTTAGGTTACTTCTTTCTTGCACAAGTACACTCTACGTACACAGTGCATGTGCTGTAAAATAAAGTGTAAAAAGCTTCTCTTTCGAATCCTCAGTACACTTGGCCTAGAGCAGCGGTGTCAAACACACACACACACACACATGTAGTTTTCACATAAGCCTAAAGGACCTGATTAGGTGGATCAGGTGTGTTTAATTATGGTTGAATCTAAACTCTGCAGGGCTCCAGGAACTGAGTTTGACACCCTGATCTTTCACTGTAGACATAATTCTGTTCGGTTTCTGAGTCATTGCTGTAAATATATTCCTGCTATCAGAGCTGTATGTGTATGGATCCGGAGTCAGATGATGGTGAGCTCTACTCAGTGTCACCTGCTTCTGCCAGATCAATCCAGAGCCCATATCCGTGTCTCGCACCCCTTTCACACATTTCTCTAGTTCTGCAGTTCACTGACACAAATCTAAGCAGAGATGTGTTTTCCGAGCGCCGTCCGCCAAACACTAGCCCAGGAATGCTAGCCGCGAGCTCCTCTGACCGCAGACTGCAGCTCACAGCTGGACGTCTTCCTGTCCACGAGGGGAATCACGGGCTCCTGCAGGAGCTGTGTGTGCTGGGTCACGATCAGGTTTAGGGGATTAACTAGTTGCGTGTCTCAGTTCTGTGTTGAGAGTTTGACTGCTATAAGCAGCACTGGACCTGATGACTATGTTCAGAAGCGAAGAGTAGCATGCTGCTATATACTCTCATCTCTGTTGGCTGTTTTTTAAATTAGTAGGTAAAGTACAGTACACATTATGCAATCATAGAAACATTCAAACAGCATTTCAAGGGCATTGCATTGTGGGATACAGCATCTCACATTCAGCTGTATAGTAGGTCATTCACACAGAACACGGAGTAAAGTAAGATGGCAACAATCTATTCTGATCAGAGACACTAAAAACAGCCCGAATGTGATGCGTCTGAGTGTGTGTTGTTTGCGCAGGAGCAGCGTGAGGCTTCATCAGAGGCTTGGATCCTGCTGAACGGAGCGGCTTACAGCAGCGTGACTGCAGATGGTCAACAGTTAGTGTGCTTCCTTCATCCAGTCTTCTCTCCACAGGATCGTGACGTAAACACTGCTGGTGCACGCTCTGAAATCTATGCCTCTATTCCTTCACATCTCCAGTAAGGACAGCATATGATCACAGATACAGCAACAGTGTGCAACATCTGTGAGGGACCCAACACACTCACTGTCCTACTGTACTTAACTCTGTTAATAGTGAGCATTGTTGTGCCCTGCTTTAATGGTGCATTGTGGGAGTTTTTAGGGAGCGTATCTTGCAGCACACTGGAAAGATACTGTAACTGAAATGGCCCTTAAAATCAGAGTTGCCAGGTTTTCATAACAAAATCCGCCCAATTGCTGCTCAAAACTAGCCCAATCACGTTTTGAGGGGGTTCTCCTGCTAAAGATTGCATTCCGGGGGTAAAATACACATTTTTTGGTGGGGCTCCCGGGTAAAATGAGCATCTCAGGGGCTAAATATCGCGTTATTGGTGTCGCGTCTACTCACTGACATAAAAAACAACTCACGGCAACAGTGTTAAAATAGCCCAATTCCACAGGAAAACCACAGACTTGGCGACGCTGCTTAAAATGGCCCCTAGTTTCTGAAGTGTGCAGTCACTGAACACAGCCCATAACGCCATGAGAGTTGAGGAGCTGCCAGAAAAAAAAGGGCAGAGCACTGAAGCACAATGAAAGAACAATAACTCACGGCTGGGAATGTGTTGATAGTACATGCCTGCATACTGCTCAGTACAGTACACACTCCCGACCAATGAGAACACTGCAGAGATCACCGGGGCAGGGGAAGGATGTGCTGCATGAGATTGTTTCAGAAAATCATGTTTTTCTGAAAATTTGTGTCCTCGATGCTTATGTTATATAGTAACTATTTGATCAAAACAACTAGAATATGAATAATTGCCTTGCCTGGAAATCTGAAGGTGATATACTGCAGTGTTCTGGCTGGTTGCTGTGGTGTTGCCAAGCAGCTGTGACATGCTGGCTGGTTGCTAGGTGGTAGCTAGGATGTTGCCAGTGCATAGATGATAATGACCTTTAAAAGCTGCACTTGAAGGGGAAAAAATACAGCTGATCTCTGAATAATTATGTTTAAACACAATGTCACAGTCGAGCAAACACGAGGCTGCAGATGACCGTGAGCAGTGTGTCTGTGCAGACTGGACTCTGTAAGAACTGATGACAGCTTGAGCCAGTCTCAGAACTGCCCCGCGCTGTGTGAGCAATGCGAACACTCCTCCAGTGCCCTCAGCAGTGAGCAGCGCAGGTCGGCTCCTGCAGTGTCTCTGAGGAGCGCAGGGATGTGATACAGTAACAGAGAGCGTCACTCACCGTGGCTGAAGAGCGCAGTCCTGAAGCGGTTGTTGAGGGTCGAGTTTTCCATCGCGCGAAATCTGGAAGACTCTTTCTCTCTAGATCCTCTTCTCTGATAAATCCAGCGGCTTCTAAACAAACAGACAGCTGTGTTACTGCGGTGAGTGTCTGACTGACTGGCCGTGTCCGCGCATCACTCAGCGCTTTAAATGCAGCTCCGTGACGTCACGCACTGCCTCCCCGCTGACGTCACGCGCACCATCAAAACAATCGCACATGGGCGAGCCAAGTACTGGAAAATGAATAGTCCTTTGCTTAAATTAAGTGTAGTTAAACAGGAATTGGGAAAAGTCGTTAATTATTATTGGATTAAAGCTAAAAAGGAAGGGTTGTTTTGACATAATTGGGAATTATTAAAATTTGAAATTGGAAAATATTTGAGGAAGTTTAGTAGCACATTAGTTAAATCACAACGTCTTATGGAAGAGAAAGTTGTTAGTGAAATCTTAGCTATTTCTAACATTTCTGTGGTGGACCTGGTAGAAGGACAGAGACTGCGTCTAACAGAGCTGCAAGATGAGCTTGATAATATCTACAAAATGCGAGCACAAGGTGCTTTTATTCGATTAACAGATGTCTGCTTATTTTTTTAATCTTGAAAAGTCGAGAGCTAAACTAAATTCTGTTTCTAAAATGAATATTCATGGATCCATTACAGATAATGTTGACACAATTTCTAGCTTTTGCTATGATTATTACTCTAAATTATATACTTCTAAATTCAGTGAGGAGGACCAAAAGTTATGTGATTTTCCAATAACTATTATGGAAATTGAGCAAGCTATTGAACATTTAAAATGTAATAAATCACCCGGTGATGATGGAATTACTACGGAGTTCTATAAGCAGTTTTCTTTTTGAAGTATACTCTGAAAGCTTACAGTACTCACAGCTTCCTATGACGTAAGGTATAATTTGTTTGATTCCTAAGCCCAAGAAAGATTTGTTGCTTATTGATAATTGGAGACCCATTAGTCTGTTAAATAATGACTATAAAATATTTGCTCAGGTATTTGCCCAAAAATTCAAATTAGTATTAGATTCTATTATTGATGAAAATCAATCTGGGTTTATGAGAATCCGTCATATATGTAACAATATTAGACTTATTTTTGATCTTATTGATTATTCTGACCTTATATATGATGATAGCTTTATACTTTTTTTAGATACTGTTTAGAACACTGATTCTGTTGAGCATCCTTTTATTTTCTACTGTTTAGAACACATTTCTGTAATGCCATGAAAACTCTTTATGCAGAGGGAAATAGTTCTGTGAAATTAAATAATGGCACTACTCATAGATTTGATTTGGAAAGAGGAGTTAGGCAAGGCTGCCCAGTTTCTGTTTACCTCTTTCTCATTGTTGCTCAGGTGTTTTGTCACTTTATTAAATCATCCAATTTAAAAGGAATTCAAGTTGAAGAGAGAAGTGTCCTGATAAGTCAGTTGGCTGATGACACAGCTCCTGAAAAATGTTGATCAAATTCAGTCAGCTGTCAAGATCATTGAAGTTTTTCCAGTGCCTCAGGTCTTTGCCTTAATTTACAAAAACTATTTGCTTTAAAAAGTTGCCATTACAGAAATATATGTAATATCCCTGTAAAGGAATCTCCAACTTACAGGTGCTGGTCATATAATTAGAATATCATCAAAAAGTTGATTTATTTCACTAATTCCATTCAAAAAGTGAAACTTGTATACTATATTCTTTCATTACACACAGACTGATATATTTCAAATGTTTATTTCTTTTAATTTTGATCTTTATAACTGACAGCTAAGGAAAATCCCAAATCCTGTATCTCAGAAAATTAGAATATTGTGAAAAGGTTCAATATTGAAGACACCTGGTGCCACACTCCAGTGCTAATTTCAAAACACCTGCAAAGCCTTTAAATGTCTCTATCTAGTTCTGTAGGCTACACATTGGGGAAGACTGCTGACTTGACAGTTGTCCAAAAGACGACCATTGACACCTTGCACAAGGAGGGCAAGACACAAAAGGTCATTGCAAAAGAGGCTGGCTGTTCACAGAGCTCTGTGTCCAAGCACATTAATAGAGAGGCGAAGGGAAGGAAAAGATGTGGTAGAAAAAAAGTGTACAATCAATAGGGATAACCACACCCAGGAGAGGATTTGTGAAACAAAACCCATTCAAAAATGTGGGGGAGATTCACAAAGAGTGGACTGCAGCTGGAGTCAGTGCTTCAAGAACCACTACACACAGACGTATGCAAGACATGGGTTTCAGCTGTCGCATTCCTTGTGTCAAGCTTGAACAACAGACAGCGTCAGATCTCACTTCAAAAAGGACTGGACTGCTGCTGAGTGGTCCAAAGTTATGTTCTCTGATGAAAGCATTTCCTTTGGATATCAGGGTCCCAGAGTCTGGAGGAAGAGAGGACAGGCACATGCCATGTTGCTTGAGGTCCATATCATCTGCTGGTGTTGCACTGTGTTTTCTCAAGGTCAACGCAGCCGTTATACCAGGAAGTTTTAGAGCACTTCATGCTTCCTGCTGCTGACCAACTTTATGGAGATGCAGATTTCATTTTCCAACAGGACTTGGCACCTGCACACAGTGCCAAAGCTACCAGTACCTGGTTTACGGACATGGTATCCCTGTTCTTAATTGGCCAGCAAACCTCGCCTGACCTTTTAACCCCATAGAAAATCTATGGGATATTGTGAAGAGGAAGATGCGATATGCCAGACCCAAGAATGCAGAAGAGCTGAAGGTCACTATCAGAGCAACCTGGGCTCTCATAACACCTGAGCAGTGCCACAGACTGATCGACTCCATGCCATGCCACAATGAGTATTGAGTGCTGTACATGCTCATACTTTTCATGTTCATACTTTTCAGTTGGCCAAGATTTCTAAAAATCCTTTCTTTGTTCTCTTAAGATATATTATAATTTTCTGAGACACTGAATTTGGGATTTTCCTTAGTTGTCAGTTATAATCATCAAAATTAAAAGAAATAAACATTTTAAATATATCAGTCTGTGTGTAATGGATGAATATAATATACAAGTTTCACTTTTTAAATGGAAGTAGTGAAATAAATCAACTTTTTGATGATATTTTAATTATATGACCAGCACGTGTATATTCGATTCTGCCAATGTTACTTAATTTTTCAGTCTAAAAGATGTTATTTTTTTATTATATTAATGATAAAAAGACCCCTAGAGTCCATTGTTAATTTCTTTATTTTATATGACAAATTCTTTATTCATAAACAAAAGTTTGCAAATAATATTCCACCCTATCCCCATTTTAAAACTGAATTAATATCACTTCTTAAATCTGTCAGGTGACCCGAGATGACCCAGAGGTGAAAGAAGTTTGCACAGTTTATTCAGTCCCAAAAACAAACACAAACAGACTGCCAGGCGCGATAGAGAAAACCCGCTGCAGCTGGAGAACTAAGGATTATACAGCTGCTTCCCGAGTCACAGATCCTCGACTGAAGTGATGTCCAACTGGAGTGAAGTGTAGAGATGGTCCAGGCTGGCAGATAGAGGCAACCACACCTGCAGACAGGTAACCCAGCACGGCAGATCAGGACAGCAGGAACACGGTCGAGCTCTGGACTGGGACTGGGACTCAGACTAATAGCTGCTAACACACACACACACACACACACACACACACACACACACACACACACACACACACACACACACACACACACACACACACACACACAAAAACAAACAATGTCAAGTGAGAGAGTGAGGAGCTCATCACACTCACATTCCCGGACACAGACAAGAACAGAGAACAGGGAGAAGTAGGCAGCGCAATCAGTGCGAAGACACAGAACAGGTGCGTGCGCGGGAGGTAACAGGGAACAGCTGAACCCAAGGAGAGATGAAGTACAGGGGAGGAAAAGACACCCCAAAACAAGAGTGATCAAACCTGGCTCATGACAAAATCTCTAAGTTATATAAATAACAAAAAATCCCTAAGATTTATAAAATAAAATAAAGAAATGTTTAAAGAAAACGTGTATTTAAAAGCTTTCCCTGTATATTAATGTTTGTATGTTATTGTATCAATAGTGGTAGTGTCTCCTTGTCTTGTCATCTTTTGTTTTTCATTGTTTTTTGTATAATCCTCTTTTGTTTTTCTCTCTCTCTGTTTATTTTATTATTTGTATGTAATTCCTTGACAATGTTCTTATGTTATTGAGCATTAATAAAAAAAAAATATATAAAAAAACATGGGCGAGCCAAACACAGGCGTGCTTCATTCTGTTTAGATCTGTGGCAATCATTATCATTATAACAATATAATACGCAGTTATTATTGATTATGAACTGATTATGAAATTTTCCCCATATTCTTATCAAATGAATGCAAGATACAAATGAATAAATAAGGACCAGTATATAAATAAATCATGGGGGGCGGGGGGGCTAATAGTAGTGTAATAGTCAGTTTTAGTTCCATTTAAATATGCAATGGATAATCAAAAAAATGACACAAAGAACATAATATTTTCAGAAAATTATTATTATTAACATAATTTAAGGAAAAAATTATTTACTCATTGTTTTTGACACATGTAGCCTTGCATTTTAATAAATGATGTTATATAGACAAGTAAATAGTAATAAATTAACAAATGACCGTGATCATGGTTATCAATATTATCACCATATTGTTCAAATGCGTTGAAAATGTTCAAAAAGGTACTCATACACACAATGAAATCATGAGTTTTATGTTGAAAACCAACAAACAACAAATAAATCAGCAGCACTATACACTTTTTGTTTGCATAAACACTAAAATATCAATAATTTTACAGTATCAGGCTTTACGGAGAGAAGATGAAAAGCAAATCATGCCATCAAAACTTTTCTGAAGACAGTCGGTTCCTCTTATGCATTCACACAATTAATTCAGTCATGCTTTCTGTCATTTAATTTCATGTTTTCACACAAAATGAATCATACGCTGCATGTTGCTGCTGTTAATTTTGCTTAATGCAGTTTAAATCTAGACTAAAGACCCATCTCTTTAACCTGGCTTACACATAACACACTAATACACTTCTAATATCCAAATCCGTTAAAGGATTTTTAGGCTGCATTAATTAGGTAAACAGGAACCGAACAATTCCCATAACACCCGATGTATTTGCTACATCATTAGAAGAATGGCATCTACACTAATATTAGTCTGTTTCTCTCTTATTCCGAGGTCACCGTAGCCACCAGATCCAGTCTGTATCCAGAGACACTTTTGGAAAATGCTTGAAAACACTACCCAGACAGCAACATAGTGTTGGCCCAGATCCGGCCCACATCGTGTCTGTTCTGGGCTGAAACTGCTTGCTGTCTGGGTAGTGTGGACGGAGAGTGTTTTAAAACGAAAACGCCGTTTTCAAATGTAGACATAGCCTGAGATGATGACATCACTGAATTCAATGATGAACTGCTTTAACTGTCATTTTGCATTACTGACACACTGTTTTCCTAATTAATGTTGTTCAGTTGCTTTGACACAATCTGTTTTGTTTAAAGCGCTATATAAATAAAGATGACTTGACCCGACTTAATGCCGAGTAGTTTTTTTTTTTTGAGAAAATTGGACAGTCTACGAGTTTGAAAAAAGTAGAAATGTCATAGAATTATCTTGAACCAAGGAATCAGAAGGAAAAAATAATTTTGTTTATAGTCATTACAACTAAAAAGAGTTAAAATTAAGACAATCCTCTATCCTTGAGCCAGCACAAATGTGAGTGCAAATTTGGACAAGTGGTGGTGCTGGAGGGTTTGAGTTATTGTTCAGACTGTCCTCTATCTGTGTGCCAGATTGGTCACTTTGTACCACACGGTTCTGTGGGCTGCTATAGAAGAACACTAATGGATGCAATAGGTGCCTTCTGTCACAAATATTCACCCAGACAGCAAGCAGTTTCGGCCCAGAACTGGCCCACATCTGGCCCTCATGGATTTCATGCGGGCCAGATGTGGGCCAGATCTGGGCCAACACTATGTTGCTGTCTGGGTAATTAAGACAACCGTTTTTGCCAATGTACAGTAAATTGTCTGTCATTCTCTTCAGATCTACAGTATGTATTACATATATTGTCATTGTTTTCAAATGGTTCATGATTATGCATCACAAAGTCATCAGATAAATATAGCAGATGAATGTAAAACCCTTGCATGAGAAAGCATTGAGAGAGGACACTGAACACAGCAGCAATGAGGAGTCGCGAGACAGCAGCGTAACATCAGGAGCGGACTTTATTCTGTGCTGAATTACAGTCGCCTCCATTCACGGCCAGTACGTTTAAAGTGCAGAGTCATTTCACAGCTTCAGTAAAAACATTAAATTACAGGAAACCATAAACCTAAAATATCAAACTGAACAATGGAAACGTGGAGAATATAAATATCTAGAGAACAAAAGGAAGCCTCACTGAAACAGGTAAGCGATGACGACACAAACTCATCCGGCTCAAAACACACGACGAGTCGTTGGCAAGGCTAGCGTAAAACAAAGGCACAGCAATGTGGAGAGGTAAAAGCATCGCTTCCAGAAGGAAAAGCTGCAGCATTCTGTCACCAGATCAAGCTCTGGCTTCCTCGGCACTTTCTCATTGATGCGTATGAGTGTGACAGATATGAACGATGACATGACAGCAGCGGGAGCCTGAGGTGGACTCCAGTGTTCAGTGTAGGCCAGCGGTGGTCCAGCCGCACATGGGGATGATGGAGGTGCTACAGGACTCTCAGTCCGGGCCCCGGCCCCGAGCAGCAGCTCACAGACTTACATTACAGCACTGCTTTGGCTCACAGGATACTGGATTTCTGGTCAGTTTTTGGTTACACAAACTGTGGACTCATAATCAATTTGCTAAAATGGCTTTCATAGTAATATGGCTTTTTGTTAATGGCAATAATGATATTATTGATATCTGATATGATCATCAGGGCTTCAAGTCAACATGAAATTAAAATTAAGCCTATTTATTGTCTTGATAAACCAAGCCAGACTTGACAACAGTGTTTGTCTGTCTGGTTGACATCAGCTAGACTGTGCAGGATACAGATTCATATCAAACAACAGCCAAATATCTATTTAGAAACAGTCAAACTGGTACTGATAGTGAACGCAGTCATTTAATTGCAGGTGATGCCAGCTGTATATTATTAAGTGCACTGGGATCAGATCTCATCTGCTGCTCAGGACCGGCGCGTCAGCGGCCAAACGTCACCGAAGGCTCCATCAGTGACTGCATTCACACAATAACCAAGCGGCTCACGTTCGGAGGAACCCAAAGAAACCAAAGGCTCGAGCGGCAGCCGCTTTCACACATAGTGCAAATCAAATCATTTCAACATTTTATAAAAGAGAAAATAGTGGTTCTATTCAAAAAGAGAGAAGAAAAGGCTGTGTTTTTACTTTTTTCTGTCTGTACACGTGCTTTCCTGGCGATCCTCCTTCGTGTTTTCACAATAACATCTGTTGATCTTTACGAGAACAGCTGGATCAGTAGTGGAGGATGTGACAGGGACACATGCAGAAACATCGAGAGAAGCCTTTCTGTCAGATATTTACACCAGCAGTGTTGTGTAAAGCTGAGGCTCCCATGGGGAGTCACACACACACACACACACACACACACACACACACCCGTTCAGTCGTGAGGATCCACCCTGAGACACACCGTCACACATGAGGGTCTAAATCAGGCTCAGCCTTTCAAACACAGGCCAGGAACAAACTCCTGCAGATCAGACGTCAGCGTGTCAACAGTACCGAGCGCTTCGATTGGCTGAGGTCAGGAAATCCTGTCCACTCATCACAATTTGAAGCACTAGTTAATAACGAGTCCACAACATCGTTCACCCCGAAATCTAAAGAAAGAGATTAGAAACTCGATTTTGCACAAGAACATGAAGCCTGTGAAGATCTTGGATTTTCTTTTAAATCGCCATAAAATACATTCATTACAACAAATACTAACGTGATGCAAATTTACTTTACAGTTTAAATAATAAATCATTCTAAAAAAAAAAAAGGCTCCATTGTTTTCTGCAAAACACACATATATACATATATTTTGGATTTGGGGCAAGAAGACTGTGTTAAGTTAAGAAGTGA